>NW_018742879.1:3000000-3570000 GCF_001683475.1 Chenopodium quinoa
CCTTAGAATTACTAAATTATCCTCCCTCAAATTTTGACCTTCTAGATAAGAGATTTGTTTATCACTCACCTCGATAGTTCAATCAATGTTTCAGGTTAATATGCAATGGGTAACTAAACCAACAACATATATGATGAAATAAGATCTCTACTTAATTTGGGTGAAAAGTACAACTAAACAAAAACTCAAAACAGATCACGGCACCATTCATTCAAGTAAACTTGCAAATTAACATGCAGCAGAAGAACAAGTTTTCAAGCTAAATGAAACTGACCTCATCAGAGTAAAGAGTAGACCATAATCTCTTATATCATCTCCAAAATTTTGCTTAGACAGCTTTCTTCAGGAACTAATTCAATATGTCAAAACCTGTAGCAAGGAAGTCACATAAAAATGCCACAATCAAGTTTAAATGAATGGAGGCTGACAGAAAACCTCATCTCATATCCCCTGTCTAAATTACTTGGTATCATCTCTTCCCAGAAATTTGAATTCTACTTTTTCCTAACAAGAGACTTTGGGCTCAAAAAAATTGGATCTACTATATATAACTTCAAAAGCAACCATATTTTTTTGTAAAGTAACTTTAAAAGCAACCTGGGTAGAAGGAGATTAATAGAAAATAAATTAATGCAAAACATCTGATTGCTGATTCACTTATCTGATGTTTTACCGCTTCATAAGAAGAGACAAATGGAAAGAGAAAGAATTATAAGTGCCGTGATACATTACTTAATAGAAAGGGGTAGAGACATAGAAAGCAAGTTAATTTTCAAGGTATGTGTGCACAATATCTCATACATTACAAGTCAATACTTAACCGTTGTTCTCCTTGACTATGTTGTAAAAATCGTGCAAATTATGTGGAACAAACAAAGATATCTTGAAGTCTATCGCTGATTATTTGTCCATCCTATTTAATTACTTGCAAATTGTACACAATTGCACTCATGCTTCTCGGAACCCAGAACTGTTCCAGTAATAAAATGTTACAGCTACAAAACTTTATACATATATTTGATTGGAGCAGTGGTAATATACCAATGCCGTATAGGCATATAGGTACTGTTAAACTTTAGAAAACTTAAGCCAAGGTTCCACCAACTGAACTAATTAATCAAAGTGGAGAAACACCTAGGAGCCTACCATGTCCCACCCTCACCACCACGGCAAAAAATAGAAACCATAAGAAACAACAATACTTCAGAAAATAAAAGGCTACAAGTACTTTATTTCATTATAAAGGCTGCTTAACAAAAGTGTAATCAAAACTTACAATATCAAAGCTGTACAATCTCCAATCAAGCTTTGCTGATGGGTGCTCCAATTTCCAAAATTGATATAAGCTAATATCCAAAATAATTCTCCGTCTCATCCGATGAAACCATAGCCAATCCAACAACCACATCATAGATCTCGCTACATCTAGGGTGCAATGAGTCAGCAACTAGAAATCTATGCATCCCATCCTCTAGTTCGATCCAACTATATGCTGCAATTTTCTGTACTTTTTTCTCTCTCAGCAAGTTTCTTATTCTTAGATTGTCTTGCCATCTTCCTGTATAGGCATATATGTTTGAAAGAAGGATATAATTGCCTGAATTCTCAGGTTCCAACTCTACCAACTTTGTCAATGCTATCTCCGCAAGATCAGTATATGAATGAGTTCTGCAAGCACTTAGTAACGTGCCCCAAATTACAACATTTGGCTTTTTCATCTGACATATGAATTCATAAGCCTCGTTAAGTCTTCCACATCTACAAAATAGGTCAACAATGCATGCATAATGCTCCACTTCAGGGACAATATCATACTTTGAATGCATGCTGTGGAAGAGTTTAAGACCCAGGTCAACTAGGCCAGCATGGGTGCATGCTGTTAGTAGTGAACCAAATGTAGCACCATCTGGTCTAACATTGGTTTTTTTCATTCTTTCGAAAAGAATTATAGCATCCATAGCATAACCATTAAAAGCTAGCCCGGTAATCATAGAGTTCCAGGATACAACATCTTTCTCATGCATCTGATTGAAGACTTGCCAAGCCTTTTTTATACTTCCACACCTCGAATACATGCACAGCAATGACGAAGCAACATACATGTTCGAGTCCAACCCTTCAGTTTCTATATACTTTTTAATCTGTTCACCAGTTTCTACAGAACCTAGTTGAGCACAAGCTGATAAGACACTTACTAGAGTTACATCATTTGGCTTAATTTTCTCATTTGTCATACATTTGAACAGTTCCAAAGCCTCAATAGCTCTCCCATTTTGGGCATAACCAGCAATCATAGAACCCCATGTAATAACATCCCTCTCATTCATGCGATCAAACACTTGCCGTGCCTCAGGAACAGCCCCACATTTTACAAACATCTCCATTAAGGCAGTCGACACTATCATGTTAGAAAACATATTATTATCATCAACATACTTCTTGAGTCTCAATCCCAATTCTAAATCTCCCAGGCTACCACAAATAGAGAGCACAGTCGCCACAGTAAATTCATTAGCTTGAGAATTCTCCTCTTGCATCATTTCAAATATTCTCAAAGCTTCCTGATGATCACCACAATGAGCATAGCAGGAAATCATCGTATTCCACGAAACAATACTTTTCTCAGGCATTTCATCAAACAACCTACGAGCTGCTAAAACATCACCAAATTTGGAATACCCAGACATCAAACAATTATAAGTAATCGGATCCCTATCTAAAATACCATCAAAAACCATTTTAGCAGATACCAAATCACCAGACCTTGCATACAAATCCATCAAAGCAGTTTGAACAAAACAATTCGACTCGAGCCCGAAACTAATAATCAAAGAATGAACTTGTTTCCCCAACCCCACCATCAAGAAAGCTGAACACGACTTCAAAACAGGCGGAACACTATAACTAGTGATATTATTATCGTTGCGACGCATCAAACAAAACATACCCACTGCTTCTTTGTAAGAACCAATCCTAGAATACGCGGAAATGAACATATTATACAAACGTTCATCTGGGTTAGGCATTTCATCGAACACCTTGCGGGCGTACTTCAAATGGGTCAAATTAAGCAATTTATGAGCAAAATTAGAAGAGAGAAAAGGGTATCTGGTGATAATTAAAGCATGAATTTGCTTAAGCTGGTTTATATGATGAGAAGAGCGCAGAATAGCCAAAAGACTGCGCTCCATTTTCAAGGTACTTTTGCTTATACAAGGTTGAAACGGAAGCTTTTTGAAATTTGGCAATGGCGGAATATAGCCGTTTGAAAGAATCTAGAATATGACGGCTGAACTGCGTCAGAATGTGGCGATGGTTATGCCGCGCCGCCGCCGCACGCCACCGTTATTTGTAATTTTACAGTGGACAGTTGCGCGCGTAAATGAGGAATACTTTTTTGAAGCGGATAAACTAATACTCCTTATATTTGTGATTGTATTAACATACTTTAGAGACGAGAAAAAATCTTCTAACCCTCACTTGTTTTTTGGTCCAATATACTCGTATACGAGTAAAGTAGTTAGGATTTGGGAGTAAGTAAAACTTTACCTCAAATACCCTTATACTTTAGGATTTAAGGTAAGAATCTTACAAGTGCATTAAGTCTTACTTAGCTATTCTCAGCATTTAAAAGCTTGAATCATACGCTATTACATGGACGTTGTTAGATGGTATCACCCTAATATGTACCAAAATACCTCTTCATTAGTACTAACAAATGCGAGTGTCTACTAAAGCTCACCCTCTTGACCATTAGACATCTCTAGTTAGTGTTCGTGAAAAAACATTCTGCTAACACAAATATGTATTAACGACAAGAATTGAAATATGATATCATAGTTGATAGAGTGTTTTTTATTGGTAAGAAGCAAAAGGAGATTGCAAGAAACCTTTCCCGTAAAGGAAAATTCCTAAAATTCCAATAAATTGACTAGTTTAGCAATGCATATATATTCGTAAAAAATGGTTGAAAAAATATAATATATGTAAAATGTTGGGTGCGTGAAAGAGAGTAACTAATTCATCGAACAATGTTGTCAAACACACTTTAGTATATATTTTTTTTGGGACAAGTAAAACTCGATAATTCTTCACATTTCAATAATGGAAGGTTTTAGGTAATATACTAGGTGTGAAGTAATTAATCATCCCAATCTTAAAACTTACACGAGATATAATTATACTAATACCTATATAAATATTTTTTTCAAAACTAATCTACAAGTATGTATCTCATATTAAGCTCACACAATTTATTTCTACATTTGAAAATGATATCATACTCGAAAATGGTTGTTTAAATAAAAAATAAAAAATAAAATAAAAGGCCTTATACACAAAAAATAGTTTCTTACAATCTTTTGTCCATAGAAAATCCGCTTGTCAATTTTTCCTAGATTCGGGTGGTAGAAAGTTAATTATGCCAAAATTGCCAATCCTATCAATCAACATGAACGTGCATGCAATAAATTAAAAATAAATCCAATTAATGGTTATATATTTCCTCAATTATTCTTACAAATTTTTTCCTATATACTTGGAAGCTCAAAATAAAAATGGAGAATCCTATAAATCGTTCATGTCCTCGTGTTAGGTTAGAAAACTCTATTTATAGGCTTTAACTTATTACAAACCTCAAATCAACATATATTTAAGGAGCATTCTCCTAAATTCCATTAAAATTAAGATTATATATATATATATATACCCTTTAAATTGATAGTATAGTTAATAAAACCTCAAAGAATTGTAGAAAAATAAACCTACTCCATTTTTATCAAAATGGGGGCTAGGAATGAAAACGGAGGCTCACCCTCTGGCTTGATGTTTGTGCTTGTGGGTATCGGCTCGCTTATTTCGGTCATCTTAGCCATCATCTTCATCCTATTTTTAGTAGTGATTATCATGTTTAGAATGTCAGACAAGCCTCAAGTACGCATCAAGGAGATCCAAGTCCCAAATTTTCAAATATTAGCAACTCAAAACCCTCCTAATTTAACAGCTAACATGGATGTTTTGTTCGAATCAGACAACGAAAACAAGTTCGTAGGCTTAGAGTTTTGGAATGTGGCTATGCAAACCGAGTGGTTTGAGGGAGGCGTCGACGTGAACGGAACTAATCAAATACAACATTACAAACAAGGAGGAAGAAGTGTACATCATTTGCCTAAGATGAATGTAGAATTTAAGGATGTACAAATAACTAGGTCCAACCTAAAAAAGGAGGATATTAAGCTTGATATTACCCTAAGAGGGAAGCTTAGTAATCACCTTAGCTTTATATGGTCCGTTAAACACCGTTTCAAGATTACGTGTGAAAAAGTTGCTATCGGTTCTCATTATATTCCGTGCAAGTTTCGATATGTTAATGTCTGGTAAGGTTGTTTTTTTTTTTTTTTTTTTCAATTTCGTTATCTTTCTTCTTTTTGATTTTTAAAATTATGAGATTAGTTATATATAACAATGTTGCACGCTGCATGTAACATGCATAAGGTTTCGACTTTTCATCAAGGTTATTTTGGAATGACAATAACTTTTGCAACCTTAAAAATTCTTAATCTTACAATAGTTAAAATTATAAATATTTAGAATTAACTTAATATAAGTCGTAACACCAATCTTAAACATGATTTTGTAAACAGCTCCTTATATTAGGAGTTGGTCATTTACAATATTTATGTTCGAGAGCCTACCTATAAAAAGATTTCAAATCTAGAATTATCTATCTCCGAATATTCCAATTAACTAAATATTTTTTAATGGATATACAGGAATTATCAATGGAAGCCAAGAGGTAGAATTGGTAAATACTCCCATTAATTGGTCATTTTGAAGCACAACATAGTTGTAGATAGAATCGTCTGCTAAGGCTAATTACATGTGCAAGAGGCTAATTAATTAATGTTTTTAATACAAATAAATGGTAGATATCACTTTAAGGATGCTTTTGAATGTTATCAAGAATAGTTAAACTTTAATTTGTAGCTTTTGGTAAGTAATCTTTTTTTTTTTTTTTTGGAAGATAAAAGTTGTATTATTGTTTTACCTTTTTTTTTTTTTTTTTTTTTTGGAGGACAAAAAAAAAGCTGTATTGTACTTCGCACGTATTATATTATGGATATTTAATTTCAGAATTTTATTACTTGGTAGATATTTTTTAGTAAACAGGTTTTAGTATCGGGACTTCAAAATGCTTTGAACAAGAGACTCAAGTCACTCAACTATTGACTCTTTTCGTTCCTTGGTTCCATTGTACTTGTAAGCCACGATATAATTCCACATTCTCTTTGATATTAACTCGTAGTAGTGCTATTAATTCCACATTCTTTAAAAAAAATAAAATAAATAAAATAAAATAAGTCAAAACATTACATACTACATACGAAGTAGGCCATAAGCTAAAACATTTCACTTAGAAATAAAGAGGGGATAATAGTTTTTTCAAAATTAACAATGGCTTATTTTCTCTGCTCATACGTACTCATCAATCATCATAACAAACATACTGTGTAATGTGAATTGAATAATACGAACAAAATGAATTACAACATTATTAGTAAATTTTGTTGTGTTAGGCCCTCTTCAGTTCACTTTTTTTATTCAAATACTATTTAGTAAAAATATATAAATTCATTTTAGTAAAAATAATTTCAGTTCAATATATAAAAATAAGTCACTACTACATAATTGAGAAAATGCAATGATCTTAATTAAGCAACGGTTAAAGACTATTGCAACGATAGAGTGCAACTGCCTAAGCTAATACAACAATTATTGCAATGGTTAAAGATCATGCAACAGTTTTTACAATAGTCTTAGCTAATGTAATGGTTTATTAATTATTGCAACAATTAAAAAATTAACCATTCAATTAGCTTAGGTCTTTACTCATTGCATTATTAAGTTCGGAAAAATAAGTTAAGTTCGGTAAAAAATAAGTTTTAATTATTAAAAATCAAAAAAATTATTTACAAATAGAGAATCTGTATAAATAATTTAAGTTCATTAAAAATAATTTCTATTGTTTTTCAATTCAATTCACTACAATTATTGCTTTTCTAAAAAAACAAAAAAAAAAAATCTTAAACCACCACTAAGGCCATGTTTTCTTCACCTTTATAAAATAATATTCAGTAAAATAATATCAATTTATTAAAAATGAATTCAATTTTGTAAAAAAAAATTTAGTTTAGTAAAAAAAAATTTAATCAGTAATTTCAAAGAACAAATATACTAGAGAATCAATATAAATAAGTTCTATCAGTAAAGATAATTTAGTTCAACAAAAGTAATTAATGAGCCACTTTATTGATGCGTGACTTTGTAGTTAGGTTCATTTAATAGCAATTGCAACCATTTTTAGCAAGATTTTATACTTATCTAATATTAAATGAATGACATACTTGTGGCAATATATTTGTAAATTATAATTCCAATAATACAGAAAACCTAGAAATAAAAACCCTATAAGAAAACTGGGAGAGAAAGAGAATGAGTAGAGGAGACAATACTTAATTTAGAAGTTAGTAAAATAAGTTAAAAAATTTAGTAAAAATAAGTTTTACCAACAAAATTCAACAACTTTATAGAACAAATATAAAAGAGAATTAGTAAAAATAATTTAAGCTCAGCAAAAATAAATAAATTTCAGTAAAGACATTTTTAGTTTAGCAAAAATAAGGTGAAAAGAATAAGAGCTTAACTTATTTTTCTTGAAGCTTATGAGCTAGTAATTTAATACGCTGAGCTAAAAAATAGACATTATCTTGTTAGACATTCATTACTAATAAGGGTATCATAAAAGGCACCCTGAGGTCATGTTATCTTTTGCTCGAATAAATTAAATTGTATTCAATAAAATTACTATAAGTCATATTGTATTAATCTATGGCTGGCCGCATTACACTCGCTAAATCTACCATCTCCACCATTAGTTCATATGCTATGCAAACGGCTAAAATTTCGAGATCGATTTGCGATGATATTGATAGACGTACTACCCAATAAGAATCAAGATGGACTAGGAATTCGTGGTGCAAGAGAAACAAATTCTGCCTTTTTAACAAAGCTCGGTTGGAGACTTAATTCTAACGGACCGAATGCTCTATGGGCTAGATTTTTTCAAGCCAAATACTGTAAGGGTAGATGCGACGTGGACATGTTTGAATCTAAAGCAAATATGTCCAATGTCTGGAGAGGTATCATTGAAAATGCTAACTTTATTTGCGAAGGTGCTCGAGCGACTGTTGATAGTGGTGATTCTACCTTGTTTTGGGATCACAAATGAAGGTATTCCTTTGGTTAATGGCACGACAGAATTATGATGACTAATGTGAATCATTTCAAGCGTAACATTGCTGACAATCCATGGTGCAAATTATGTGGTAACCTCGAGGAAACAACTCTTCATGTGTTAAGAGATTGCAGAGCTGCTAAAGAGGTTTGGAAAAATGTTTTCGACAGGGTACTTTTCAGCAATGGATCGTTCGAAATATTAAGATTCAAGCTAGAAACGATTTATCCCCTGAAATATGGCCCACATATTTTGCAATTGTGATTTGGTGGCTATGGAGGTGGATAAAAAGTGTAGTTTTCGGTGATACTCAAGATATTCCAATTGATGTGAATCAATCTCTTCTTGCAAAATTTGAAGAAGTCTGGAGGGTCTTGGGAGATGATAGTGTAGGCTTGAGGTCTAGTCGAAGCACGAGGCACGAAGTGTATGTTAGATGGCTTGCGCTGAATACTGATGGCGTGGCAAGGAGGTGGGTGTGTCATTCGTGACCATACAGGTAAATTAGCTTATGGTTTTTTTCTCAATTTTGGTGCTTGTAATGCCTTTATGGCTGAAGCAAAAGCTCTGGAATACGGGTTAATTCTTGCTGCCAGAATCCAAGCTGCTAAGGTCCAAAACCAGCTAGATAGTCAGGCTTTAGTTCAAGCCTTGAAGAATGCAGATGGGTATAATGGTGAAAGCGTTCACATTCTTACTAGATGCAAGCGTTTGCTAAAAGCTGATAATTGGCCAGTGGAAGTCCACCATATTTACAGAGAGGCGAATAGAGTTGCCGATTGGTTGGCCAATCAAGGCGTGTCACAGAACAATTCGTTCAAATTGATTCAACCCCCCTAGCTTTAGGGCATATTTTACATGAGGACGTAGTAGGAGTGGCCTGACCACGCAAAAAAAAAAAAAAAGGTTTTTATTTGTCCATGAATTAAAATCAATTTTATACTAATAAATTGCTTATGAAGAAAGCATATGTAATAATGAAAAATCAACTTTATTAAGTAAAAAGTTTGTATCAATTGAAAAAAGGTATCTTTATAAAGAGCATTGTTGCAATTTGATCAATAAGTAATAGTCAATTTAATCAATAAGAATATATTGGAGACTGCACATAATGCAAGTGAGTAATAGTCAATTTAGTCAAACATGTGTATTGGAGACTGCACATAATGCAAGTGAGTAGAACAAAAAAGAATGGAAATGTATTAAACAATGTGTAAAAAAGAATGGTCTACCGCGTAGCAATTTTTAATTTACTTTTTTTTTTTTGGTGTGTGTGGTTAACAATTTCAATCTATAATGTAAGATCTTCTTTAATAATAGAATCTATATTTATTTGTCGAAAATTATGAAGTAATGTACTACATATATCAAATATAATATCTTATTTTAAGACGACCTAAAATAGATATGCGATGGAGCTAGTACAGAAAAAATTAATTAAAGATATGCATAAAAAACATGTTTGCAACTAACAACTAATTAATGACTTTATATTTCCTAATTTGAATTTAAAAATTCTAACAGAAGCTCAAAATACCAATCAAGATTCCAAATCCAATTAACTTAAATCTACTTAAAATGGTGATATGTTTTGAGGCCAAGTTCAAAAAAAACTAATTATAGGCAAAAATACCCTTTACCATTACTTTGAATATAAGCCTAAATTAGCATAATTTAAGGGAAAAAAGTTATATCAAGAAAATAACACGAAGAATGAAAGGCTAAGCCTTCCCACGTCAATGGAGGCTGGGAATGTAGCACCCATGCCACAAGGTGCCTCAGCCTCAAAACGATGGACGGTTAGATATGCACAGTTATTTTGTGTTATACTTATTGTTGTCCTCCTAATTGCCCTATTCATCGTAGCAATAGTAATATTAGTTGTGTTTAAATACGCTAAAACACCTCAAATTCATGTTAAGAACATCCATGTTTCTGCATTTAGAGTCACAAATCTAAAACCACCACCCATTCTAAGAGCTAACTGTTTCGGGGTTTTCTGATGTCCTGCGGGAGAGTTACAATTCCGAGACTGGAACCGGACGCCTGTACCTGCTCCGGATGATTGGAGATCCGCCTCCGACGGTCAAGTTAGTACTTGATTAAGGAGTAATTAATGCGGAAATTAAAGTGATTGGGTCTCTCTAGGTGAGAGTGTTAAATGTGCGTAATCCCCCTTAATGAGGATTAAGGGAGGTATTTATGACCTTGGGAAACGTGCCATTCCTAGGTTTAGGTTAACCTAGGGCTGATTGGGCTTCCCTCGAAAGTTGGGCCTAGGTGGCCGGTTTCTCCATTAGGCATGGAGGACGCCACATGTCATGACATAATAGGTCCAGGGTGGACAAATAGGCGTGTGCCACGTGGCAAACCCTGACAGTTCCAACTGGGGGACACTTGGCAGGACCTGATTGGCCCACGTGGCGCATTCCAATTGGTGGGAGCAAAATCCCCTAATCACTAACATTCATGTTATGTTTCATTCTAATAACCAAACACATTAGCTAGGGTAAATTTTTGGAAAGTGGTATTTGAAACTTTTTGGTTTGAGGTAGGAGGAGAAAAAACTAAACGGAAGCAATGAAGTACAACATTTTACACAAAGAATCCGAAAGTGTATCAAAATAAATTAATGAATGCTAAAGGGAAAGTCCAAATATTATCTAAAAGTAGCTTTAAAATAAAGGATGTGAAGTTTAATTTGATATTAAGAGGGAAGCTTAATGTTTATTATGGTGTTTTAGGGTAAATAAAACATCGTTATATGGTGTTATGTAATGGTGTTTCCATTGTTCCCCTAAAGGTACTTACTGCAATTTGCAACACAAATGTGTTTAGTGGTGACAAGAATAGGTAATTTTTCTTCTTTATGCGGTACATGATTTTTCTTATTAATGTAACTAGGTTAAAATCCCGTGCAATGAACGATTTTTAAATATTTTTGAAAAAAATAATATTACAAAATATAAAGTATATAAAAGATATTCAAAAATATTTCATTTGGGTATATATGGAATATGATTGTCAAACTGGAAAGAAAATATCATATCATAAGTTATAAATAGTTTACTTAAAAATTTTGCAAAAAAAAAAAAAAAAAAGCAGAAATTTTTTTTACAAGATAATGACAAGTGTCATTAAAAGATTTGCTTTTAGTATAGGTTAATAGATGAATCCGCATGTAGTAACTTACTAAATGGTACTTGGCCTGCCTTTGTTAGTGGTAAGAAAGGTTGTGGTTGAAGGTTCTCCTACATACCTACCCTTACTCCCTTGAATATTCTTTTACCCCCCCCCCCCAACTGTTTAGGGTCCTTAATTGTCGGCTAATCCAAGTCGGGTTAAATTATATGTGTGAAATTTTGATCCGGTAAGACACTTTCTTCTTAGTTAAAAAAAAAAGGTTAGTCGTAACTCGTAAAACCTTTTTGTTGTGAGACACCATAAGATACAAAAAATTGCCTTCCGTATGTTGCTCTTGGTGATATGGGTGATAATTTATGTAGCTAAATAAATTATTAATTCGATCAAAACTTGATTAAACTTTCTTTAAAAAAATTAACTAAAAATATAAACATTATTTTCTAGGTCATAATCAAACATGAGTCGAACAACTTAATTATTGTTTAAGCTGTTTAAGATCACGAGTAGCTCATTCATATTTAATGACAAGATTGTGGCTTACTTCGACTTGATAATTGGTCAAACTCAACTTATTTCTTTATCAAATGTTTTTATGTAATCAATGCTAAAATTAAAATATTTGCTACTTCTTTGCTTAATTAACTGTAGTATGTGTATTTTAAGGGTGGTTAAATCTGTAGATGTTCCATCGTCCACATAGAATTTTAGTCCAACTAACCAAATTCTATTATCGAAACGTAGACAAGGGCAAAAGTCAAGAAGTTTTGAAAGTTGATCGATCAACAATTCAACATCGAGCACGACATTATACTATTGCAGTAACATTAAGTCGATCATTCAATTTCAACCTTGTCTGTTATGAAAGAGTGATTAAAATTTAAGAACGAGCTGATCTGATTTAGTCAAATTATAGGGTTGACTACATAAAATAACTATTTTTGTTGGTTGGCAAAAGATCTTTTTCGAAGTTGATTGAGTTGAATCCACTACTAAATTGTACAATGGTGAAAATTGAAGATTTTTCAAAGAGATGTTTCATAAATTGTAGCCAATTGATAACTTTGTTCTAAAGTTGATATATACTTGCTCCGTTGTTATAGTTGACACATTTTGACTTTTGACACTATTTATAAATTCTACTTTGACTAACTTTTATGATTTCTACGTAAGAAAAAAAACATAACCATGTGGAATATTATATTGTTAGATTTGTTTCGATGTGATTATCAAAAGATCAACTTTTTATAGCTTTTTTTTTTTTTGAGTTATTAATTATTAGAGATATTAACAATTAAATTGGTCCATTAATCGCAAGCGTAAAAAAAAGAAACATGTCAAATAAAAAAAAACGTAGGAAGTACATCCGCAGCTACCTACCCAAATACCAGTTTTGTACAAACAAATAATACAATTATCTAGTAAAAAACATTTAAAGCAATCATGTGGTCAAATCAATTAATAAAACTAGCTTATATTAATTGAAGGTGTGGTCTATAAACAAGTAACTGAATATATTTATGCGTTAAAAAAGAAATTATCTAGGAGACCGATTATTTGCACAATCGATCTTTTTGGTCAATATAGTAATTGATTTAGCGAGGGTAAATAACACCTAGGAAACCATTTTTTTTTTTTTAATAAATGGTCTTTTTGCTATCATTTTTTAATTTAGGGGGAATGAGAGTACAATTCTACCTTTAAGTTCCCCTTAGACCCGCCACTGGTTGCAATAAAAGGAGTAATTATGTTATGTTTGTCGACCAATCAATATACTACGTATAAGTCTTCTTTTATACAATACATTTCTTTTATAATAAGATAAGATTTAAGTCTTGAGATAAAGACTCTCCTAACCTTAGGCCTTGTTTAGTTCATCTGATTTAAACTGATCTGATCTGATCTGATATGAACTTATATTTTCTGATCTAAACTTATTTTTCCTGATTTGAACTTATTTTTTCTGATCTGATCTGATCTGAACTTATTTTTTCTGATCTGATCTGAACTTATATTTTCTGATCTGAACTTATTTTTTCTTATTTGAACTTATTTTAATTATTTCAATATTCTACTTTTAATTTTAATCAATATTAATGTTTTATTATTATTATTATTATGATTACTACTACTATTATTATTATTATTATTATTATCAGAGTCCGTATTATTATTATTATTATTATTATAAAATATTGTAGACCTACAATTTTTTTAAAGAAACCTATAAGTATTAAAATTATCAGATAGTACAAGGTAATAGACTTGGAATATTTGAAAATTTTATTATTTACAATATTACACTTCATAAATGAATTTTTTTTATAAGAAAGTATTAAAATGAGGATCCTAAAAAAACTAAATTACAGATTAAATTTATCATAGCTTTTTATTATATAGAAAAAAGAGATTTGACTTGTTTTTGTTATAGGGAATTTTACAACTTTTTTGGTAATGTAAAATAGTTGACTAAATTGAATTGAAAATTATCATTTCATATTTCAATATTCGAAACCACTATGGGTAGCACCTCTATTTTCCTGTATAAAACAACATCTTAATGTCATAATTTTCACACTCTAAATCAATCTCCTAAAATATTTTTCTCTTTGTCTTTTCAATAGGTTGTTTGTCTATAATCTCCATCATAGGTAAATACTTTAACACTTTATGTCATTAATTTTATCATTTGTCCATTATTTTTTGATAATGTAGGAAAATATCCATTTATTTGATTTCATGAATATTACATTTGACCCTAATGCAAGTAATATCGATGAAAATCTAAAGTACAAGTAATATTTTAGAATCAGTTCATTTATTTCATGAGAATCCTTTTGATTATAATCCTGGTGCTAATTCAACATTAACGTCTATAATTTATGCATGAAACTATTGATTCCAAAGTGCTCTTTATCATAGTGTAATGACTGGTAGAGTAGCATGGTCTGAAGAATGTACGGAGATATTGTTGGACATATGCTTGGAGATGAAAGAATTTGGATTTTTAAAGCTTAATTAGGATAGAATAGTGAGTACTTTGAACGTAAAAAGTGGAAAGCAATTCAATATCAAACAAGTAACAAATCATTTGAATGGTTTGAGGAATAATTCAAAATTTGGACTGAGATGGAACTCAATTGGACTGACCTTACATTTGATTCTATTACCGGTTGTCCTCTAGTTGAACAAGATGATAAGTGGAAGCTATTTGTGAAGGTATGGCATATTTTAAACAAGTTCCTTGCATTATTATCGGTACATTGTTGGTTACTTTATTAAATTTATTTAATCTAAATTAAATCTTGTTTTTGGAGAAACACAAAAGGTATACCTGGAATATTCCTTAAGAGACCGTTACCTCATGTAGAGAAGATGCGAGCACTTTTTTCTTAAGAGACCAATACCTAATTTAAAGGCGACAATTGAAAATCCATCAGCATTTTTGTGAAGTCGTTACCTAATTTAAAGGCAACATTTGAAAATCCAACCTTAAGAGGTTCTTAAATAATAATATCGGATTTATGATGTATCGCATTTGATTTTATCGTTTGTTGAACTGGCAACATTTTCTATGTTACTTTGTACTAATTTCAATTAAAGTAATGCGTAGCTATTATTATTGAAAACCTTGTACGTATACTCCCTTCGATTTTAAATACCTTCTCCATTTCTACATGCGGGGAGTTTTAGGAGAAATTGGTGAACTTAATGATATATGGAGCTAGTGGGGTAGGTGGAAGAATAAAAAATTGTATAAAGTAAAAGTATTTGACTGAATAGGAGGAGAGAAAATATGAAATTTAAAAAAAATTATTTATGGGAAACGTTAGGCTTGTTGTCAAAATATGAAATTAAAAAAAAAATATGAAAATGTACATAATATGTTGTACGAAGATATTCATTTTTTTATTTATAGGAAACATTAGGCTCATTTTTTTTTTTTTTGTAGGAAACAATAGGCTTGGTACGAAGATAAGTAATATTTTGTAAGAAGATATTCAAATACTACTATTTTTTTAAAACCACTTTATCAAATATTATTGTTTTGATCTGAAGAGGTGCTTCTAGGAAAAAGCAAAGTATTATGTTTTCCCTCCGTCCCTTATTGATAGTCCTTTTTGGCTAAATTTTAGTCCCAAAATGTTCATCACATTTGCTTTTTCCCTCCGTCTACTTATATTCATACACAATGTAAATTTATCTTTCCAATGTACTTTTACTACTTATTTATGCTTATTAATTCCCGTGAAATTTGTCCATAATGGCTATTATTAAGGGACGGAGTGAATATGTTGTTATAGGAATTGACGATACTATTTTTATTCACTTAAATAATATATTGTTTTAGGAAATGACTATAACTCTATCATAGGAAATAATATTGTCCTAAAAGTTGTCAACCATGCAATATTTTCTTAGCAAAAGTATAAAGGTGGTTGAAAAATATAAGCACACTAACATTTTTTCTAGTTAAAAAATACTTGATGGTTCTAGGAAATGAATCAATGACAAGTTTTTAGGAAAGGAATTGACTTTATACTAGGAATTAATAACCGACAATTAATGACACATTGACCAAACCTCTATTAATCCTAGGAAATGAATAACGACATGTATTTGCGTGGTGCATGGTTGGCAGCTTTTTCTTTATACATCAAGTATTTTATTTTTTTTTATTTTAAAAAAAATACCTACTCTGCATGGTTGACCGACAAAAAAATTGAATGGGAGTATTGGTAGTTTGGTACTACAGTTTTTTTGTATATACATAATCCTTCGTATTGCAATATTTCTCACACCACATCAATTTCTCCCAAATTTTTCCCTTCTGTTGCTCATTTTAGTAGCTTGCTCGTATACAATCTCGTCGACAGGTAAATACCTTAACTCTTTGTTGATTTTATTTTAGAAATTGAATAATGTTGGTATTTTGTTGATTTATGTTGTAGAATGGATAACACACTTCCACTGTGCTTGAAAATTATCGCATTGGAAGAGCTAAAGAGACTTCTTACACCAATTGAGAGATTGCCTTTAAGGTTAGGTGGAGAATCTGGTAGCGAATACATAAACAAAGTACTACATGCCCATCTTGATTTATGCAAAGAACAATTGAGATTAGATAGAAACATATTTGTGGATCTTGTTACTTGCATGAAAAATAAAAATTTATTATCGGATGGTCGTTACATATCTGTGGCTGAGCAAGTAGGAATATTTTTATATATCATGGCTAAAGGCAGTTCTTATCGTGATGCTACCGGTCGATTTCAACACTCCGTTGCAATAATTGGGTTGTAATTTAAACAAGTACTGCAAGCAATAGTTCATTTGTCTACCGAGATCATAAGACCATACCAAAGTTTGAGCGAGGTGCCAAAAAAAAAAAATGACAACACAAAATATTGGCCATATTTCAAGGTATTAAGAAACATTATTATTATCTTGCATTGTCATTATATTATTTTATGCATGTGCAATATATAATCACTTATAAAATGTATCTTTAAATATTAATGAGCTATTAGGATTGTGTTGGAGTATTGGATGGGACTCATATAAATAAAGTTGTAAGTGATGATGATGGTGTGGCATATCGATGGCGTTTAGGAAAAAAAAACATGGAATGTTTTGACTGCTTGTTCCTTTGATAGACTTTTCACTTTTATCAACGTTGGATTTGAAGGTAGTGCTCATGATATTACTGTCTGGAACCACTGCTTAATCGTACCAAAATTTCGATTTCCCCATCCACCTCCAGGTATAATTTAGAATAGTGTATGTTTTTACTCCATACATGACACTATACTAATATGCCGTATAACTTTATTTTGTAACAGGAAAATATTATCTAGTAGATTCTGGATATCCGAATACCGTTGGATATTCGAGTCCAATAAAAGATAAAGATATTAGAACCCATATGCCCAAATTTCGAAATGGTCCACCACCTCAAGGCATACTTGAACATTTTAATTATCTTCACTCCGAACAACGATCGAGAGATGTTTTGGACAATTAAAATATTGATGGAAAATATTGACAATGATGCCAAATATGGACACTAAACATCAATTGGCGATTATGGTTGCTGCATTCACACTTCACAATTTTATTCGATTACATGAGTTGGATATACCCATTGATAGTGGTATAGGAATCGAACCAAGAGCATATTATGATTTGTTTAACGAGAATCGTAAGGCTGTAATGAACGAAGTACAACTTAATATAGCGAAGGAAATTTGGAACTTCTTGTAACGAAAATTATATTTGTAAACGTTTATGATTTGGAGTTTATAATGAAATTTTAATTATTATCGTTTATTGTTTGTGCTATTTATTATTAATAATAATAATAACCATAATAATAATAAAAATAATAATAATAATAATAATTTGATCGTGATACCCTTGTTGATATTTGTTTTCGCTCTGGGATCTTTGCAAGAAAGGAGGTTAACGTTGGGTTGACCGAAGGAATCGACGGGGCTCTTCGACCAGCAGATGTGTTGCTTTATTCCTGGGATAGAGGCCTTAATGTCTGTGTTGACTTGACAGGGTCTTCCCCTTTGACACAATATGGGTTGTCTGACTTCGTTCCTGGTCGTGTTGTGTCGGCTGCGGCTCAGCGGAAGCAAGACAAGTATGGGGCGCGTTGCTCGGTTATTGGCTATGGTTTTGTTCCTTTCTCCTTTTCTTCATTGGGGGAATTAGAGAAGGATGTTGTTGTGTTGCTAAAGCGGGTTCAGGCGTTCGCTAGGATTCAGGATATTGGTGCTCGTGCAGCGGCTCACAACTTCAACAGGATCGGGTTTGCTATAACTAGAGGGGTGGGGGCCCAGATTGTATCTCGGCTCCCCACTAACTTCTTGTAAATCGTTTGACTTTGTAGGTTTTTGTTACTATAATAATAAAAATAATAATAACAATAACAATAACAATAACAATAACAATAACAATAACAATAACAATAACAATAACAATAACAATAACAATAACAATAACAATAACAATAACAATAACAATAACAATAACAATAACAATAACAATAACAATAACAATAACAATAATAATTATAATAATAATTTTGACAATAATAATAATAATAATAATAATAATAATAATAATAATTTGTATTTGATATGAACTTATCTGATCTGATCTGAACTTATTTTTTCTGATCTGATTTGAACTTATTTTTTCTGAAATAAGTAAAAATAAGGTGAACTAAACAAGGCCTTATTGTATTTTTCTTGTAAAAAAAAAAAAACTAGATGTATTTTTTTGTATTTTAATAAAATTTAAATAAAAAAGAGGCTGAGAAATACAAACACTACAATAACAATACTTTTGAGAGTGAGGGATAGCTCAAGTGGTTAGATCTTTCCTCCCGATTTTAGGAGATCATGAGATCGGTTCTCATCATCCGTCCCTGTAGCTCTCTAAACACCAAAAAAAAAAAAAAAACGTAACTTTTAATTATATCTACATTAAGTTATGCAAAATGTAGTACAAGTCCATTTGATAACTAGCTATATAGTCGTGGTAAAAATAATATTTAAGTGTAAGGCCCTGTTCACTTTAACTTAATAAAATAATGTTAAGTAAAAATAATTTCAGTTCAGTAAAATTCAGTAAGTTTAAAGAAAAAATATAATAGAAAATCAGTAAATATAATTTCATTTCAGCAAAAATAATTTCAGTTCCGTAAAATTAATTTTAGTTCAGCAAAAATAATTTCAGTAAAAATACTTTCAGTTCAGTAAAAATAATTCCAGTTCCGCAAAAATAAGGTGAAGTGAACGAAGCCTAATTTTAAGCCCAAAATAATATGTTTATGTCTTACAAATAAGGACTAGATTGTCCTATTACTTGAATTTATCTTATATGAACTTGTATATCTAAAAAAAAAAGTAAGATTAAGGGGAATAAAATACTAGTAGGGGTGAGTATGGGTCGGGTACCCGAATCATTAACACTTAGGCCTTGTTTAGTTCACCTAATTTAAGCTGATCTGATCTGATCTGATCTGAACTGATATTTTCTGATCTGAACTTATTTTTTCTGATTTGATCTAATCTGAACTTATTTTTTCTGATCTGATCTAATCTGAACTTATTTTTTCTGATTTGAACTTATTTTAATTATTTCAATATTCTACTTTTAATGTTAATCAATATTAATGTTTAATTATTATTGTTATGATTATTATTACTATTATTATTATTATTATTATTATTATTATTACAAATATTTTAAAAAAACCTATAAGTATTAAATTTACTAGATAGTATAAGGTAATAGAATTGGAATATTTGATAATTTTATTACTTACAGTATCCCACTTCATAAATCAATTTTTTTTTATAAGAAAGTATTAAAATGGGGATCCTAAAAAAACTAAATTACAGATTAAATTTATCATAGCTTTTTTCTACATAAAAAAAAAGATTTGACTTGTTTTTTAATACCTTAATTCGTAAATAATAATAGGGATTTATGATGTATCGGATTTGATTTTATCGTTTGTTTGAACTAGCAACATTTTCTATGTTACTTTGTACTAATTTTAATTGTAGTAATGCGTAGCTATTATTATTGAAAATCTTGTACGTATACTCCCTTCGATTTTAAATACCTTCTCCAATTTTTACATGTGGGGAGTTTTAGGAGAAATTGGTAAACGTAATAATATATGGATGGGGTAAGTGGAAGAATAAAAAATTGTATAAAGCAAAAGTATTTGACAGAATAGGAGGAAAGAAAACATGAAATTTAAAATTTTTTTATTTATGGGAAACGTTAGGCTTGTTATTAAAAATATGAAATTAAAAAAAAAAATGAAAATATACATAATATGTTGTCTGAAGATATTCATTTTTTTGTATAGGAAACGTTAGGCTCGTTTATTATTGCTTTTTTCTTTTTTTTTTGTAGGAAAAAAAGTAATATTTTGTAAGAAGATATTCAAACATTTTTGTTAAAACACTTGATCAAGTATTATTGTTTTGATCTGAAGAGGGTGTTTCTAGGAAAAAGCAAAGTATTATGTTTTCCCTCCGTCCCTTATTGATAGTCCTTTTTGGCTAAATTTTAGTCCCAAAATGTTCATCCCATTTGTTATTTCCCTCCGTCTACTTTTTTTCATATCTAATGTTACTCATATAAATGCAGTTGTAAGCGATGATGAAGGTGTGGCATATCGAGGGCGTTCTGGAAAAAAAAACATGGAATGTTTTGGCTGCTTGTTAATTTGATAGACTTTTCATGTTTATCAACGTTGGATTTGAAGGTAGTGCTCATGATATTACCGTATGGAACCATTGCTTAACCGTACCAGAATTTCGATTTCCCCATCCACCTTCAGGTATAATTTAGAATAGTGTATGTTTTTACTCCATACATGACACTAATACTAATATGCCATATAACTTTATTTTGTAACAGGAAAATATTATCTAGTAGATTTTGGATATCCGAATACCGTTGGATATTTGAGTCCAATAAAAGATAAAGATATTAGAACCCATATGCCCGAATTTCGAAATGGTCCACCACCTCAAGGCATACTTGAACTTTTTAATTATCTTCACTCTTCACTTCGAACAATGATCGAGAGATGTTTTGGACAATTAAAATCTCGATGGAAAATATTGACAATGATGCCAAACATGGACACTAAACATCAATTGGCAATTATGGTTGCTACATTCACACTTCACAATTTTATTCGATTACATGAGTTGGATATACCCATTGGTAGTGGTATAGAAATCGAACCAAGAGCAGATTATGATTTGTTTAACGAGAATCGTAAAGCTGCAATGAACGAAGTACAACTTAATATAGCGAAGGAAATTTGGAACTTCTTGTAATGAAAATTATATTTGTAAACGTTTATGATTTGGAGCTTATAATGAAATTTTAATTATTATCGTTTATCGTTTGTGCTATTTATTAATAATAATAATAATAATAATAATTTTTATAATAATAATAATAATAATAATAGTAGTAGTAATAATAATAATAATAATAATAATAATAATAATAATAATAATAATTTTTATAATAATAATAATAATAATAATAGTAGTAGTAATAATAATAATAATAATAATAATTTTTGTAATAATAATAATAATAATAATTTTTATAATAATAATAATAATTGTAGTAATAATAATAATAATAATAGTAATAATAATAATAATAATAATAATAATAATAATAATAATAATAATTTGTATTTGATCTGAACTTTTCTGATCTGATCTGAACATATTTTTTCTGATCTGAACTTATTTTTTCTAAAATAAGTAAAAATAAGGTGAACTAAATAAGGCCTTACGGTTCGGGAAACCAAAAACCAATATCACTAAAAATGATATCCATAAACGATAAGTTCAGGTACTTGAACTTCGGGTGTCCGTATGTTCGGATCGGTTATCGGGTACCCAATATGATATCCAATGATGATAATTAAACTTAATAATATAGTTATTATGATATCATGCAACACTGATTTACAACAATACCGCATGAGCTTGACCAAATTATTAATAATATTACCAATTATTCATATTATAAAGTGAATATGAAGTAAAATAAGAGTTAAAATTTTGGATAAATAGATTTAAGTAGGAACAAAAGAATAAATTGCTTATCGGATCGGATCGGGTAACCGTTAATTTTAAAGTGATACCCAATAACCATACCCGATAGCAAATTATCGGATCGAATACCCGAACCGTTATGATTATCGAATCGGATACCCTAATTTCCGGATCGATTACGGATCGGATTTTTGGATTTTCGATATTTCAGATAGTTTTACTCGGCCCTAAAAAATAGAGCCGAACTTTTATATATATATGTACACACTTAGCAAACTTTGAAATAAGTGAAATTAGGCAAAGAGAACAGAACTTTATTGATTTTGGACATATAAAATGGCTTCATTGTAGGATCCGCCTTGTATTAGACCAATTTTTACAAGAAATTGCTATTTTAAATTGGAAAAAAAAAACATCATATCCAATTATCCATTGTATATATATGTTGCTCGCAAGTGACACTTCACACTTGAACACCGACATCATCACAACTATACATTTGAATAACATAATAACCATATAATGTATGCATTATATTGCAATTAAATAAGCTAAAGCATGAATAATTACAGGAAATAATAATTAGCAAGAAGAAGAAAGAAAATTAAGATTCCTTCATTGTCATTTGTCTCTTTCTAAGCACAAGTATGTGTTAAGAAAAAGGATATTAAAACTTGTATTTATCGCCTTCTTATACTAATTAATTCCCCATATAGCAAGGGCCAAAAGGTTGTTCAACCAACTTCCACATTGCTACGTTTCCCACTTTTCCCCCTTTCTTTAGCACTTATGCCTCCTTTTCCAGCCTGGCTCTTCATTTACACTCAATTTTTCCTTTTTAAGGGAGGGTAAATTTAATTAAAAATTTCTAAAAAATAAACTGTTAAAAAAAATAAAGGATAAAACATTTTAAAATTTGAGTACATTATTTAGAATGTGTGCATTTGATTTCCCCTAATTTAAATTCTTAGTGGATTTTATGTATTTACCTAATTTTCACTAATCTAAACTTATCTTATCTTAATTTGTTAGAATTTATTAAAACCTATATTTTTGAATTTGTGCTAACATAATTAGAGTTTATCTTATTTTAGTGAAAATAAGGTGAATAAAATAGACCCTTATTAGATTTTAATTAAACTTGATATAGTTACAAAAATTGAATTTTAATAACCGTTATTAATTATATAATTTAATTATATATGAACTTATTTTTTTTGACACGATGTATATGAACTTATTAACTCCTATTAGACTCGCTTAAATTTATATGGAGTATTTTACTTTATAATTTTTTTTTACATATTAACAAGGTATTAATAGTTGAAGGTATACAATTGATAATTGAAAAAAAATACTCCTATGTTTTATACGGAGTACTCGTATTAAAATAGAGGAAGTAAATATGGAGTAATAAAACCTGGAGGGCAAAATTGTCAATTTTGTTTTAAAGCCAAAGAATCCCCACACTCCCTTATATCTGAAGCAAACTTCATAATTGTCAGTTCCAATAAATAAACTTCTCCAACTCCAAATCACAGCCGTTAATTTTCATCACAGTATCAAATGACCTCCATGGAACGGCTGAATCCAACGAGCTTACGTCATATTACCATGAACCCGCCCATACCATATTAGACCCTCTTTCATTGCCATTAATATTTATTTATTTTGTCTGCAAGACAAAAAAAAAAAAAAATTAAAAAATTAAAAATTTTGGAGGGTATATTTCAGTGTTTCAGTACAGAGTAGCAGTAGTAATGATCTGCTACATCACCTTCGCTTAAACTCCCAAGGTCTGTTTTCATGGTTTATTTTCTCTCTCCTCTATTTTTAATTCTTTTTATTTTTTGCTAAAGCATGTAAATTTTTTGAAAAGATTGGATTTTTTTTTGTTTTTCAGTTTAGTTTATTGTGGGTGTTTTGCTAGATTTTGTGGGTTTTGGTATCTGCATTTGTTTGGTAAGTTATAGATCTGAATGTGAGTAATTGCTAAGTAAAGTTAATTAAGTGTTTTAAATTATGGAAACTGTAGGTTTTGTTCATATTTACATTTATTTGCTTGCTTTAAGGTAATTTGTTGAATGTCGGTGCTTACTCGTAAGTAGATCTTTACTTTGGTTTTGTTACTGGGTTATTGTTTTTGGTTGGTAATGTTTGTATTTTATTTTTTTGATGGTTTTAGGTTTTGTTGGTTGTTAGGGAATATTGGGGGGAAGTTAGAAAAGGGTTTGAAAAAATGGAAATTTTTTGAAAATTTTATTTTGGGAAATTGGGAAATAGAGAGTTTTGTTTGTTTGAGGTAATTATATTGTGCATAATAGTTGAATAGGTCACCATTGTATTTTTTTTTGAAGGATGTTGCTGCATTTCAGGGAGATTATGTTTAACCTAGTTGTTATAAAGCCAATGGCTCTATGCTTGATAGTGAATTAGTGATCTGATATTCCGTGGGCATACAACTAGTTTAATTTAGCATTGGTGAAGCGTAACGTTGTTTAATTGTACTTGATTGGGATATGAAGTTTTTACGCATTATGGATTATGGAGTATGTTATTTTTGGATTCTGTATAAGAGGTTTCGGATGGATTGGGTATGTACAAGTCTTGGTGACCTTCCATTATGGATATTGATTGGCTATGGCTGAAGAAGCATTATGATTACTACCAATTTTATTGGGTTTTGAATGTCTCCACATTATGTTTGGGGTGCTTGAGGGCTAGATCAACATAGGATGAGTACACCATATAGTGGCTGGTTGAGTAATTTGCTAGACTTGTATGCACAGCCAAGGGTTTCTAGATTTTCTTTTTCGACTAGGGATATAATCCTTTTTGTTATTTGCTTTACGGTAATGTAGATATTGAACTTGATTTGCGAGAGACATATAGTTGTGTATCGAGTGATTTTGGTGAAGACAACTCATGTCATCCCAAGCTTAAAAGGATTTCCAGTTTGTTAATTCCAAGCCTTTCTTCCTTGGTAGAGAAAGGAGGTTGAATAGGAAAGAGAGGCAAATGTTAATATTCATTTCATTGAAAAAGATCATCTAGGAAAATCAAAGGAGCATATAGTTGCTAAATGCATAGAGAGGCAAGAATGTACGTCTATTACACAGTATATAATGGCACTCTAATGGTTCTTTTGTATGACAAGAACAACCCAATATATATCTCGCTGACAGGTCAGATATACACAACCTTACTTCTAACCAGTAAAGGGCAATTAGAGAGACTACTAAAGGGCTGTTCCAGAGGATGTTATGGTTATTTTATTTTATTTATTTTTCGTACATATAGACACTGTGCTTAGTATGACGGCGCATAATTATGAGGAGGGAAGTTCAAACTTAAGGAAGATGACTAGTGAATAAGGATCTTTACAGAAACCTGATTCAATAAGGGCTTATCTTCAGGGGATGGGTGATGCCATAATGTTGAGTTTTCTGGTTGGAGCTAACTTTAGATGCTTTGGTATGATTGATTTTCTTTGCCATATAATACATGGAGACCCCTTTAGAAGCAAGTTGCTATGTGTGCATGAGCAACATTGGGTTCACAATTTGTCCTTTTTCTCGTTGTTAGTGTTGACTTTCGTACTTCCAAATTTTCTCTGATGGTTAACTGGTTAAAACCTTACGGAGTTATTGAAGAAAATTGATGGTGGAGTATTGAAGAATTTGATGGTTGAGATACTCTTGTAGTTGGTCCTATAAAGATCATGTTTATTGCATTGAAGATTTGTGTCTGAGAGTAGTTATATTTTGAGAAGCCTACAATATAGGTACTTGGATACTTATTCATTTTGCTTAAATAGTTAACTTCGATGATAAATGAAAGTTAAGTTGAAAGACAAGGACTTTTGGTTAGGATAGGTAATTGCATTATTTTAAGATGCCATATTGTTGAGTTTTCTACTTGGAGAACTAAGTTGAAAGATAAGGACTTTTGCTCAAATAGTTAACTTCGAACCTTAAGGTTGTTTTTTTTCCCTTGGTTAGAAGCACGCATAACTTTTCGCTGTTTTTATTGTGTTTGTATAGTTGGTTGTTATGCTCTTTCAGGTAGCTCTCTCTTGTTGGATAATCCATTTTGTGCGTAGAGCTACCTTTCAGTAAGCTTTAGTAGCGCTGATTTTCTATCATGTTCAAATGACAGGTCATACCTACAAATATTACTTTACCATCTCTTAGGATATGCAGAACTGGGTTTGTGACCCTTAGCATATGCAAGCATTTGTTACTTGTTGTGCAATTAGGGACTTATGGTATCAGTGCCTTTGATCATGAACATTAAAGTCGAAAAGGGATAAATGTAGAGCCCTTTCACCTCTTTCTAGAAAATTACTTTAACTATTTTGTCTACTGATTCTGAGCTTCAATCAGTTCAATGCTTGGCTTATGTAGTGAAAGTGAAATGATCATAGTGGTTTGTCCAATGAGAGGTATATTCAGTTAAGGTCTTTTTCTATGAAACTATGGACATGCTGACATCAATGGATAAATGTAGAGCCCTTTCACCTCTTTCTAGAAAATTACTTTAACTATTTTGTCTACTGATTCTGAGCTTCAATCAGTTCAATGCTTGGCTTATGTTGTGAAAGTGAAATGATCATAGTGGTTTGTCCAATGAGAGGTATATTCAGTTAAGGTCTTTTTCTATGAAACTACGTGACATGCTGACATCAATGGACATACAGCTGTTCGTGTAGGATTTTATATTCAATTTAATCACGCTGCTTCTATTATCCCCTGTGGGTGTTCATCAAACTTTCACAATTAACTGCCATATATCATTCTTTTTTCATTTAGTTGGCTCTATTTGCTCTTTGCCTCTTGTTATTATGCTCTGAAGTGATATCTTGTGCTGAAGGTTTTGTTAACTGCCATATATCATTCTTTTTTTTTTTTTGCATTTGCTTAGCTCTATTTGCTCGTTGCCTCTAGTTATTATGCGCTGAAGTGATATCTTGTGCTGAAGGTTTTGTTAAGTCAAATTTGGCCTCTCAACAATGGGGAAGTCACCTGGAAAGTGGATAAAGACTGTAATTTTTGGGAAGAAACCATCCAAATCCAATTTTGCCAAGGGTAAAGAGGTACATGCTGAAGACTTACTTGGTTATTACTCTGCTCCCTTAGATGTTAAACTTTTTCTATATAACTACTATTACGTACTATTAGTGCTTCAATGTAACTTCTGCAAATCTGTCTGGTATGCTAAAGCTAGGTACATTGCATGTTTTTCACCTATGTTTTCATACTTTTCTGTCTTACTGTGTGATTAACTTAGATATTTGTTCTTTTGGCTCTCTGGTACCATGTGCGTGGAAACTAGAGAAGCTAAAAGTAGTGCCTACATCATCAAGATGCACCCTTCATCTTTATTGGTGTTTTAGGATCTATAAACCTATTAGAACTTTTCGAGATCTAGGTGATTGTCTAGTTAAATATGTTCCTTTTCTTGTCTAGGAGATATTATGCTTGTTTCTAAAAAGTATTTCCATTCCTTTTGTATCCTAATACATCTTAACTCTGAGTAGAAGCTTTTCTTTTTCCTCTATAACACTTAATTCAATGCTCCAATGTGCTCTAATATGCTTGCATGAAGTTTTGTATCATATTTTTTTTTCTTCCTTTTTTTGGATATTGTAAACAGAATATTAGAATAGGATGTTCAGATCTGATACTCTGGTCTCTTAATATATAAATAGAATTAAGTGGGATTTGTCACATTTGTGTTTCTGACTAATGGAATAGAGTATATAGTGTGTTATTGTGTGTAGGTGGAGATCGCTGTCTCTTCTCCGCAGATTATTTTCTTTCAATCTGATAGTCTTCATGTATTCTGCTCATTGACGCTGTAAAAATTTTCCACCTCAATATTCTACACAAAAAATAATAACTTATGTCATAGATTCATTGGATAATTACTTTGGCTTGGGCTGCATGTACTTGGAACCTTGTTTATTGTTTAGACCTCAGGTTCTTTTTTTTTTGAAATTTAGGTGGGAAGAAGTCAAATGATTTTTCTTATAAAGTCCTTGGTGATAAAACACACCATCACATATAATTCATCCGTTCTTTTTTTAATTGCACTGTTGGGGTTTTCACGCTTGCCAATGTAAATTACATAAAATTAGTATCTTTCATTATACTTTAGTAAAAATTATAAAGAGTTGATATATTTGAAAGTATAAATCGAGATGAATCTAACAAGACCCCATATGACTTTTATTCCCTAACATATAAATCACAAAAGATGGTGCATGTGAATAGTGCAAATCTCAATTCTCAAATGTTGCAATTAAAAAAGAACAGAGGACGCATAACTTTAACACAATATAGAGTTTCAGAATCTTGTATGGTTTGTCCTACATTAATGTTATATATATAGTTTTATAATTAATTTTTGCGGATTGCATCAATGAAGCACTGAAGCACACTAGTGATTGTCAAACGTAGTTTAGGATAAGCCTATTCTTACTTTTTTTATTTATTTGTTTTTTCACATTGTAATTAATATTTTTTTTTAATTGTGCTAAGAAATCCACCAACGAGAAAGAGGTGCATGTTCGTGTTAGGGCTCCTGAAACTGAATCAACTGATAACGATGTTAATCCTCCAGAGGTATCAAGTGCTGCTATAGATGCAGTTCATGTGGATGACCAAACTTTTAGGTCAGAGTACAAGGAGTCTTCTCTTGTCCAGCCAGATGGGGATATGCCAGTATCTGGAGATCAATGCACTGATCCAAAACAAACAGAGGAAACAGATATGTTAACTGACGATGAGAGAATAGAGTTAGAAATGGCTGCAACTAAGACGCAGGCTGCTTTTAGGGGTTATCTGGTAAGTTCTGCATCTGTAGTGACATGATATATAAGAATATTATGTTCATACTTATACAAACTTTTTTCTATGTATTCATACTATCAGCTATTAGATAATGATATAGAAAATAATACTGTAATAATAACTTTATAGTTATTAAGGGCTATATGGTTCGGTATTTGGTCTGGGTAACAGGCTAATTGCTAGATGTTCTGGCTGATTGATTAAGTTTTCTGTTGGCATGTGTTTGTGTGTGTGCATATGTCTCGGTCTATTTCCATGGCATATCAACTGTGCTTAATTTACTGGTACTTGATAATTTTTTCTAATTTGAGCATATTTGTGAAGGCTCGACGTGCATTCAAGGCCCTGAAAGGCATTATAAGGCTTCAGGCTCTTATTCGTGGACATTTGGTGAGGAGACAAGCTGTTTCAACCTTGTATTGCATTATAGGCGTTGTCAAGCTGCAAGCGCTTGTTCGTGGGTCAAAAATTAGGTGTTCTGATGCTGGCCTTGAAGTCCAGAAAGTCTGTATAGTGAAGCCTCTGGTAATTCCCTAAATGGTTATATAAGGAGTTTCTTTTTCTGGATACTTTATCTGAAGCTGTTAAAGAGGGAATCTTTGTATGAATTCACCTGTGGAAATTGCTTGATTTTGCATGCTTTTTTGAGGTCAAAGTCTTGTGAAATTTCAAATATATAAATATATGGGGATCACCAATAGTACTAAAAATGGGTAGGGGCAAGGTTTTTGGACTATGTTGGTAATTAATGATTGGTTTAAAAAATTTAGCATGCTTTCGCTGCTAATCTTGCCTTCTCATTGTTCTCTACTGATTCACACCTCTTGTGAATATTTTTTATATGCGGAGTGAGTTTGTTGCATCCTTCAGGGCACTGGCACTAATTTTTAATTATCATTTGGTTGTGATTTATTTTCTAGTCATGTATTGTTGTAGTAGATTCGTCAGGGGCAAGTCCAGTAGCATTTGATAGCTGATACCAAATATTTCAGTTTAAGATTGCATTCAGAGGGGCACTTGCATCTGGAACCATCTTAGTACCACCATCTTGAAGTGTTGGCCCCATTCTAATTTTGATCTGCTTAAAATGTAAAAAAGGACTTCGAAATTTGTCCTAAGTTCTATTGGTTGCTTTTACTCCTCTAGTTATTGTAAACTTTCTACTTAGACAAACAGTTTGAGCCAAGTATTTTATGGGTGTGTGATCTATAGGCAGCCTAGTAAAATCTGGCTTTTGTTGCTACTTTCCTACTAATACTGCTAATTTTCAGGATGGCAAAGTTGGTGTTCATGGAGACGTGTCTGCTTGCACCACAAGCTTGTCAGTGAATGCATTTACAAAAAAAGTAAGCTTGGCCATATTCTAATTGTATTACTGTTATGACGTACCAATATATATACTCATGAAATTTTGTATAAGAAAGATATATTAGTACCTTCTAATTGGATGAACTAACGAGAAATGGGCAAATCACATTGTCTAAAACTGGAATTTTTGTCCAACCCTTATTCTCACATAAAGTTCTTCTCAGTCAAATGCATGTATCAATGTAAGAAAGGTACAATGTGGAGGTGGGGGAGGGTCCTTGTCCTGAACACTTAGTTGACGACTAGTAATATAAATTTGACCTTGAATGGCTAAAAGTTTGCTAGTTTCTTTCCTTGAATAGATTGAACTGTTTCTGTGTGATTTTTAGGTTCAACTTAAAGAGTACACATCTGACCACTTATGCTCTACATTTCTTAATCCTGGTGTATAGACCAAGTGGCTTTTACAGAAATGTATTAAATGATTGTATTAAGTACATGCTGCATAATGAATTCTATCTTGTGATGATAAATTTGTGAAATTACACAAAATTGAGATTTTTTTTTTATTTTTTTTTTTTATTTTTTTTTTTGGACTTTGGAGGAAATCACAAATTTGAGATACTATTGTTAGCGTTGTTGAAGGTGAAATCTACAAAAATTCATGGAATAGGTCTTTTTAGATTAACTGCTACCAAAATCATTGGTTTTGTTTTTTCTTATTTTTACTGTTGTTCATACAGCTTCTAGCTCCATCACCTGCAGTGATGCCTCTGCGAGTCCAATATGATGTGACAGATTCAAATTCAGTCCAGAATTGGTTGGAAAGATGGTCAATATCCTGCCCATGGAAACCAGTCTCTCCCCCTAAGAAAGTCACTAACTCTAAGGTCCAGAAAAAGCAAGGGAACTCACTGGTCATTGATGGGGATACAGGTAGGCCTAAGCGCAGTGTTCGCAAGGTTCCTTCCCTTTATGATAATGTGTCAGGGCAGCCCACCTCTGAAGTAGAGAAACCACGGCGAAATCTTAAGAAAGTTGTAAGCCAGCCAGCAGAGTCTGTACAAGATAATCCGCAGTATGAGCTTGAGAAGGTTAAACGTAGCCTTAGAAAAGTTCACAACCCTGTGTCTGAAAGCCCTGGTCAGCCTCAGACTGAGGTAATTGAGAAGCCAGTTCAAAGCCAAGGGAAAGTAACTGCATCCATTGTACAGGAGGTTTCGGCTCCAAATGAGGTCATTGTTGTTCAGAATACCAAAGAAGAAACCAACATGACTGTTAAGGAAGAGCCTATTGTTTATTCTAAGCCAGATGAAGAGGAGACAACTGAGGAGCCTTTAGAGACAAGTCAGTCTGCTGAATTCTCAAACGATGATGGAGCCCTGGTCAAATCAGAGTCTTTTGAGAATGACAAGGATGAAAATACTCCTGTGCCAAATGGTGTCTTGAAAACTAAGGAAGATTCTGCATCAAACGAAAACCAGAAATCCGGTAGGAGGGCTTCTTTTCCAGCAAAACAGGAGCATATGGAGGATGGCTTGCAGAATACTCCGAAGCTTCCTAGCTATATGCAGGCAACCCAATCTGCCAAGGCAAAGTTAAGAGCACAGGGATCCCCTAAAATTGTACAAGATGAAGCTGAGAAAAACAATGTGACCCGGCGTCATTCACTCCCATCTGCACCAAATGGAAAAGTCAGCTCAGTGTCACCAAGGACACAGAAACCGCTTCAAGGTAGTGGTGGAAAGAGTGGAAACAAAACTGAGAAATCTTTGTTATCTTCTAGAGATGGAAGTGGTAAGCCTTTTGAACTTTTACAAATTTTCTTTGTGTTGGGGTCTTTGATTATGTTTTTCCTATGTAGTGAGATTCTCCTGATAACAATTTCTAAGTTGCTTGGGGAGCCTGGTTATCTGTTATTGTTCCTTAGCACTCTAAAATCCAGACACTCAAATGATATCAGGTTGGTCTGTGGGGTATTTTTAAAATATTAAATGGCTTGTTTGGCCTAGGAAGCTAAATCAAGGGCACTGTAGTGAAGCTTTAGTGTCTTTCCTTTTGCAAATTAAAGTTTGTACACTGGCAGTACCACAATTTTAGAGTAAAGTTTTTAAGAGTTCTTCGTTCTGCACCATTCTCTTTTAGATATTCAAAGTATGTGTGTTTTTGTTTGGTGCCATGACTCAAGGTCAAAGTATCCGTGTTTGGCTGGTTATTTACCAATTTTCAACCATCTGCATTTAAATTCCTAGAAGCATAAAGCATGTGCATTGGTGTCAGTTTTGTAACTACCACTTGTTCCGTATTTCAGCGAAGTCTGGCCAAGCACAGTGGCGAAGGTGATGGCATTGCAGACATGACTCAGGTTCAATCATGGTCAAGGTTAAAGTTTCTTTGCAGTTTGTGATGTGGCCCTTAGTTATGTTGTTATTTAGGTTAAGAACTTACTGGACTTGCTAATATATTTGGTGTGGATACCATAGCAGCTTTCTTGTGTAAGTTGGGTGCCTTTTGAGTGAATGTAAATTGCAGGCTTCACTGTTTTCATTCTGCCGAAGTAAATTTAGCTTTATGAACTATGTTGTCTTGTCTCATTGTGGAATATGCGGGATTAAGGTTGTGTATAGTCTATACTCTATCGAGTTCGTTCTTGCTCCATATACTTTTTTTCTAGTTTGTTCATTCTGATTGTTTGTGGTTCATTGTGCTTGAGATGAAATCTAGAGTTGTATGAAACCAAAAGCCGGCAAAGGCTGTAGTTGCATTTTCGCCTACGTATGGTCATTACATGAAACAGCAAACTGTGTGTCCTCATCATCACTTTATACGTCCAAATAATCTGTAAGCAGGTTTACATCTCTTGGAACAATTTATCATCCCGTTCTTTTGGTGTAAAATTTATTTTCATTGTTAAAAAAAAAAAATTTAAAAAAAAATAATTCACGTTTGCGTTGGCAAATTCAATACAATTGTTTTTCATGTGCTCACAATTCATACTCTTTGCTCAACTTCCCCATTCCCAAAAAAAAAACCTATCCCATTCCAAGCACATCTACCCCTATTTGCAAATTGCAAGTATATAGGAAGGATTTCATTTATTAAAAATCACATGGAATTTGGTGTATTTTTATATAAATTGTCACGTTTAAATTTTCTAAACCACCACTAACCATCGCCACCTAGACAATAATGAAATTCATGGATAATACCATCTATAAATGTTTTTAAGAATGTAGAAAGTTTAGGTGTGCTATTAGTGATGATCAATTGATCATAGTTGTGGTCGATGATTATTAGGGAAAATATTAAAAGGATAAACGACAAAAAATAACAAGATGATGTCAAATAAGTTTTGATAAATAAATTCTCTCATTTAAAATCTACAAACTTGGGTATTGTCTGGTTGAACCCTTGTATTTAATTTTCATAGGCAATCAAATTTTCCACGAATTTTGATTTGGTAATGTTGTTCAGTTGACATTATACAATAACAATAGAGGAAATCACAACAAAACATGAGAATTTATTTACCCACTCTACCCTTTTTCGTTCACAATTTCCATGGTTTACAAATTTCCACATGACAACCAAACATATATTTCTAATTCCTAAGAATTTGTTAAGGGAAATAATTTCCCATATATTAGAATTTCCTATGGGAATTTATTTCCTATGTTAACTAAATGAAGCCTTGATACGATACATAATTTGATCCAAATCGATTCATAAATACATTCGTATTTTGTGGCAAGCAACATTACAACAGATTACAGAAACAAGTACCATGTTCACTCTTTCCCCATAAATTAAGGATTTTCTAAATTTGAATTTCAAATCCAAACAAAAAAAAAAAAGGAAGAAGAGGAGCGTCAAAAAAGAATTAGAAAAGAAATTGGGTCCCGCCAAAAATCCAACCGTTTAGCATCATTAACTTCCTTCAATTTTCAGCTTCCAATCCAATCATCACATAACACGTCAGCAACAACATCAGAAATCCTTTTATTTTCGTTTCATTAATTAATTATTAATTAAACTGTATAACGTTTAAGATTTAAAAATTTTAAAAAAAAGTGAGAAATTTTCCCGCTCAAGTGAGATAAATAAACTGAGGAAGTTTCTCTTTCTCTCCCACTCTCTTATAACTTCTCTCTCTAAAATCTCTCCCTCTTCTTTCTCTCTCTAAAAAAATCCTCTGCAATTATGGAAGAACCCCTCAAAATTCAACAATCTTCTGCTTCTGCTGGTAAGTTTTTATCAATTTTTTCGAGTTCGATTTCGAGAATTCTTTATTTTTTTTTATCCGGCGTTTTAAATTCATTTTCGTTACCACTATTTATTACCGTCTACCAAACAAGTCGGGGAACGTTGTTTCCAAAGATAAAATCTGATTTTGTTTTGTTTCATTTTATGGAATTTCGGGAAAGCAGCAAAATCGAAGCTTAGGTATCCGCTTCGTTCGGCTTCGAAATCGAAGGATCAAACTAACAAATCCCCTGAAATTGCTAATAATTCTTCCTCTGCTGCTTCCAAGAGGTAATCTTTACACTTTAAAATTCATATAATTGGGTAATTTTACATAAAATTGATTGAAATTCAAGTTCAAATTTGATTTAATCACTCATTTACATAAAATTAAATTTTGGTTTTTGAATATATGTGTGTTGTTGATAAGGAATTATCTTCTAAGAACTGGTCAATGATTGTTACGGTGTGATTAGTTGTGTAGTTGCTGGCTATTATCTTCTATGAATTGGTAATTTTATTGTATCAGAATTTATTTCATTTACAGCTGTTCTTTCTGAATTTGTCATGCCAAATTTAGAATTAATTATAATACATATGCATTTTATCATGTCAATATGTCATGTTTCATTGTTTCATGTACAATATTTTCGTGTCGCCATTTGATTTGTGTAAATAGGTTGCTTAGTTGTGTTTTGTTGATCACACAATTCCGTTAAATGTAACAATGACCGCGTCATTTGGGCCTAAATAGGATTGTTCGAAATAGGGTTACCTTAAAGTGTGTTGTTTAGGTATACCCGAGTGCATAATAGAGGTTTTGTTATTATTTTGGAATTTGGGTCAGTCCAAATACTAGCAGTACTATGATTCTCTTTTGAAATTCTATGCTGTATAGTAAATAACATCATGGGACTTGTTGTCAAAATGCTGATGAATTTTGTTGAAAATTCGCCATAATTGAGAAAAAGAAATGCTTTGGGTGTTTTAATATATTTTTCCTGATTGGTATGATGTCTTCTTTAGAGGGAGGAATCCAAATACGAGCAAAAGCGTGAGTGTTCTTGAGCTTTCCGGCAAGAACACGGAGAAAGCTGCCAAGCCGCCGAGAAGGCTGTCAATTCCTGCAAAGTCATCTGTGAGCCCTCGGCAAAAAGCTGCTAGCAACATTACTCCAATATCAGAAGCTAGGTCCAAGAGATTTGGTAATGGACCAGAAAGATGTGTGACGCCGCTGTCTGATGTTTCTAGATCATCAACCCGTAGGAAATTTAATATCCTGTCATCTGCATCATATTGGCTGTCACAAATCAAGCTCTCAGAGTCTGCTGCTAAACACTCGATTTCACTCGCCTTCTTCAAGCTTGCCCTCGAGGCAGGATGTGAGGTATTACATCTTATGAGTTACAGATGCAGTTGATATTGTGATTGGTGACTGGATTACTTTTTCTGATTTATATGTTCTTGTTCAGCCTATGCAGCGTCTGCGTGAGGAGCTAAAATCTTATGTGCAGAGGCACAACCTGGCCGAACTTGGAGAGACTATCAGAAGCTTATTTGAGGGCTATGAAATCGCAGAAACCTTTGAACAATTGCAAGAATCTGTGACCTGCTCTCACGTGCCAGAAGATGCAACTACTGTCTCTGGTGAGGATGCTCAGAGCAACTCTTCAACAGCGGCAACCAAAAAGCTCAAACCAAAATCTCTAAACACTGATACTCAAGCTTCCTCAGCTAAAGCTTCTTCCAAAAAGGAAAATGTTCCAAGCATTGTTACAGTAATTAAGACTCGAGCATCAAACCGTGACCCTGCTAAGCCAAAATTAGTCACTGAAAGCGAGGGAAATAATATTAAGAAGAAAGTCCAAAAGCCAGGCAAGCAAGAGTTAAATGGAGAGAAAATCATGAAGCAGGATGAAAAACCAGTCTCTGAAGAAGGTACATTACATCATTCTAGCAAATGCTATACGACGTGTAATCTTGTGTTATACTCAATATAACTGCATTCCAATGGACTTAGAGCTTAATATTGTGGTTCGTTTGCATTCCAGTCACAGCCAACGCATTGGACATGGAAGAAACACTAGAGGGAAACAAAGAAAACATGGTATCAATACTTTGTCTAAACCTTTTTCCCATCACATAAAGCTAGCATTTTGTTTATTCTCTTGCTGTACATAGAAAATTACAAATTCGATCTCTTTACATTTTCCTTGAATTATGCAGGATGCTCCACATATGGGAGAGGTAAGCGCGACAGAAGTAAATTAGGCGTAATCAGCACCAAGAATGCTGAATATATGGTCTTATAAGATGCAGTATTTGATGCTGTTAGTATTGGTTTGTCTTCATAGTTTTTAGTGGAGGGCTTTCCTGTTTGTAGAAATGTTTAAACAAGCAGTTGTGGTGCAAGATACTCTTTTTCTTCTCCCATTTATTTGTATTTTTTCTCAGGTGGGCGTGAATCTTTGCAAATTTGTCTCTTATCATACAGTGATATGTTAATACTAGTAGTATTTTATCTTATCATTGGTCTTCCCTGCCCTAAAAGGCTGTAGCTGATAACTAGTATGTGTTTGATCAGATGACTCTACATGAGTGAAGTATTGACTGCTGCCTTTCAAGGGGAATGGGGCAATCGTCAAGGGACGGAGGGGTTAGTTATTAGCTTCGATTTTGTGGTGTTGCTCATCTAGGGTGGTTTTGTTTTTCTATTATTCTTTTATACTTCATACAAAGGATTTTTTGTGTTGGTCATGTCGTGTTGTGCCATGGGCCAGCCTGACTATATGCTCAAGCTCAATGCATAAAGCATATAAGGTGTCAAGTAATAGAGAGTGTAAAAAGATGTATATTGTGGCATGTAAGATTATAAAATGAGTCAAAATGAAAAGTGTTAAGAGATCTGTAATTTTGTAGTATTTCCTTTGTCTTGAGTTACTTGCATCTGAAATCATCTCAAATTATCATAGCACTTCTATACAAGCCATGAAACCTTGAAATTTTTTTATGATTAGTTCTCACCTAATTCTATTTTTTTTTTTTTTTTTTTTTTTATTTTAAAAAAATTTTACACTAAAAAAACCAGCACTGTCAAAGACCACCCAATAACATACGTCGTATAATGTCAAACCATTGCCCAGTCAAAGCATAGCGTGATTGACGTCTAATCTAAAATGGCGGGATGGATAGAAGTTTAGAATAGTTGACAATGTTTTGGTATTGGCACCCAACTACACAAACTGTATGATTCAATTACATCAACATTGATATCTTTTGGCTCTCTCCGCACCAAAAAAAAAATTGAAATAATACAAACTAGGTTAGAACCTGTACAATGCACGATTTATATAAAATCTATTTTTATAATTTGTACATTTTTTAAAAAATAGATAAATTATAAATAAGAATTATGCACCTTATATAAAAACATTTGTACATTTAAAATTTTAGATTTTCATTAAAATTATGATGTAATACCGGTTCAATGTCGCCTAATACATATTTCAATGTAGGAGTCTATTTATTAGTGTGCTAATTAAAATTATTTTATTTTTTAAGGATAAATTGATAGGTTGTAGTTGTCATGTAGAAACTTCTAATATTTAAATTTCAAAATTATTAAATATGATAGCTCAAAAAAAAAAAAAAAAAAACCAAACAAAAAAAAAATGACATCATCCTTGCATTTAGGCGGGAAAATTTTTATTATGAGAGTGACATGTGGACAGTGATGACGTCAGCAATATTTTGTTTTAGTAATAGTTAATAGATGACACAAGAAGAATATACAATAAAATAGTGATAACATGCACAAAATAAGAAGAATATTTAGCAGCAGTTATTTTTTTTTTAATTTTTTTTTTTGAAAGAAGTCTAAAAGGACACTAAATTTCATTAATTAAAGTCATAGGACATCTTAAATTGATAAATAACGATAATGAAAACAGATTTAACAAAATCAAACAAGAATTAATCAGAGAAATGCTAAGAATCCAAATACATAGATATAACAATTCGACATATCCTCGATTCGTTGTCTTATACAACTTTTTGAGTGGATCCGTCAACGCTTCAATATTTTGTGAGGAAGAAATTTCTTCTGATGATTTTGTAACCCGAATTCGAGCAATAATCAATCGTAGCCCTGTAAAATCGGAGACTTTATCAAACGCAAATAACACCTTGTCTTTAGAAAAACCTTTTCTTTCGAAGGAGATTGAAAAAACCTTGTCTTTCGAAGGAGATAAAACCTTTCTTTCGAGGGAGACATTATTATGACCTAAGAGTTAAAAAAAATTGAAAAGAAACAACGATTGGGGCTTTTCACCGGTGAAATCCGATGAAATCCCCTTCAAAATTTACAATGAAGGCTAAAGTTTAGGAGAGAGAAGAGAGAGAAAGGAGAAGTATTTAGCATGTTTATATATGCCTGTTTATTTGCTTAATTATGATTACTTAATAATATCCGGAACATCGAAGAAATGGTAAAAACAAATAAAAAAATGATGGAACCCATTCACCTAACGTTATTATGTTATTATCAGTTTTATCACCAATTGCCCATATTTGCGCCTGTAAAGAAGATGTAGTTGATGGCTTAGAAAAGTCATTGGTTTGCGACTTTAAACAACTGGATTAGATCACTGGATTCCCTTCGATTCAAGTAATTGAATTAGGTTTATTATAATAATGCATTAAAAAGCGGTTATAAACTAGTACCTTCTCCGTCCACTTTTAGTTGCAATACTTCTAAATTTACAGTATTCATATTCTTACATAGTTACACTCGACCATATGTTTTTATTTATATGTTGGGTAAAATATAGTCATGTGAGATGTCGTTAGATTCGTCTCGATTTTTATTTTCATAATATTTAATGTTCATATTTTTGTATGTATCTATATTTTAAGATACGAAGAAGTAAATTGTGCATTAGCAAGCGTGAAAGTCAAAGTGTTGCAATTAAAAGTGAATGGAGAAAGTATGTATAGTAGGTATCGCGTAAATCTATCTTTAAATCCCACATACAATTAAAATTTAGAATGTGTTTTGTACTTCGTACAAGATTTAATATGATGTTTAAATTCTAAATTGCTCTATATATCAATATATGATGTTATTATCTTGTTGAAGTAAAATATTTATCAAGGTAATGGTATATGTTGCCCTTAGAGCTACATGTCCAATTAATACAGTGTACTTCGTATGTATTTCCTAAATTGGTACTCCCTCCGTTTTTTAAATACTTGCTCTATTTCTACTTTTTGCACTAATTATTTATCCTACTTTGACTAATGTTTGTGATTTATACATGAGAAAAAAAAAAAAAAAATTCTTGTGGGTACTTGTTGTATGAAATCGTCTCAATGAATAGATTATTAATTTTCAATTGTTAGATATACTTATTGATAATTAAAGATATTATTGATCAAAGATTAACATCGGCATACGTGCCCAAGAGAAATGGAGCAAGTATTTAAAAACGGAGGGAGTATTAGTTAAGATATATATGACAAAATAGCAAATAATTTGTGTAATTAATGATCTATTTCATGTATTATTTTCACGTTTAGCTCTTTATATGTAGTCCCTATCATTTTTTCTATTAATAAATGCAAAAATGTAATATAAATTAATTTGCATGAGTTAAATTAAATTTCCTATAATTTTCTAAACAATAAAAAGCTCAATCATTCTGCAACAACTTAAGAAGAGCGTCTTTTTTAATTTTTACAGTTTCATTATCTAAAAGTTAATGGATTATTTAATGATTGTCTTATGAAATCAATGTTTTTACTCGATTAAGGTCATGTTATGTTCATCTTATATCCTCTTGATAAGTTCAAATAAAAATTAATAATTTCATATAACACAAATTTAAAAAAATTAAGCTTTAATAAGAGTTTAAGTTCAATTTACAATTAAAATAAAATTTAATAAATTTAAATAAGTTAAGCTAAATCAGATAAATAAAAATTAGGTGAACACAAATATTCAATGCATAAAGTTACTATCAACTTTGATGTCTTGTTGAGATGGGGCAATAAAACATCTTAACGCTAAGATTTCTCACAAGACAAGTCATTAAGTATGTTGAATCTTCCATCCCACTCTTATAGTGTTGTACCCTAGGATGCATGGAAACGGAGTATTAGTTAAGCAATTTTGTTTAAAACAAGTAAATAAACAAAGTGTTACAAGCATAGTCGCATACATATCAAGAAACCAAATAAATGTCTTAGTAATAGTTTTATAAACCATAAATAAAAAAAACACAAGTACTAATAGTTTTCATTCTACACCATCATCAATTACATCATCAAAAACCATATTTTCCATCTCGGGTTCATCAAGTGAGAGCTCGGCCATCTCAAGAATACCAACATCTCCTAGGTTGTCATGCTCATCTCCTCCCACATCCCACAACTTAGATCTTCCCTTAGTGTATTCTTCACTTCTCCTAGAAAGTAATCGAAGGTTGTTATGAATGAATACCAAGTCTTGAGCACGTTTAGGAGTAAGCTTATTTCTAGTGCAAGAATGAATAAACTTATAGGTGCTCCAATTCCTTTCACTACAAGTAGTGGAAGAAGGTTGACCTAATAGCTTATAATCCAAACTTTGAAGCATAGGCACTTGGGAACCATGAGTTGCCCACCAATTTTTAGCATCCATTAAAGCCATATCATGCATGCAATCAATGTTGAGAAAGATCCCCTCTGATTTTTGTGAAAATATTGCAAATTCCGTGTTGATCTTGAATCTTTCATCGGGACTTTGAAAAAGCCTACGAAAGCATTGTAATCTTTGTGTGGAAATTTCATTGTCGGCATTTGGAGCTACTCGTCCCGGGACCTCATTAAGCCATTCTTCCGTGTAAATTCTTTAACAAGAAAATAAGATTAGCCATAAGAAATTAAATAAAAAACAAGGAAAGATAAATAAAGAGGAATTAAATAAGTAAAACTTACCTTAAATTCAAAGAATGTGCTAATGAATGGAGTGGAGTACTACCCTTACTCCAACGACTACTAAGAATCCCTTTAACTACATTAAAGAAGGTAGATTCTTCATGATCTAGTTTACCCTCTTTTTTGTAGATGACATCTTTCACCTCTTGAACCATAATGTCCCATCTTTCATAAACCAAATGCAATGAAGATTTGTCGGTGTCACAAACCCTAATCATATCATAGATTAATTGGGTGTGTGAAATCAAGAATGTAATCAACTTTTTCCCACCATGCTTCATCCAAAATCTTTTCCCTTACAAGTGAGGCTTGCTCGCGTCGATCATCCTTATATAAGGACCAATTCTCACTAATAACCATTGATTGAAGTGATGTTTTAAGGAGTTTCAACCTTTTAAGCATGCACACAATTGAAGCAAAAAAAGTATCGACAATGCAAAGTAGTTTTAATGGAGATAACTTATTGAACATTGAAAGCCTCATCGAATGATTCATTATGCAATTCTTAATGAACAAAGCATCTACATGAACTTCCGTTATCCAATGACATTCATCATATACTTCAACATTATTCAACACATTCTTAGCTGCACAAATGCTTTTCATTGCAAGATTAAATGTATGAACAACACATGGTGTCCAATATATATGATGATACCTACCCTCAACCAATTCCCCTGCAGCCTTACAATTACTTGCATTATCTGTGATTATTTGAACAACATTTTGATCTCCAATTTCATCAATCACCTCACTTAATAAGGTAGCAATGAAATCTTTGTCCTTAATCTCACCTGAGCAATCAATAGCTTTCATAAACATAGGACCCGTTTCAGAAGCAATCATAAGGTTAATCAAAGGCCTTCTTCGTGGATCACTCCACCCATCACTAACAATGGTAACACCATTTGTTTTCCATGTGGCTTTAACAGGTTGTAATAACCTATCCACGTTTTCTGTCTCTTTGTTAAGCAAAGTTGTTCTAAGTTTGGTGTATCTAGGAGGCTTATAACTAGAGAGATTAGATTTGACAGCATATGTATATGAACTAACATAGTAAGGGTTTCTAGCAAGATTAAAAGGCAACCCCCCCTTGTAAAACATCCTAGCAATTTCAGAATCCAAGTGGTCACGAGATTTCATATTAAAAGTGTCGGCAATTGTATTGTTTGATTTCCTCTTCTTTACATTATCAGATGAAATAGCTAATCTCATTGATGTAGCTTCAGTTGATGTGTGAGAAGATATGGATTCATTTGGAAAAGGTGGAACTTTTGGTAACAAAGATTTTTTATAAGCCTCGAATTCACGATGAAGCTTTTTTAGTATAGCAAGGTCATCAATTTTCACTTTAGTACAAGTTTGAATCCCTTTCCCTTGTTCACATAGTAAATGAGCTTTCCACTCTAGTGTATGAACCATTTTTAATTTCGCCGCAAAAGTTACATTTCCAATTATAATTTCCTCCACCACCCGATATTTTATCACTACTAGAAAACAGGCCATTTCCGACAGAAAAATTCCGTCAGAATCACCCTGAATTCCGTCGGAACCGGTTGTCGGAAAACCTTTTGTAGGAAAACGGACCTTTTTCGACGGAATTTCCGTCGAAATTGTTTCGTCGGAAGAGGAATTCCGGCACCGGAAAAGTCCGTCAGAAAATTCCGAAGGAATATAAATCTGTCGGAAAATTTCGACGGAATTTTCGTCGAAAAATGCTTTAAAAAAACAAAAAAAAAAAACAGTACCCACCACCGCCCCCACCACCACCAGCCCCACCAGCCTACACCACCAACCCACGGTACCCATCCCCTGCCCCCCTACCCACCCATACCCCCCTACCACCATACTAACCCACCCCCTGTCGCCCAGTCACCCACCTCCACCATAAACCACCCACTTCCACCCCGTAAACCACCTACCACCGTGAAACACCCATCACCTCCAACCGTAAAAAGCCACAAAAAAAAACAAAAAAAAACGAAGTAATTCGAAAAAAAAAACCCCCCACAAAAATCACATAAAAAACCCACAAAAAAACCAAGCAAAAACAACAAATCAATCTATAAAATTAAACAAAAAATAACGAAATCAACAAAAACAAACTCTAGATCAACACCATACAAAAACCGAACTTGTTCCAAATCTCACCGTACAAAAACCGAAAATTCCAAATCAACACCCACAATTTCAAATCAAAACCCAGAAATAAGGGCTTGTTCTTTGATGTTTCAAGCAAAACCCGAAACAAAATAAGAGAAAGAGAAAAGAGAACTTACCTTGAATTCCATCAAAACCCCGAAATTGGCTTGAATTTTGGGTTTTAAAGGTCAAATTTGACCATGAGAACTCTAGATCTAGGGTTTTCATGGTCGAATTTGAAATGAAAAACCTTATTTTGTTCTTTGATGTTTCATGCATGAAGTGTTGCGAGGAATGAAAAGATATGAAAACTCGAGAAGGAGAAGAAGAAGAGAGAGAAAGAGGGAGGAGAGAGAAGGAGGGAGGAGAGAGAAAGAAAGAGGAGAGAGAAGGAAAAAGAAGAGGAGTTCAGAGAGGAAGAGGAGAGGAAAGAGAAAGAGAAGAGAGGCGGAGAGAGAGAAGAGGAGAAGAGAGAGAAATGAGGACTGAAGGAGTGAAGGAACGAAGGAGAAACAAGAGAAGAGGAGAGAGAAAGAGAAGGAGAAGAAAGAGGGGCGCCTTGGGTAGGAGAAGAAAGGGAACCGGGTTTTATTGGGTAGGGTTTGGTAAAAAGGTTTTAATTTTTTTTTTAATTATATTCCGACGGAAAATTCCGTCGGAAATTTCCGACGGATTTATATTCTGACGGAATTTATTTCCTTCGGAAATTTCCGACGGATTTTTTGAATTCGTCGGATATATCCGACTAAACATAAATCCGTCGGAAATTATGCTTTTTCCGACGGAATTTCGTGTTTGTCGGAACAAGTCCGTCGGAATTTGCCTGTTTTCTAGTAGTGTATCACCTTTAACAACAAACTTTCACAAAGGGTATGGTTCATTCATAAGCTCAGAAGAATTACTACCACTGACATTGCATGAAGTAGAGGCACTAGATGACATTCCTGACAATTTCAGCAAGACAACAATACATTATACATTGTACAATGTACATTTTCAGTTCTTCATGCTCATATCAAATGCATTAAAGTTTAATTAAACAAGTCCAGCAACTATACATTAAAGTATCAAATAAAATCGTCAGTACATTTTCAGTTCTTCATACATTTTCAGCAACTATACATTAAATTTTAATTAAACCCTAAGTACATTTTCAGTTCTTCATGCTCAAATCAAACAAGTCCAGCAACTATACTCAACTACTCAAGTGTATGTGACTTCATGCTCATATCATCAATTCTTCAGTATAATCAAATGTGAACTCAATGATTATCAAACTAAAGAAAATTAAAGTAATTTAAAAAAATTAAACATACCTGAAGTTAGGAAAAATCGGGCTGAAAGTCTGAAACAGTGGAAATGGTGCACTGAAACAGGGGAACGGGTGTGCTGGAAGTTGAGAGAACAAGATATGAAGTTAAGAGAATTAAACCCGTTCGCCGACGGTCTCAAGTGTGTCGGAAGTTGGTATAGTCAACGCTTCATTGAAAGTAAGTTATGGTTGTCGATCTACGTTAACAATTCAACATTCAATGCCGCGTAAATAATTAATTATTCCACAAGTAGCCGAAAATGCCCTACTCTAGCAGCCAACTTAACACTATATAATCTCAACTCTCAATTATCCCCTCACTCAACTTTCTCATTTAAATCTATAAATCTTGTTTATTGCTTGTATTTATTTTCCTTTCAACAACTACAATCACAACCAACGTCCACGACCACGACCACAACCACAACCACGATTACAGTTCTATATTAGTATTTATAATGGACTTGAATAATGCAAATGCAAAGTCAACCTCCACCACCCGCTCCGATCGAAAATATGAGAGGTTCCTTGCCAAGGCGGAGGGCTATCTACATAAGTATCAAGCCTCTCACTCATCCCCGGCCTCAGGAACGCCGCCAGTTGTCATAAATGGTGATAATGGTAATGGAACCCGTCATTTAGAGTTTTTCAAAAAGGCTCAGGGTTATTTAAAGAAACAAGACAAGGAGGATAAGAAGGATAAGAAAGATAAAAAAGATGGTGGTGATCTTCATGAGAATTCGAGTAGCGAAAATGAAGGTCAACATGATCATAAAGAGCATCTAAAGTTGGCTCATGCCATGTTGAAGAAAATTAAAAAACATAAAGGAAAACATGGAAGACAAAATGAGGAAGAGCAAGTTGAAGAGGAAGGCGAAATCGAGGAAGAAGAAGAAGAGGCGGAGGAAGAGGGTGGCTGGTTTACAGAATTAATGGAGGGGGTTCAAGAATTTGTTGAAGGATTAAATGAAGAATGAAGATGATATGCATGATGACTTATTCATAATTTTATTAATTTCTGTTGTAGTCTAACATTATGTTACAACTTTGAATTGTATTGTTATGATTTCAATTTAAAATACTCGCTTTTTTTTTTTTTTTTTTTTTTTTTTTTTTTTTTTTTTTTTAATTTGTAATAATTTTTGGTTTAAGTACATACGTAAATGATATTTGTATTAAATTTTTGATTGGTAAATTTATTGCATTTTAACTAGCTGTGCAGTATGCATACTTGTATAGTCGATGTTGGTGCTATTCAAACTAGTTAGTTAATCAAAGATGTGCTTCTAATTGATATATAGAATGGAAAATTAGAGGTCTAATACTCCGTATTATATACGAGTACGCAATATACAACACATATAAGGTGCACTCGAGAGAATTAACACCTATGCATGATAAGTTGATGACCCTTTGGGATCATAATTAAGGAGCTTCTAGTTAATTTTAAGTTCATCAACATTCTCAAAATCTCAATGCTTATGATAGCATTAGCTACATAAGGTTACATTGTGGTTGCTCCATAAATGCATAGGAGCAGGCTAGTACGTGTTATTGCAATAGGTGTATTCTCAATGTTCACGGGTTGTATGCAATAATTTACATTCAAAATATCGTAAAAAAACTACCTGATGCAATTCTTAAAGTTTATTATAACTTTAAATGTTGATTCATATATGTTAGTTTATTTCACTTTAAAAAAATAGTTTATCGAATTTGGCTACTTGGCTATTTGCATTGCAATATTTTCATAACTAAAAATAATTTTTTTTTTGTATGAACTAAAAATAATAAATTTTGTGAGTGGTTCTTAATGTATGATACATCGTGAAAACAAAACCATTTGATCATAATTCATTAATAATAATAGTAAAAACTGAAAAGCTTGAGAAAATAGAAAGTTTTGTAGAGTTTTCTGTTAATAAACTCATATCCGCCAACTTCTCTCATACATTGATTTATGTAGGATTCCAAATCTTTATCTCACCATGAATATCAAATATTTGACATATAAATACATTGTAAATGAGATACTTCAAATTAAAATCTCTCACCATGAATATGTTTGTCTTGGTCCGTTTCCGCAAAGCCTATTGACTTTAGCAGATCTTGATCTTATTTAATATAATCCCTGACTTGTTCTCAAAAAAAAATCTCTCACATTAAAAATTCTACAACATATCGTAACTAGTCTTTCTCTCAATGGAAGGAAGCCACAGGGAAAGATATGGAAAGATCTTAAAGAAAGCTGAGAAGTACCTTCACAGACGTCAAGGTTCCGAATCCTCAGCAGCATCGGAACCCTCAGTTGCGCCTCCCATTAAGGGTGCTGGTGACGATGATGGTGGAAGCAGTTACAAAGCATACTTGCGAAAGGCTAAGGAGTTCATGCAAAAGAAGGATGATAAGGAAAATCAAGTTGGAGATGGGAATTCGGACGCAAGTGCTGGTGATCAAGATAAGAAAAAACAGTATGCAGCTATAGCTACCGGCTTGTTGATGGCAAGAAAAACGCATAAACTTATGCGAAAAGGGCGAAACAAGAATGGGATGGTGGGGCAGGAAGGTGAGGAGGAAGAGGTTGAAGAGGAGGAGGAGGAGGAAGAGGAGGATGAGGAGGTTGAAGACGAGGAGAGTAGTGGATGGTTTACAGAGTTCATAGAGGGACTGTCAGAGTTCTTAGGCGAGCTTGAACTTTGATTGTTTTGATGGCTCTTCCTGCCAACAAGAATCTAAGCACTTGTATGTGTGTAGTGTTTGAATTCTTTTGTTATAGATAATTTGTTTCCCCATAATAATGAACCTTCTTTACAAATAATCTTATTGTATTTTGACGTCTCAATATAATAATGCATGTTTAATTACGTACTAGTCAAATGCGGCCTATTAAAAATGGAGCTCTTATATGATATTACTATTAGGTATTTAGGTTTGAAATTTGAGCTCATACGTTAAACAAGGATTTACGGAAAAGGAATCAACCAGCAGGGAGCAGCTCCTCTGGGCTCTAACAAAAAAGCTCTATAGGGTGGTTACTACCGGGAATATGGCATCCGGTGGCCTACACGCTACACCTATACTGGCCAGATTTGTCCACGTTCTTTTCCTTCACAAAGATTCTTGTATTCAAATTAGCACCCTGAAACAATCTACAAAAGGCTGGAGATTGACATTGTTCAACGCCATTAACTTACAAACAAGGGGCTGCACTTTGATCATTCATCTACAATTCTACATATATCAAAGCAGACATCCGCAGAATGACAATGTATGAATTTAAATAATGAACATGGTACTAAAATGTATACATATTAGAGAGAGGCATGGCAACATGCCTCAAAGCATTCCAATGCTGCTCTTTGCACCATAGGATGATGTTAATCTGCTGTCCAGCTCTGCTCCACAATCTCCCGGACTCTTCGGTTGTACTCTCGCTTGTTCTCACTAAACAGTCTAGCAGCCTCTGAATTTGCAGGAGAGTTGGGGTTTGGATCACAAAGCAGGGACTGCAGTAACATGGTAGAGTGTCAAATTTTTAAGAGAAGGCATCGATGCACACAACCACGGAAATGTAATGATCTATAAAACCAACACCCTAGAATTTGGGGGTAAGCCAAAGAGCATGTGGTTATTTTGACCAGGTACACCATGAGCACTGTGCACCCGGGCGACTAACTCAACGACTAACCTGTACGGATGCAAGAAGCATTTTTACAAACTCAACAACTAACCTGTATGGATGTAAGAATAGCTGCAACATCATAGATTGGACTCCACTGGTTTTGTAGGATGTCCAAACAGATACTTCCATCAGCATAAACTGGACACATTACAGGAACATGAAGTTATTACTAAGCGAGAAACAACACCTACTTGAAAGTTAAAATATGAACAAGAAAAATGGATCACTTACTATTAGGATGGAACATTCGAGAAATAAAACGAACATTGGGGGCTTATTTGGGTAATCCTCTGTAAACTGAAGTGTCAACTTAAACGTGCCTGAAATCACAAACTTTTAGTTGGAGAACTTCACTACATAACAGAAAGGTAAAGCGCTGACATTACATAAACCAATTTTTCACAATTTTATCACGAGGATCCATGATTTAACTACCAGTTTTTTTTGCAAATGGAGTATATGCTCTTTCAAAATGCAAATTGCACCACACAAATGGAAAAGAGACTATGAATTTGCTCTTCAAATGTTCAAAATGAACCCTTCCTAATCCCAGTACTCCAGCACTGATATTTAATTATTTACAGTATGCTGACAGCTCCTGAGCCTATAGAGAGTAAACTCACAATAATTGGAACTAAAAAATCCCCATCTCATAATTAAGTTCACACCTGGGGTTGGCACATAGTAGAATAATATGCTCATAAGTGGGTGTGTGTGTGTATGAGAGAGAGAGAGAGAGAGAGAGAGAGAGAGAGAGAGAGAGGGGGGGGGGGGGGGAAGAGGTAGTATTGAGAAAAAAAAAAGAAATGTACTACGTATTATTTTTAGGATACCCCATAGAAAGTGGGCATTTAATATAGGAAGGACTGCAATGAACTATTACAGCCTACCAACCAAATTTTACGTTCTTTCCTGACATATGACTATCTAAAGCACATACAATTGGAAGTGACCTTGACTATAGCTTGATAAGTTCTCATCCTCCTCTTCACGATTATAACCGCTTTTAGACCAGATTTTAAAGCAGTCCTACTAAGCTCTTCAGACAGTATCTTTTTCACAAACCAAACAAGCCATTTTCCCCCATGAAAAGAACTACCATCCAGCATAACGAAACAAGACCATTCTCAGATGAGAGAAGTAACATAAGGGAAACAGGTAATAAGTCTTTACATGTAAAACCTTAGAAGCAACAGCATTTTAATAATGGACTCCTGTAACCTGTCACTACTGGACGACCGTCAAAGCAATTATCATGCTCCTAGGCCCTAATACTTCCATATTACTTTCAACATCCTCACTAACTCCTTTAAGAAGCAGAAGAAATATTATATAAATCCCCACATCTAACCCTACTACTCCGTATAAGGAAACTTTAAATGCAGGACTATTTAAGTAATCATTCAACTCACAGCCAAACCCCATAATTGCTTTCGAAAACCCCAAAACTGCAAGGTTCCCTTATTAGAAACAATAGCTCACACTGACCTTAAAAAAAAAGAAATTCTTTATCCACTTTAGTGCAAAAAATTTAGCACCAGAACCCACAGCCCACTACAAAATTTCAACTCTAAACTTTTAAAGTGCTTTCATGTTCAAACACCTTTGAGTTCAGTCTTTGAGCCGCTTCTCGATAAAGCCATTGGGATGGGATCCATGCATTTGAAAAATGAAAACAACAAATTCTATCCAATAATTATATAGCCTCCGTCCCTAAATGATTTGCCTGTATTCCTAAAATAGCGTCCCAAAATCAAATATCACATAATTCTATCATAATCCATACAACTTTTTTACCTTTCCCATATGAAATCCTCTTACACATCCTTGGTCGAAAAATAAGGTCTCCACAAAGCTTGGGTCAAAAAAATAAGCTCGTTTTCTATTTTTTCTAATTTCATACTCATGTCGTGCTTATCATGGCTATAATACATAAGTTATCGAACAACACTTACTAACCCAAATGGATTTATAAATCATCTCTATAGCATGTGCTCCATCTATATAATCTGTTTTTCATGATTTTCTCATTACTCCGGATTTAATCCAAAAATCACATTTCAAGCCCTTGATATTAATTTTGCCAAGAAACAATATCTCAATCCAACATCTCAATAGCACGAGCTCCATGCTCCATCTTAGTAATCCGTTTTTCATGATTTTCTCATTACTTTGGATTTAATCCAAAATCACATTCCAAGCCCTTGATTTTATTTTTGCCTTGAGATCTTTTTTTTTTTCTCCCAAATAAATGACAATTATAATCTAAATGGTCATAAATTCGTAATCCATAAGTGCCTTGACTTGATCAAATCACTCTCAAGAATTGTATTTCAAGCTAAGTCAAACTTAATTATTCACACACACACACACACGTACGTGCAACACGCATGAGCACACGCGACACACACATAATAAAATAATCATATCAATATATCATTCGTGCATACATGTATTGCACATGATCACACATAATTATTATTTCATTCTAAGTAATCGGGATTAAGAATTTTTTTTGGGCGTACTGTTATGGAGACTCCCAGTAGACCTTTTATGGACTTATAAATGCAAATTTTGATTAATATATCTTTCAAATTATTCAGATTATTTTACACCAATAGTATATCAAAATCAATTGCATTTACATTTATCACAATCTTCTGGTGGATTAGTAAGAACTAGGGTCTACAGCCAAAAAATTCGTTTTTTTATTCCGACTTTAAATAATATGAGACAGCTGCCACGCTACATAATTTCTTGCTGCAGCTACACAGTCCACAACACATCAACACCAGATGCTGCCTAAGCTGGATTAGACTTGCGTGCCCTGCATGCCCAGGACACCAATCTCCCTAAGATATTTAGGAACACCTCCTCTCACTGGAGTACTTCCATACTCAGCTCATTCCTTAACCCCCAGATATCCTCTCGTAAAGGACAAAATCCAAGGACAATAAGAACTTATTTGGGTTACAGGTAAAAGAATTTGCCTTCAATACTTAATTCTCCAAGGAACACTAATCAGATCTACCGTGATCTGATTTTAAATCTGCATTATTTTAACTCTCCATTATTTAAACCAGTGCCTCTTGATCATGGCAATGAATACATCTCAATTATCAGTCGATTCTTGATTTTACCCTCAAATTTCGATAGATGCCCCTCTATTTCCACTGTAAATCTCTGTAACGGATTCTAACTTTCTTATATTACCACACATTAAACCAATACATACATATCTGCCACAATTGTCCTATGAACATGACTGTTCCTGAGCTCTACACTAATAAAGATGGTCAAATACTATCCTGGGAAATTATTCTGAAACCTAAAGACAAAAAGTGATCACATAGTATTCTAGAATATTTCCATTTGAACCAGCAAAACTTGTTCCTACACAAAGGCAATAATCTTGGTCAAATAATTGTTGTTATGGATGACAGACCCCAAGAATTCAAATCACTAACCCTTAAAATCCACCCCACTCCAAACCAAATCAAGTTTTACTATATCTTAAATTCTTGATTGATATCCTCCTTTGTATTAGATGCGCACTCCAATTATTCCATTTAGCTCCGACTAGCCACAAATCTCGATTCAGCCCAGCCATACAGGAGCTAAATCAACCAGTACATATAGTTATAACCCACTCAAGGATATGAGACATCTTTTGATCTACAAACTGCAATTCTTTTGATGGCTTAAAAGGTATAGCTACGACCACAACACATTCTAAGTTCCAACTTACTCTGCAATTTGTTAATACAGAAAGTCTTACATTCGAGACCCAAATGCCTCATGTGGGGTCTAAACTGTCCATTATCATCACTCTTGGCCACACATGTGACATAACTCAGTATACTAAACAAGAATATGACCAAGAATACATAAAGCTGGTGTTAATGCAATTATCCCAATAGGCATAAAACTTGATAATCCATTTCTTTCCGCCCTTGACTGGCAAAAAGTGAACCTCGACTTTCACATGGCTTGGCTACACCCTCTTTCCTATAAATAATCCAAAAAAGCTTCAAGACATATCAAGTATCATAATGAGCCTTATCCTACTTGGAGGTCGAAAATAGTATCAAGAAAAGAAAGTCAATAATAATATAGATTTTGTTCTTATTGACAAGAAACAAAATTACTTCCTCCGTTCTCTTTTAATCACAAAGCATTCCTTTATGGAAAAATTGCAAATTAATTGCAATATAACTTTATTTGGACAATGATACCTTATATATCTCCCCACATCACATGGGTCATTCTTTTTAATCTCTCCCTATCTCTCTCTCCTCTCCTAAAATACCATCCATCCCCTCCACGTTACAATAAAAAGAGAACAAAGGAAGTATTAGTTAGAAAGTGCTTTAATAGGATCAAAGAAGGATGAAGATCATGACGATATCCATCCCATTTATCACTTATTAAAATATTAATGATATGCAATTTTAAAAGTGGAGTACGACAAAACAAAGATAGAGAGAGTACTTGATTGTTAGGGTATATTTCTTTGGTTATCATCTAGACGTGTCTAATAACCAAAAAAATTATGCCTATAAGAAAATTCCACACATGCAAGCAAATGAAAAAAAAAAAACTATCATTCACTCATTCATAAATTTGGCATGTTAGAAAAAAAAAAAATTGTCTACAATAACAGGCTTATTCAAATTGTCGTGACAATGTTGTTCAATGTACCAACTTCTAAGTACCTCCTATACACATGGCCATAATGAAGAACTGAGACGGAAAATGACAAGAGACTTAAATGATGGTCAACAATAACTACATACACAAAAGAACCATCTGCATTAGTATAATGCCAAGACAAACACTTCAACATACACAGCAATAACTTTAGAGAAAAAATAACACAAACTATCTCATTTTTTTGGGGGGTGGGGAGAGGCTTGACATTTAATTTTTTTACTTTAACTTGCTCACCTCCATCCCACGGAGTGTCATCTGGACTGCAAAAATAAAACACAAACCAAGAAAAGTCAGCTTATTCTTCACCTATAATAAGCGATAAGTAGCATATTAATTAGAGAAAAAAAATGGAGGATAGTTACCCAAATATGACAGCATTCCAAAGCATAATGTTGTTATCGTGAGGTGCTCCACTAATGCCTGCAGGAGGATCCTGTTGCAACCTCTTAAAATCCCTCATGAGCCGCTTTCTTGAGGGAGTAGACATCGTAACTACCTGTAAGTACCAACATCATTTAGCAGATTTAAATCCTAATAGTACAGCTGCTAAGACACTCTTTGATAATAACTAAGATTCTAAGAACAATTCAAAAAACTCGGTTAATTTCATTCATCTCATTAAGGTATCCATATATTAACACAATAACAAACTCCCACAAACACAATCATCACCAACACAACAACCAATCTAAATTGCAAAATCTTCCTGATAAAAGAGACGCAACGCGGTTAAAAATGAACGAAAAGTCAGCTTGCCAGTGTTCTCCCACCTATAATAGTCAGCCTACATTTCCCACAATCAAAAAACAACCCCACAATTCCCAAGCAAACACTCATGCAAACAACCTCCAAAAACAGATTTCAAGAGCTCCAGAAGCTCAAATAGCGTTAATATTCAGCGATAACAGAAATCAAAGCATCAATATAATCAAATTCTAACCATAACACCTAAATTTTCCACTTCGATCAAATTACTTGTTTCAAAGGTACAAAAGAGCATCAGTATCATTACACAGCATAAAAACAACACAAAATCAACAAATTTCTGCGTTTTAATATGAAATTAGAGTCCATAATTATCTTCATCTGAAGCTGAAAAATCAATTGATCAAAAGAAAATTGACAAATTCAAGACAAAGAGAAGAGAAAAAGAGAGAATTTACCCCTGATTAGAAGATTCGATGAGAATTTTGCTGCAAATTGGTGACTGCTGGTGAAGAAGAAAAGGAGGAGAGAGAAAATAAATAGGGTTTTTTTAGGGGAGAAGGAAGACAATGATAATGGTATGATATCATAGATTCCTTGATATTTTAGCTGAATATTTTGATTATTGTAATAATTAATTAATTATAATGCTAATAATAATTAAAATGCTAATTAGAGTAGGGCCTGTTTGGCTGGATTTTTAGAAGAGCGACTAAAAAAAGGTTGATGAATGATGATGATGATGTTTTGAACTTTGAAGGTTGGAGGAAGTTAGCTTGTATCATGTATGGCATTTTGGCAAGGGTGCAATGCTTGTGGATTAGGGGGCTTGCGCGCACATAGCAACACTAGTAAAAGTTCAATTTAAGAATGGATACTTTTGCCTATTTACGACAAGAGCAAAGATGAAAATTGATTGAGGTGCTCATGTGTGGACATGAGTGGCATGACTTCGCTGAACAGTTTACCCATTGATAAGGAAATCAAGTTGCGTAACTTTAGTGAGATTATGTGCTTTAAATGAGTGATCGCACAATGTCTGTATTGACATAATAGTAAAAGCATAAGTATCAAATCTCGATAACACGAATTATGAAGCTTTGATTATCATTATTCATGGATTATCACTCCATAGAAAAACTTTATTTGAATTGCAATATATAAAATCAGTTAATACCGAATCTTCAATCTATCTATCTATAATTATAATAAAACAGTAGCACCTAGGTGCTAAAATGACACTTGTCACTTTATCATTCAATATTTTCCTGCCCATTTCCAACTCCTAAGTAAAGCAATCTTAATAATATACTTCGTATTTGACATTTTTTAAATTGTTATATATATTTGTACCTTTTATTCGTTCCACACTTATGATTTGTGAGGGATGGTGTTTTGTTTCGAGTTGTGGCAACACGGTGAGTTTAGATAGGATCAGAGGCCGAGAAGGGAGCAAGTGAACGTAGATTAAGGGGATTTGTGTGGGTGGCGATGTGGTTGTGGTTGTGTGCAATGGTTGGAGGTGGTGGTCCAATGGTGAAACGGGATATGCAATGGTTGGTGGTGGAATAGTGTGTTGATGGTGGTAAGACATGGCAGGAGAGGTGGACTAGGTGATTAGGGAAGAAATATGGTAAAAATCAAAGTCAAAGATCCACGGCCAGAAAATCGAAATCAATGATCAAAATTCGGGCAAAGGTTCTAGTCAACAACAACAACAAAAAACAATTTAAAGTCCCATGCATAATGTCATTTTTCTCACAAAATGACCAACATAAAAGATTATTTCTGACAAATTTTTCCTAAAATTTAAAAAGATATCAAGTATAACATAAGAATGACAATGGTTTTAAAGCCCAACCCAAACTTGGTCGACCCCATCCCTAATTAAAATTTATCAGTGCGTGCAATTTTGCAAGATAATTCCATTAGCTTTTGTAAAATAAATTAAAAAAGAAAAAATGGAAACTAATAATCCCACCTTTGGCTTTTCTGCTCAAAACAATCCTACCTTTTCGTAATCTGGAAACAATACCTTTGACCCTCATCTGCTCAAAACAAGTCTGTTACCGGTTTGTCAAATTAGTAACCTGTTTAAAAAGTGACTTTACACGTGTCACCTTCTTATTGGTTTTCATTTTTTTGATAATTTTTTTTTAATTGAAAAAAATTAAAAACCTTTTCCCACCTCCCGGATCCCTTCCCTTGCCGGACCACCAAACACACAGCCCCTGCTCCACCAGCCACCAATTCGCTTCAACAGCCACAACAACATCGATCAGCTCACGCACAGCCGCATCCCTACAATCACCTAATACCGCAGCCCGGAATCTTCAGCGACCACCACATCGCCACCACTCGCCACCACAACACAAACCACAACCCACGGCAACCACTTAACCAGCCCGCTACAACAACAGCTTCGCAGCCACCAGCCACACCAATCAACAACACGAATTACTCCCTTACCCTCATCACAAAACCACCAGTGTCGCCCAACATTAGGCAAAAAAAAGAGGGATTTGATTAATTAAGATCAAACGGTGGTGATTTAATGATGTCGATTTTCGATGATGATGAACAGTGGTGATTCAATGATGAAGATAAGTAATTAGAGGTGGTGTTGTAGGAGGTATGGTGTTTACAAATGAAATAAGGTAGTTGTTTTACGAGGAAAAAGAGAGATGAAGGAATTATTACCCTCATAATGAGAGTAATAGTTACACACCCTCCCCCTAGTGTAACTATTACCCCCAAAATGAGCCTCATTCGTCATCTCATACCTCACCATCACTACATAATTTTTCTTACAAGCACACCATCACTATCTCCTCCTTTCCTATTTACTTTCATTTTGCTTAGTTTGACTTTTATTACCCTGGTATTACATTTCACTCAATCCAAGCATGCCCTAAAAGTAAAAATGTGGGAAGTGGAAATTCCTAAGGAATTTAGAATTCTACAAAACATGGGAATTAATTTCCCACACCCTATCTTGGTCACTCAAACTTCCCACATGTATTTTGGATGAAATTACACTATTGTCCTTAAAATTTTAAGAAAGTAGTTTAAGTTATAATAATATACGGGTATTACATAAAGTTAACCAAACAAAACATATAAAGTTAATTCACGGGAAATACGATTTCCTATATGTCAACTAAACACACTTTTAGTATTTCCTTGGCAATAAAATTTCCCATGTATTGTAACTTTCTATAGACATTTAATTCTCATATGCATCCAAACGAGGCCTAGTAATATGGTTTCAAAAAGAAATGTAAGTAATATAGCTATACAAAAATACAATTATATTAGCATTACATTAATACATAGTCAATTTTACAAATTCCCATCCACAGTCAAACTAAATAAAGTATCAAAATAGAATCACACAGTATATAATAGGAGAAGTTAAGGAATGTATCATTGATTTAAAAAAAACTCTAGTTCAAAACTCCTATAAGACTTGAATTTTAAATTATCTCACTAGCTAATAATAATAAACTACAAATCAATAATGTTTGCTTTTTAAAAATCTACAATTTACAATAAGCTTTTCAAATAATGTTCAATTTGTTTGATTTATATTATCAGGGGAGGATGATGTGCTTTTAGTAGAAGAGAAAGGCAATGAAGAAGTAAGAAACATATGGCTACTTTGAGCTAATTCTGAATTTGGTGCTATAGGAACCTTGTTAGACAAGCTTGAAACATATCCATTAGTGTCCTTATTGCTTGTGGATTGAAATAATGAGCTATTTGTAGAAGAAGTATGACAACCGCCTTTTTCGTGGTGATTGCTAGCGTAATTTCCAACTATTTTGCTATTAGCATTGCCATTATTTCCATTGATGAAGGATGACAAGGTGGCGGTTAGAATTGATTGGAAGCTTGGATCTGAAGTAAGAACCTTGGCTGCTTGAGCAAATGTGTCGGGCAAAGAATCATGATTAGGAGGATTTATATGAGAGATGTTACTCTTTTGCAAGAGATTACTTTGAAAATTGTATGTATTGTTTGATGATCCAATATTTAGTGGGCTATTTAGGGTTTTTTTATGTAGGATTGAGTTCCATAGCTAGGTAATCCATTAGACCAAGAGTAAAGGGGATTGTTTGAATTTTCCGAAAAATTGAAGGTGAGATTTGATGAAGAATACCTTGAACCTAAATTTGAAGCAACCTTATTGAATTGGTTATTTGTGGATGATAAAGGGGTTGAAGTAAGGTCTAGGGTTACTGTAGGGTGTATAGGAGCAGGAGAAAATGTAGAGGAATTTGGAGAAAAAAATGAATTTTGTTCAGAATTATTGAGGATGTTGAACTTAAGGCCTCCATGAAGTTGTTCTCCAATAGGTGTCGTTGTAGAAGGGAGTGATCCGAGATTTGAAGATGTCGACGATTTAGACATTAGCATGTAGGCTGCTGCTGAAGTGGTGGAAGCCATTGCTGTTGCTGAGACTGGGAGTGGATGATTATGTGCCCCTTCATATGTGGTGATCAAGATGGACATGTCTTCAGCACATCTTTGCACTTATATTTTTCATGCAATTTATTAAAATCTAGCTAGAAAAAAGACTTTATATATAAAGCATATCAAAAAGTAAACTAGACTAAAAAAAATGGCACTATATATGGAGTATTACAAATTGTACCTGTTTTCTTACTGGACATGATGGAGCAACCGTGCAACGATAATAAGCTCGAGGACATGGGTTTCCTTTAGCAATCTTTTGCCCGTACTTTCTCCATTGACATCCATCATTCATCTGCCAAATTTAACAAATAAATTGATCAATATAGAAATAATTATTAACCGCATTAAGATGATATACATAAGATAATTTATAAATAAAAGCGTACATTTAGTATAATACTTCATTTGTACTTACAGTTGGGGTGTCACATCTAACTCGAACTGAAACTCTAGCTTTCTTCATAGGGGGTTGGTGTACTAATTCGTCGTCTCCATTACTATTACCACCAGTTGTAACATTATTACTCTTAAGAGCTTCGCTATATTTCGTCTCATTGAGGTTTTGAGGATGATCTGTCGTACTTGAAGCTTTAAACTTGCACTCTAATCCGAGATCCAAGCTTCTCTCATTAGCTTCCATGTCAACATATTTGCTATGATTCGTTGCTAATTTGGATGGTGAACTTAACTTATTAGTATATCCCTTCTTAGAGTCGAGACTTGGAGATCTCCCTAGACTAAGGGATACAAGTTCTTTATCTGCTTCTTCTTCATCTTCATCACATGAAGCTCGAGAAGGAGGAGGAGGAGTTGCGGCCATAATCTTGAGTTGTTTTGAGTCTTGTTGAGAGATTTCATGGAATTTGCTTTGTAACATTTGATAATCAGTCATCATCTTATTTAGGTATTGCTTAAGCCTTTGGTTTTCTTCCATTACTTCACCTATTTCAGCTTTTGTTGACTCAAGTTCTTTGCCCTATATTAAAAGTAAACAATATATTGTGTGAATATGTATAATTTATTAGAAATATAACTATAATGAATATTTCTAGTAAGATACTCCTACAATAATCAGTAATCATAAAGTCTTTAAAATAAAAATATTCAATTATTATAATTATTATTCCTAATTTTTGACACAACATAATTATTCCTAATTAATCTAAATTTCTTCATTTCTTATAAAATGGTCAACTATCATGTTTTTGTATTGCATTAGCTATTGTGAAGAAAGAAACCAAATGAAAGAATGATAGTAAATCCTATAATATGAAACTTGAAAAATATAAGGATAGTCTTATTTTTGTTTAAGAAATAAAATCGTGTAGTTAGAAATAAACTTAGAGTCATATCTCTATATTATATATTATATATAGTAGTATGCTAATAAGATGGGAGAATATTTATAAACGAATGGTAAATCTTATTTAATTTGCAAAAAATAATCATATATACTCTTTCGATTTGTTTATTTATTTATTTTTACATTGCATTGGTAACAATTACGGAGTGCTATAGTAATGGAAGTCAAAGACGGTTAAAGAGGAAAACAAACAGGTTATATGTAAGAAATTAAAATGTTGAAGAGACAATATTGTATGTTTGATTTTTATAAAAATATCTTGCAATTTAGCATGTACTCCGTAGAAAAAAAAATTAATCCCAATAATATTTTAATTATATTTGTAATCTATTCATCTTTTCAAGTCAAAATTTTAGACTACGATTCCATCCACAAACTTTAGAAAAAAAACAAACCCCTCTATATATTTCACTTAAAACTTCAGAAAAAAGAAATTTTGTATTTCATATATATGAAAATGTTAACCCTTTTCTATTGCATAATTTTTTATATGTGACTAATCACACCGTTTGGCAGGGATTACTTGTAGGGGGTTACTCGTTTGGTCAGGGGTTACTTGTAGGGGGTAACTCGTTTGGTCTGGGGTTACTTATTCAGGGGTTACTCATTTGGTCAGGAGTTACTTATTCAGGGGTTATTCATTTGGTTAGGGGTAAATTATAGGGGTTACTTATTCAGGGGTTACTCGGTCGGTCAAGGGTTACTCTCACATAGAAAACGCGCTAACCGACTGAGTAAGTAACCCCTAAGTAAGTAACTCTTACAAGTAATCCCTGAATAAATAACCCCTACAAATAACCCCTACCACACGGTGATGGCCAGGTACACAGAAAAAGTTGTTGTTTCTATTAACATATGCATGAAATTTACTCTTTTATAAGAATTACAACATCTAAATCACTCATTCAGTCATTCACTCAAAAGGAATAAAATTATGTAACCATATATTACCAATTATAAAATATATTCCTAAAAAATACCTTCCAATTAAAAAAAAAAAATTATAGCAAATTTATTATAGTTACCTTAGCTAAATCAAGTTACAAGTTAACCTATAATTGGCCGATGTACAATAAAAAAAAAAATAATAAATAAATAAATAAATTTACAGTGTAATAATTAATGTAAACCGAGTGTACGCACACAAAGTTTTTAATTACTTTTATCTTGATTTTGTACTAATAAACCTTTTGTTTAGGTTATTGATGAATATCCCATATCTTAACCTCATCCAAAATAATGAATGAGTAAATAAATTAAACTTTAGTTTACTTGGAAGACATGGGTATCGATTAGTACTAGAAAATTAGAAACTGGGGGAAATGAATCTAAATATAGATATCAATATCAATATCAATATACTACAGGATTTTTTTATTTTTTTTTATTTTTTTTTGCTATCTATCTAGATTTGATAGTTTCCAAATTAAAAAAAAAAAATGGGACCATCATGGTAGATTTAGCATAGGAGTACGTAATACACAAACGATAATCAATTAATTACCTGTTTATCAACGTCGGAATCTTTCTTTATATTACGTTCATCAGTGGATTGTGTCAAACTTTCATCATTCTGCAATCAAATATGAACAACAATTGTAAGCTTAGAGGTTTAAAGATTCAATTAACAAATTATATTACGACCTAATTTATCGTTTTAGGTGATAAAGAATTACGAGTAATAGATCAAATAATAGATGAATCGGTTTATATGTATGTATACCTTATGAGTTTCATCGTTGAAGCTAGTCGAAGGAGACGATGATGATTCAACCCTTTTACGACGATTATTGTTAGAATCATTCTCTTCCTTGATTTTCCCTTCATCTTGAGAAGAGTTGGCTCCTCCATGTTGTTGTTGCTCCATACTTGTCGTCGTCATGCCTTACTCTTTCTCTAGCTCTCTTTGTTTTTGTTAATTGTTTGTCGTGTTCAAACTGTAAATTGTGTGTGTTTGTTATCTGCCTCTTTAAATTATAGAGGCAAACATTGCAAGGGAGCCTTAACTGTTTGACTTCAGCTATTTTATATTTCTGATTACAATATTAAAATAAGTTGCAACTATATGAGTTATTATTAGTCTATTTTATACGAGTATTCAACATTATCGACTATAATATTAATATAATAAGCTAAGGTTTATGTCCTTGAAAAACTCTCTGTGTCTATCGTATGTTACATTTGTTTAAGTATAGCACTGTATAATTTTATGTAGGAATAATATAGATTTTATTGCTTTTATTTTTAATTACTTATTTGTTTTTTATGGCGGCTCTTCCACATTGGAAAAGGGATGAGGTTTCAAGATCTATAAAGTCTTTGTAATTGTATTATTTATACTCCTTTTTATTACTCCTTAACATTTATCAATTGCTTTAAGTATGTGCATAACTTTTTTTTTTTTTTGACAAGAAAGAGTAATTATAAAAAATAAGAATTTAAACTTCTATATTTTAATAGAATTTAAATAAATTATACGAAGTATATAAGAAGAAAAAAAAGCCTTTTCAATTTAATAAATTAAATAAAGTATTAACAAAAGAAATTTGATTAATTTGGACCATTATTATATATTTTAAGTGCATCATCCACGGTGAATGATATTATAATTATTAAGCTCCATTGCTAATTTTAAAGAAAAGATCTTATACATGAGATAATTGTAAAGTAACCTATTGTGTGATGACTATAGTATGTAATTTTTGCAATGGCTGTCGACAATTCTTGAGTTCTCAGTCTATGGTTCTCGGCGTTGGTACGGTGAATCTTAGATTGATGGAGGCGGTCAGGCTCTAGCTAGCCAGTGACTGCCTGAGTGACTGGCTGGTGGGTGCAATGGAACGAAAGGGGGAGCCATTGGCTGGTACATTAAAGGTGGTTCAGTTCATTTGTTGGTAACATATAGTAGTAATTTGGTGAATTTGATTGCAAACTTGGGTTGGTGGTTGTAGATTGAGCTGGTAGGTGATTGTGGTTTGGTGGTGGTAGGTTTAAGGAGGCAAAATTAGACTTGGTGTAATTATTTTTTTTGGACAAGTGCGTGGGACTTGGGGTAACCCGGCTGAGAGAATCAAGATTAACGCAAAAAGAGATAATCACATTCACAAAGTGAGAATTACAAAAAAATGAAAGGTTTTTCAAACACGCACTGATCAAGGGAAATGAGCTAAGTAAGAAAATTGCCTTCTATTTCTTGTACAACCCAAACCAAACAACTTACAATTGAGTCATTAACATACTCAGTTAGTTCGTTGACTACTTAATTAATTAGCTTAACATGATAGATTGATAGGGATGCTAACTCCTAACTGGCTAGCTATAGGATAATGTGCTGAACCCTTTATTTTAGCCATCATTAATTAGCTAATTTTATGATAAAACTTACGTTAATGAATGTCAAATTGTATGACATTACTTCTAGTAGTACAATTCCGCACGAGTAAACAATTTAATTAATTCGTGCAAACTCCTCTTATTTCTAGCCAATTTGGTATTGGTGGCGCAATTTGCTCTTTGAGAGAATAATAAGTTGTTCACACAAGAATATACTTTCTACTTGTATTAACTTAATAATTATGATACTATGTTAAGTAAATAACTAAATATAATTGGTATCTGATCTACAAATTGTTCCTCATCGCATGACATTGAACCTTCCTTTCATATATATATATACTATACATAGCATGATGCCATAATGAAATTTAATGTTGTGTTGTCCATTGAGTTGAAAGAAAAAGGGTCAAACCCTTTATCTAGGGCAATTAATTGCACCCTAAGTGATCGTACTTGGAGTATTATAAATCATTTTTTCCATGAAGAAGTTAGCAGCCAATTACCATGTCTCCTCAATAGTTATATTATAAATAAGTTGATAATTTCAACTAACTTATCAAGTTATACCAGACATAATAATGTGTTTTATACATCACTCGATCGATCTGTAATTTAATAATATGCATGTGTGGTTAACTTTTCGTAAATCTTGTTTAAAGAGCTATCAAAATTACAAAGCAGTCAAACGTTGTATGTAATTTTAATACTATAATTTTGTGTATATTTGCTCATCAATTTATCTTAAATTATATATTGTCTTATTTCAGATAAGTTAAGACAAAATAAGTTTTACTATACTAATGAAAATAAACTATATGTGATGCACTCATCATACATATTCCGTATATGTATAACATATTTTATGTGTTCAATACTATGATATATAAGTTGAGAATTCATATGATAAATCAAGTGTTCTTATATTCTAGTGTTAATTGCATGTTTGATTTTTCTACATCATAATTGCATTTACCATTTCCTTTAAAATATACTTTGGAAATCTTCTTCATCAGTGATTACAGATTTGTAAGATTTTTGTTGATTAATAATAATGTGAAGCTAAGAATTAAATAAATAGCGAGCGTGAGAAGTGGTAGCAGCAACTTTAATGAGAGCCAAAGTAAGCATTGGGATCTAAGCCGTTGACGCCTAATAATTGCCTCCCAAACGTGGTTTGATCCGAAGATATTGGTCTTTTCTGCCACTTTATACTATACAAATAAGTACATATTGTACATTACTCGTAAATTTTTTTATTTTTTATTTCCCTACTCTATTACGAGTATTTTTTAAAAAACTTATTATCTACCAGAAGATCTTTGAAGTATGAGTTTTCAGGATAAAGATTTATTCAATTAACAAGCTTGATATCGAATGTAATTACTTAGAGAGTTCTTGTAGACACCTGATTGTGTCTCCTCAAAAACCAAATCTAATGATGAATATCTTTCATGTCTTTGATTATCGAGTTAGGTGAAAAGTTGAAGAGTATCGTGAAGTTTCCTTTAGCCTTGACCATTTCTAACCTTTCCTTAAATATTTTAAGCCAAAATCATTTATTTCATGTCCTTAAATCCAAAATCATCCATTTCGTGTCCTTAAAATCATTCATTTCGTGTCCACTTTATAAAAACGTCCAAACCTGATTATTTTGGTCCATAATCCTGGTCCAATTATTGTGTAATTGGATGGGGCTTGAAATGAGCTTTCCAACGATATATTATAAGCCCAAATCCGAGTCATAACGAAGGAGTTATGGCCAAAATACTAAACCCAGCCTAAATCGAGCCTTACCTACGACCCAATGACCACGTGGAGGGTCCATTAACCTTAAACATTATTCCTAAATCCCTTAAGATTTATTATTAGCTTCTAGAATCCTCTATAAAGTTCTTATTTATCCTGTTTTTGAAATGATAAAGGTTTAAGAATTTTATTTCGGATAAAACACTTGTTTTTCAATGATTTTAATTCTGATAAACTTAGGATACGTACGGATATTCGACTAACCCAAGTCGATTGGGAGTCGGATTCCGTACGGATCTTATCTTCCAAAAAGTATCGCTGAGCGATAGAAACATCACGCAGCGATAGTCATATCGCATCGCAATAAGGATATTGCGCAGCGATATTCCTATCGCGTCGCGATGGGATCCGTTTTACTCCGAATCAAATTCTGGCTCTTTTCTGACCCTTTGACGCTTTTTTTCCCTATATATAAAGGTCGTTTCACCCCATTTTGAATCACCAACAATCATCATCTAATCCCTCTCTCTAAGCTATAAGCTTATTTTCTCTCTCACTTTCTTAGCCTAGCCTAAACACATCCCAACACTTTTTATGAGATCATACACCATACTTCCTTCGCGAGATTCATATACTCCAAGCCATACTCGACGTTGCCTTCGACCTCGACGTGAAAGGTTGAATATTCTGAGGGTTTGGTCTCAAATCTATATTTCAATTATTCTTATTAGTTGATTTATTTGTTTGATTTAATCTTTCTTGAAGTTACTAACGTGTGTATTGTTTTGATAGAAAGAGGTACGAAGCATCAAAGTGAGTAATTTGATCTCCTGATCTTTATTCCTTGCTTTTGATATAGAAATCATGCTTAGAATATTATTTTGTTTTCCTAGTATCATGCTAGGATGCTTCTGTGATTCCTAGTATCATGTTAGGATGTTTATTTTGATTGCTAGTATCATGTTAGGACGCTTAATTAATATTTCTAATATCATATTTCTAGTACCATGTTTAGGCTAAAGCTATGATTTTTATTTAGTGACATGCTAGGGTTTGTTATTAATTCGTTTAGTATCATGCCTAGAATCTTGCTATTAATCATGTTTTGATGAGATTATGATTATATTGATTATAATGTTTTGATGATGTTTTAATTATGATGATGATTGTTGTGTCAATTAACAATGCATTGCTTGATTATTTAATATTTATTGTTATTGCTTGATCACGTCCTTTCTTGCAGGTTTAAAAGGAATTTGTACTTGAAATCACGCCTAATAAGATAATTAATAATTTGATTTTAGGCTTAATATGATTTTAATCAAGTGATCGCCAATAATAGATTTGATTGTGCATTAATAATCAACCAACGTAGATTAAACATGTTTAGGATTAACTTGTTGGATGTATGTTGATCGGAAAGCGCACATGAATATCATAAGAATTAAGTAGAGGCCGATTTAGGCGGGTTCAATCTCTTTTAGGTTGGATTCGTACCATCATCCCCGAATATCCAGTCATGGTTTCGGACCACTATGGAGTTAGCGATCTCCGTGATCGTGAATGAGGTGTAACATTCACACACGTGAACGTTTTACAAGTTCCTAAAACTTGTTGGCGACTCTTTTATCTCCAGCTTCTTTCCCTTTGGACGCCACCATGCTTAAATGCTTGATCACAGTGGGACTCAAAATTGATGTTTGAAATATTCCCTACAGTTCTCAATCTTGTTCGTTGAATTAATCACTCTTTCATATGTTTTTTATAACGCCATATTCAATATGAAAATGGATTTTTCGAGCATGCATGTGATTTTCTTTTTTTTTGGACTTCATTACAAACGTGTAAGGATAATCCGCTCCATCTAATAAAAACATTGAAATATCATTCATTTTTTTTGCGAATATATCGGTATACTGCATATTTATTTTTACTTAGCTTATTATTACTTTCTAAGGGCTTTTACCGCTCTTTTCTATCTGTCAAAATCAGTATATACTCCAGTTGTTTTGTGTGCAACCTAAGTGCATTATGGTCAATGATTCAAGATTAAGAACACCTTTGAGTTGTGTACTTGTGTGTCATATAGGCTCCTACCGTAAAACTATGTTTGGATTGAAGGAAATGGAGGGAAAGCAAGGGAAGGGAATTGAAGGGATGAATTATCTTTCATTTGGATAGCAAATGAGGGAAGAAAAGAATTGGAGAGGGAGAGAAATGGAGGGATCAAATTGAAGAAATTGATCTCTCTAACAATGGAGAGATTTGGAAGGAAAAATCGTCATTTTTCCCTCCCCTCCCCTTCCCCTCCCTCCCCTTCTTTTCCTTCCCTTTTCTCTATCTAAACACACCATAAGATAAGAACTATTATACTTCCTCCATTTCTATTTAGTTGACGTGTTCAATTTAGGCACACATGTTAAGGAGAGGAGAGAGAGTGAGATAGAATAATAAAGCAAGTGGGATAGATAGTAAATGCAAAGTATAAAACTTACCCAAAAAGGAAACGTGTCAACTAAAAATAAACTTCCAAAAAAGGAATATGTATCATGTGTCAACTAAAAAAAAAACAGAGGTACTATATGATATATACAAAGTAATTAACAGTCCATATTATTTAGCTATTAAAAAAATATCCCTACCTTTTAAAAAGTATAAGATAATGCTTATGAGTAATATTTGAACAATTATACCCTCAGAAATTAACTAGTTGTGATGAATAACTTATGCATGAATATAAAAAAAGTTGTGATGAATAAACTAGTTGTGAGTTTTCAGAAAGGAAAAAAAAAAAACAAACCTACTTGTGATGAATAACTTGTACTCCGTATTACTAACTTGCTTGAATATGTATGGAACATAAACTAGTAGTGATGAATAAGTTTTACTAAGGATATTATAAATCTCATTACAAATCTAATATATATATATATAAAGTAGACATTTTTTGAGAGCATTTGGAGCGCCACGTAAATAATATACTTATTTCGACCAATAAGAAGAAATATTTGTATTTTTTTTTTGAATTAAAAAATTATGTTGCCACCTAGATAAAAGTAACGAATTAGATTTGATATATCTAAATTTTAAAATGTCACGTAGATTATAATCTACGAATTAAATTATTTTAATGAAAAAAATAAAGTAAAAATATAGGAAAAGATAAATTTATTAATCCACGACCAATACTACGCGTATAAGAAATCCAAAAAAATATACTAAAAAATATTTAAATGATAAACGCTTATAATAAAGTTTGATACCTATCATTATAAGATATATTTTGATAATATTTATGATAAGAAATACAAATTGTTCGTTAATTATTATTAAATTAAATTTGTGATACCTATCATTATAAATTGACACATCATACGAGACAAACAAAATTTCGTATCAATAAAAAACCCCATCAAGCGAATTTTGTGTTAGTAATTTTGTGTTAATTTTTGGTCATCAATGGTCGGGTAATTTTTAGCTTAATTTTTAAAATCCTATGTTTTAATTAGTATTTCTAATTATTACTTACATTGTATTAATTTGAGATACTCAACGATTATATGTTTATGTTTTATTTACTAAATGTTTTTTTACATGCAGATCTAACATATCATACGACACAAATAAAATTTCGTATCAATACAAAACCCCATCAAGCAAATTTTGTGTTAGTTTTAGGTCATCAATGTCCGGGTAATTTTTAAAATCTTATGTTTAAATTTATATTTGTAATTATTAGTTACATTGTATTTATTTAGGATACTTAACGACTATTTGTTTATCTAATGACATATGATTAGATGTTGTATACTTAATATATGGATGACTTTGGTTATTTTTGGAGATGGTGGAAAAATTCCAATGCATAGATTTGATTTTATATCGCAACAATTTTTCATTTATTGGTAAAATATATTGATTTATTTTATATAAATGTAAGGATTTAATTTATATCAATTTCAGTTTGGCTAACACAATTTATCCATTGATGTAGTATGTTGGTTGTGGACGAGGTTGGTGATTCTATCGAAATAAAAGATATGGTAAAACAATGAATAATGATTTAGGATTTAAATTATTAAAAATTTATCATTTCACATTAAAGATTTTATGTAACGGAAAAAATATCATATTTACAATTTATTTATATTTAATAAATTCATTATAAATTATAGTAAAAATAAATAAATAAATATTAAACTTTTGTAATTTTGTCTGAAATTATTAAATACAATAAATCAAATAATTAAAAATCTTAGATGAAAAAACCGTGTATCGCACGGGTTTCCATCTAGTACCGTATAAAATTGAAATAAATAGATTAATGTAAAAAATAGTTATAAGTTGACTTTTGTTTATTTGTAAATAGATTGACCAATTCATTGAGTAAAATGATAAAAAGGATACGCCAAGTGATGTAGGAGACTTGTGCGGCTAAATAATGTGGCATGACATTAAGTTGCCAATATTTTTCTATATGGTCAATTAATTTTTAATGCATATAAAAATTATAAGTTGGACAAATAAAGACGAAACAAAAGAAACGGAAGGAGTCAATTAGTCCATGCTTTTGCAATTTGTTTATTAATCATGGATTATTTTATCCATGTGAAAATGAGCTTCCAAGATTGAACATAGTTGTCAAATTCGAAGCCAATGCACCAACCAATTGCAAGCAATGTGCTTCCATTGACCTAAATATTTCATCAATTTCTAAGATCTTAAATCTCACTTTCATACCTTTTATTATGCCATGGTCCTTCCAATTTATTTAATCTTCAATTAGGATATAATCTTGCCAAATTGAATCATTTGAATTACTCAATATTATATTAGATTAGATATTGTTCATATTAATTAGTGATCTAAGATATGAGCTACATACAACATACATTTCTTGTTTAAAAGTCAACTAAGTGTCCATACTCGTAATTAAAATGTCAACCTAAGTTTCAAGCCATAATACGACTAACAAATCTTGTAGTGAAGAAAAATAGAGAGGAGGAATGAATTCCATATGAACCACTTTTTTGAGGAGTTCTTTATGCTATGTACCGATCGATGACTAGCAATAGACCACTTTTACTGTTTTTATTAAATTTTTGCCTATTTGAAATGTTAAAAGGAGTCGAAAGTTTGAACTACTTACAAAGTGTAGAATATGTTCCAATTTACTCCATCTGTATTTTAATAAGTGTTACACTTGTTAAATGTAGTCATGTTTTAATAATGTTATACTTTTTTTTTTTTTTAGAAAAAACTACATTTTAATATTATATCTTTCTCTTTCATGTTCCTCACTCAAACCCATCATTTTTTTTATTATTTCTTTTCTTTAACATTCATTACCTTTCAATAAAATATTGATTCCACTATCTTTCTTTTACAATTTTTTAATACTCCAACTACCCCACTTACCTCTTATTTTATTTAAGTCAATTAAATTGACTAAAACTATACGTCGGTCAAAGTGTAACACTTATTAAAACACAAAAGGAGTATGAGAAGTGTAACTTCCCTATCATGCTTATAACGCAGCTGAGTTGATAATTTTATATATATACTAGATTAGTGTTCGTGCGATGCACGGTAGTAATAATCTTTTTTCCATTATCAATTGTGATATAATATAAAAATGAGGCAACTCATATGGAATATACGACAAATACAATGCATATAGAAAAATAAAATAATAAGGCAAAAATTATTAGAACTACAATTGTGAAAAAAAAAAAATCAATAATACTTCTTCTAAAAGATGTTCGGACGGTAATGACAGTATCTGGTATTTACTTTTTCTATAATTAAAAAAGAGTTTGAATAATATCTTAGGTAAATATATATGGAAAAATTAAGAATACTAAATAAAAAGAAATTCATTTTATGTAAAGATAATATATAAGATTTGAAATAATATTATTATAATTGTATTATTATACAAATATTCCAAAAATAAAAGATGTTTTTTGCTAAAAGGGGAGCGGGAGTTTTGGAAAAAAAATACAGCACAAGAAAGTGACACGTATTATTTCTGGTGTCTATCTTTTATATATATATATATATATATATATATATATATATATATATATATATATATATATATTAACGTGGGACAAATTCACAGTACATCTAGACAAGTAGACAATATAAGGCTTCAAAACATTGTTTCATCACAATTAATTTATTAGTATTACTCCGTGCTTATTAGTAGCTCTAGCATCAATTATACAACAATATCATATCGTCACTAATCTAAAAATCTGGAAGTTTATCATTGAACCAAAGCTAAGGGACCATAGAAATTAAAAAAAAAAATATACCAGTGAGCCTAATAAACTCCACATGGTAATTGGGGACCTTGGGGTAAATAACTAAATATCAAAGGTGTTCAAAATATAACTTGACCACGAATACAAATGGAAGCTTGATGGTTTTAGAAGTTTTAATTATATAGGGTCAAAATTTGTACCCAGGCCACCAAAGCTTGGCTTATTAGTTCACAACCATGAGTTTATAAGATCAATAAAATAATATTAAAATAGACATCGGAAATGACATTTCCTAGTGTGGTTTTTTCCCTCCAATAATCATTTTACAAAAATAAATATATCCTAATTTTATTTTTCTTTTTTATATCTTTTTGATTGACAACTTATTTAAGACAATAAAATTATATATATTTAATTTATATATAATAGAAATTAAAGATTCTTACTACTAATATTAATATTATTCGCTTAAAATGATTTTTTTTTTCTGATTTATTACAATCAAACGAATTTAATTTATAGTACGAAAAAAATAAATAAATAAAAAAACATCTTTACGTTATATTGCATCAAATTGACTTTAATACAAAAATCTATTACTATAACGATATATTATTATATCTTTAACTAATAATAAAGTAGCAACCGCTGATGTCATCTTTTTCCAAAGTTGTACATGTACTCATGAAAAAAATTTCTGCTCAAATGTTAAGCCCATCTATCTATCTATGTACCTAAACTATATTAGAGTTTTTTTTGGAAGGAATTTTCCCTCTTAAACTCTTTTTTTTCCGTTTAGATTTTTGCATAATTATATTATTAATGTTTCTAGAAACTTTATACTTTAATTATTTATTATTATGATAGACTTTTAGATCACATTTGTCATGAGACATATATATTTAATTTCAATTCCATCATTAAAAATTGAGCATGGCTTGGGTATTATCTAATTAAACATTAAATTTTTTTGTCAATAAAAAAAATTAAACATCATATTTTAATTGGAGGTTCTTTAGAGGTGAAGATTCAATTCCCTTAATCTCCCCACCCTCCTCCTCCTTAAGGGGTTCTGCTCCAATGTCGGGGCTACAATAACGCCATAACTATGGAATTTGTGCAATTTCTAAAAATGAGGCCCTCGATCAATACTTCCTTGTCCACTTGCCATGCATCCAACATTTTTTTTTCTTACATATTAAAATTTAAAACAAAAAACCAATTAGAAAGTGCCACGTAGTACTTATAACCGGTTGCACCGGATAGATGACCTGCAAGGTGTGATATGGGAAGAGGGGGTACAAAGGTTGGACTATTCTGGAATAATCCAAAGGTTGATTTATTTTAGGAGAACGGGGCAAAGGTTGGATTATTTAAAGTAATTTTTCCTAATTTAAACTAGAGTAACATTTGTTATAATTTATTTTTTCTAAACTTATCTTATCTGAACTAAAAAATGACCCAACTCGAATGAACTCATTTTGAATGACCAGATTACCACCTCCAACCATACGTCATAAATTCATTATCACTCCCTCTTCTAATTTAATTCACAAGCCCACGGGCCGAGTTAGTGTTAAGCTATAGTCACTTTGAACAATTAGACGGACATGCATGTGGATCATGGACTAACTAACGGCCCAATTAGTCAGTACTCAGTAAGATGAACTACATGAAAATGACACCATTGAAAATCCCAAGTACTCCGTATAAATTAATCAACAATTTATTTATTATTACTTCATATCAATCAATCAATCAATAAATCTATACAAAAGACAAATCTCAAATGACACATGTCATTTTGTGGTAAATTTCCCGCCTAATTTTACTTTCCAAATTTTTTCTTTTTATTACAGTTGTTACTAAATCTTACCATAACTTAAATTATCATTTTCAAGGATAATTATGTACACGATATTTCATTAACTATTAATAACAATAAATTTTCTTTTTATATTACAACAAATCTAAAGTTGGAAAAACATTATTTAATTAATCAATAATTTATAAAATTTCTACTAATCAACAAATAAGGAAAATGTATAAACTAAAATCAATTTTTTTTTTTAAAAAAACATTATACATAATAATTTCTTATAAAATTAATGTTAGTACTATAAATTCAAAAAGCAAGACATATTATGTGTCAATTAATTTCATTAAAGTTTAATTATGATAATCTTTGAATTAATAAGTTAAATAAAGATCTTACTACTATCTGTGCATGCACGGGATTTACACTAGTTAATTAAAAAAGGTTAATCTTAATTGAAAACAAAGTCTTTAAGCAAAAGTCCACTGAGAAGCAACCTAAGTTAAACACTTGTCACATAACCTAACGTACAAATTTGGTTGCTACTCTACATGCGTTGAATTATTCCCATAAATATAAATCTGATTGTAGTATGACTCACCAACTTATCTAATTCTGCATGAGTCAGTGAACAACGATCAAGGTTTCATAGGATCCATCCAATCACCAAATCCTCTACTTTAAAATTTTAAAACTTCCATTTCACATGTTACTGATGTTTGTTTGTTAGTCATACAGGAACCGAAAACGTTAAGCACTTAAACTGCCTTCCGTATAATGATATTAACCTGTTTTCAGACTGGGACGATGAACGTGTAACTATTATAGAGTACTCCTTATGTCAAGAATTGAGTTTTCTTTTGTTGTATTGCTGTAGAAAGAAGTATTTATACAAACTAAGTATCGGGCTCTAAACACTTGGCCCATCGACTAAGTATATACTAATTACATGACTTAACACCTTATTAAAGTACACACTGATTACAAAATACAAAGTATGAAGTTTTGAAGTTAGGTTTATGCAATTGAATAATTTGAGTCGTATTATGTTTATGCTCGATAACTTTTAATATCACAATCAATCAACATAAGCCGAAAAATGGTCAATCAATTTTGTCCATGTTAGTTTGTGGATCAAATTTGATATAAATTCATTTGAAAAACAACTCAAACAATTCAAACCTTATCATTTCTACCAAGTTTATATTTAGAAACAACCACCCGTGACAATCATAATACATGATCGTAAAGTCCGTAATCAGATTAGCTGGTTGAAAAACGAGTTTGAGTTTTTTTTATTTTTATAGAAAAAACTTCCATAGCAAGGATAGGTCACGAATTGGTTAGAATATATGACAAGTTTAATCGGATTTATTTTAAGCCAAAATCTCAATTGAAGATTTTCCCACCAATCCGGGTACCGGGTTGAACCCGAATAACCGAATGAATGTTTCCATTTCTATTTAAACCTTTTGTTAAACCCATTTTATTGTTGTAGTAATTAGTTCATTTTTCTATAACTCCAAGGAGAAGTGTCAGTCTCAGTTAACTCTTAACTTATAAAGAAGAGAGAAACAGAGAGACGAGGAAAATCGAAATATTCTTTCTTATACGGAGAGACGAGCATCATGCATAGATTTGCAATTCGCAGAGAAATGAGGGCAATTGTTTCCAAAAAAGCTGTTTCTTTGCTTGATTCTTGTAAATTTCCCAGGTATTTTTTTTTTAATTTTTTTTTAATTGTAGAATTAACATCAATTGATCAATCAATTAATTTACAAATTTTCAGTGAATTTTACATAGAATTTTGGTCTTCTGGGTATGATGTATTTGAGATAATGTATTTGGGTTTTTGAGGGTTTTGTGAAATGATTAGAATTTAGCTTGATCGAGTCATCTCAATATTTTGCTATATATGTTTAATTATTGAATTTTATTTTGTGATTTTACTGTTTGATTGGTATTAATTTATTACTTTATGATTTTTTGCGTCAATTCTGAGTTTGGTTTATAGGTTTGGGCAATTAATTAAATTGATTATATAGTGATTTGCCTTGCTAATCAAATGAATTTTGAGAATTTTTGACATGGATAAACACCTTTAAGTGAGGGAAACTCTTATAAATCTATAATAGCTTGCGAAAGCCATATGCGCCTTCAAGGAATTGGAGGGATTATATATTTCTTCTAGGCACGTAACATGGTTGTTTTCATAGTAGTTTAATATTTATTGTTTTATAAACAACCGGTTTAACACGATATAATTATTGAGATACCAAGACGTGACCAATTGATTTAGGTTGTTTGATTGAAGTAGTAATTCAATCCATGTGCAAATACATATGAACAAATACGGTCATATTTATATCAAGAAGAAAGCAAGAGGAAGCGATAAACTTCATCATACATCACATTATCCTAAGAGACATGCGTCTCTTTAATTACTCATAATAAGAAAGTGTGTTGGGACACCTTGTGAACAGTCTACCACTAAAAGATGAACTTTCTGATCACTTATATACTTGCCGTGTCTGCTAACTGGCAAAGGCTATCAACGATTAAAATATCAGGGCAGCCATTGTTGGCATGACTAAGGTAATTGTAGCACGGAGTAGTTAAGTAGTTTGCACATTAGAACAAGGTAATAAGTGACAAATCTAGAATCAATAGAAATGCCACACAGTGTGAGTGCTACTAAGGTGAAGTTGTTGGTACATACAAACCTCTTTTGCATATTGTTGTTCTTGTATCGTTGTACTTAACAAAGTTGGGCAGTGTGGCAGGTATTGGAAAGTATTGCTAAGCATTAGTAGATAGCAATTAACAATTTATTTATATGCTTTCTCGTCTTGATTGTACATGTAAGATGTAGCTGTGGTTGGTTAATTAGATCAGGGAAGGAGTGCTTGCGTATTAAATGATACATAGTTGTCACAGTATGAGGGCAGATCATCGGTGTGGTCTTTGATTCCCTCATGCCAGCCTTCCCCACATGTGCAAAAAACATAGAAACACAACTAAGGACGAGAAGTCGAGAAATACATGCATTATGGGATTTCTTGTGCTTTATCCCCTCTACTATCTTTTTTTTTTTTTTTTTTTTTTTAGGAATATCAATTACATATGCAATAGCTTGTATGACTGACACATGTTTATACAACTATGAGAGACTCACTTTCTTCTTCAGCCTGATTTATTTATAAATCCTTCTTGTGCAGGTATATGAGCTTGGCAGCTTTTCAAACTGTAGATGCAGACAAAGTATCCGGTTCTGAACCAGCTAAAGTGCATAACTTGGGTATGTTTGAAATAGTGTAGATGTGAGGTTTTGTTAAAATTTAAATAAACGATTGGGATATTTGCTGTCGTTCTTGTCTATTTAATTCAACTATATCATTATGTCACCCTCCTTGCCTTGCTGCTACTGACCATGTTTTCACAGGAATTCTGTAATCTATAATTTATCAACTAGTCTGATATTGGTGCTCTCAAATTCTGTTCTTTTGGGATAGGCATTAGTAATTTTTATTAAGCATTCCATTCTTAAGAAAACTTGCACATTCAATCTAAGCTGTTTTGATAATATAATTGTTTGATCTTCAGTGAATGGGAAATGGTTCGAGTCTCCTTCCTGGAATACAATTGTGGATCCATTGAATGGTGAACCATTCATCAAGGTTGCTGAGGTTGGTGAATCAAATATAAAGGTATGTCATGGTACTCTACTTTTTCCTTCTAGTGATACTAGCTTTCCAATCTCCCCTTATTTAATCCATTCTGTGAAATCATTTCGGACACTATGCATATACTCATCTGATGTTATTTTTTTTTTCATGCTTACTGCCTATTCAGCCATTTGTAGATAGCTTATCCAGGTGCCCTAAACATGGTCTTCATAATCCGTTCAAAGACCCAGAAAGGTTTGTGCCTATGTCATTCTCGTAGTTGTCCTCCCTTGTATGATTATTGCATTATGCTCTCTCCACAGTTTCCTATAGACCGTTGTGTTCTTAATTATGATTTCTTCTTATGCTAAAGAGGCTGAATTTTCAGATACCTGCACTTAGGAGCTGTATCAACTAAAGCAGCTGACAAGCTATCTCAGCCTGAGGTATACATGGGCTCATTCCTTATCTTCTTATTTTGCCTTTTTTTCGAACCAACTAGTTGTTTGAAGATACTTACCTTTAAAAAAAAAAAGTAATTAGTAAATATATTTGTGTTATATCCCAGATTTCAAAGTTCTTTGCTAGATTGATTCAAAGGGTTTCTCCAAAGAGTTTCGACCAGGCTATGGCTGAAGTATCTGTTACACAGAAATTTCTTGAGAATTTCTCTGGTGACCAGGTATCTGGAGAATTGTCTTAACAAAAACACTTTATTACTAGCATTTTTTTTATTGAATGGTAAACCCAGTTTTATGTTTTAGCTGGTTGCAAACTAGAGGCTGTGTCCTTACAGTCAAAAGTGAAAAGTAGAAAGCATAAGCTTTGATATCATGTGTTGTGAAAACAAAATTTGTTATGGTAATTTCTTATCTTTCCCTATGAAGTTGCAGTACATCCTTAATTTTAATAGCTACTCATTTTTCTTCAAATTTATATGTTTTTGTTGATTATATTTACTTTTGGACAGGTTCGTTTTCTTGCAAGGTCATTTGCAATACCCGGGAATCATCTTGGTCAGCAAAGTCATGGTTTCCGTTGGCCTTATGGCCCAGTATGTTACCATCTTACACTCACTCCCTTATTAATTTTGAGTTTTTTTACACCAGTAGAATGCAGTATGCTGAGTAGAATTAGAGTACCATGCTTTTCCTCACAAAAAAAAAAAAAAAAAAAAAAGAAGAAGAAGAAGAAAAAGGTACTGTGATGATTGTAATATGCATATTTTGATTTGGATGCCCAGGAAGTTTTAGCATTATTTGCCACATTTTCTCCCTTTGAAAGTTTGATCGCATTTTTTTTTGTTATGCATAACTCAATTGTAGCTGAAAATGTCAAATCCTATTTTGACCATTATTTACAATGCCCACAAAATCAAGCTAATACCTTATAGACAGCTTTTTTTAATAACGATTTTTGATTTCAGGTGGCTATCATTACTCCCTTCAATTTCCCTCTAGAAATCCCTGTGCTACAGTTGATGGGTGCACTTTACATGGGAAACAAACCTCTTCTCAAAGTGGATAGCAAGGTATTTAGTAAAGGCATTTGTATGGGTTTCAGGAGGCTATGTTTGTGATATAGATTTTTTTTTTTTTTTTTAAAAAAATTTTTGGTGTGAGTTACTATTAGGCTTCATTCATATTGACAAGAGCTGGTGTGATGTTTGATATTATTTAGCCCTAATTTGGTGTGGGTTGGCGGGTTGAACCTTAATCCTTGATAACCTCCCCTCTCATTCTCTAAAAGAAGAAAGAAAGTGATGAAAGAATGAAAACTACATAGCAACTCTTCCTTTTTCTTGTAAGATATAAACAGTCTTTATTGATATCAGTATAAAGATTATGGAGGGCCATACATGGCATTGTATCCTATTTTATCTTAGGCTATTACTTTGTTTTTTGTAATTACCCAATTTGACCTTTTGCGGGTATTGATTCACTTTGACCAATGTTAGTGATTTTTAATAAGAAAAAATAGTCATGTGGGATCTTGTTGGAATCATTTTAACTTTTAGTTTCCAAATATCAACTTTTTATAATTATTACTTACTAATAATAAAGATATTAATAGTCCAAATTTAGAGCCGGCAAGAGTGAAAAGTCAAATTACGTTAATTGAAAAAATAAAATAAAACGGAGTTAATGTATGGCTCTAGTATACCAATTTACCAATGGCCTCCTGTTCTCAAAGTAGGTGTATCAGATTCTAAGAGTAACTGCAGTGCTTGGACAATTAAGGGAACATTTCGATGCAGAATTTGTAATTGGCAATGAGACCTCAAACTATAGTACTTTTATATATTCCGTTATAGCATGTGAGCAAGATGTCATACCAACATTTATTTCTGAAGTAGTTACAAATTTTGAATCCCTTGTGTCCTAACTCCTTATCTGATTACTACCCTGGTTGATCCACATGTTCAACAATTTGCTTGGGGTCTAGGGCTTTGAGCAATATAGAGGGTGTTATTGGAGGTAGACCAAGTCTACAATTATTCAGTGCTGTACTGACTGTTGTCTGCTAATTGTGGGATAGATCCATTTGAGAAGAATGTGTAAAATGTCATCTGTTTGCAAGCTGCTACAATAGAGTATACATTGTTGGACTTTTGACTTCACATACTGTCGAATCCTGTTTGCGTGATGCATTCAGTTGTAACACTATTGTTGTATGTATACTTTCGTTTCTTCTTGCAACCTTGCTTTGAAAATAATTGGTGACTTATTATTTTATAACTAAAATAATTGGTTGGCTTTTCTTCTAAAACAGTAGGAAGTATAGAAGGATCCATCGAGTCTTTTAGTTATTGACTTATTGTATGTATGACCTGCATTTTGGGATTAAGGCTTTGTTGGTTGGTTGTTGTTGATGTATGATCTGCATTCACGCATACTAATTTATTCTATTCTCCATAATAAAGTTCACATGCAAAAAGAAGTGGTTATATGCTTTGCAAATGGCTTCCTTAATTCCAAAGAGAGATACTAATAATTGAAGCCTATGTTTGCTGTAACTTTTATTTCCTGACTTGCTTCTTAAATCTGTGATCAGAAGTTCAGAACATAATTTTGACTCTTTCAATATTTCTGCTTTGTAGGTTAGCATTGTAATGGAACAAATGCTGCGCCTGCTTCATTTATGTGGGTTATCTACTGACGATGTTGACTTCATCAACTCTGATGGCAAGACGATGAACAAACTGCTGTTGGAGGTTTCATTCTGCATTGCTATTTCAAAGAATTTTAATTTAATTGCTTTTGAATAATCTATACAAAATTTGCTTTTGGAAACATCTGCATCGATAGTATGTTTATATGTTGCGTGTACATTTTTCTGGGGAAAAGGGGGTTGTGCTACCTTTTTAGCATCTTTATACCTTTTGCCTGTGATTAGTAACCACTAACCAGAATTCTATTCATATCATTAGACCTTGCTTAAATTCTGTTTAATCTCCTGCTTTGAGATCTATTAATAGTGCCATGTTGTCTTGGTGGAAGATTGGGTCAAAGATCACCAGGACTTGTTGTACTTCCATTCAATTGAATCTGATTGAAGCAACTTAAAATCTATTTTACAAACCAAATGTCATGTACAGGCAAACCCTCGTATGACCCTCTTCACTGGAAGCTCTAGGGTAGCAGAGAAATTAGCAGATGACCTGAAGGGCCGAGTTAAATTGGAGGATGCAGGATTTGATTGGAAAATCCTTGGCCCTGATGTTCAGGAGGTTTGCTTCTATCATACTTCTTTATAATCTCAATCATGATCTTGGTTTTATAATTCTCATATCCACTCTTCTTGTTGGCAGGAGGATTATGTTGCCTGGGTTTGTGATCAAGACGCATATGCATGCAGTGGACAGAAGTGCTCTGCACAGTCCATCCTTTTTATGCATGAGGTAAACCCTATTGAGAATAATGGATATATTTTAGAAAAAGGAGTGATTTTCTGTAATTCCAGTGTGAAACCACTGATATATGTATATTTATATGATCTTTTTCTCTGATTTTCATTGCAGAACTGGTCAGAAAGTTCTCTTATTTCCAAGTTGAAAGATCTTGCTGCTAGAAGGAAGCTAGAAAACCTGACTATTGGACCTGTTCTTACTGTAAGTTCCATTTGCATAATTTGCATTAGAGATGTTGCAACTCATGGCTTCTGTAGGATTTGGGAATAATAAGAGTCAGTCGGGATGAAAGTGATCATCTGTGTTTGTCAGGATTGAGAATAAGATCCAGGAAGGGGGGGGGGGGTGCAGGGGGGACTTCTGCTCTTTTTCATTTTCTGAAACCTAGGTGAAGGCTTAGTTTTATTTTATTTTATTATTTAAACCACATTGCTTTATTTGTTTCATTCTCTAACACCCCTGTACTAAACAAAAGGAATGGAGTTTTTGAATTAGTTCCTTATCCAACAACAAAATAATCAGTCTCATCCCACTTCTACTTATTGATTGCTACAAGACTGTGAGGAGCTGTGAGAATGTCTTTCACTGAGCTGCTCATTATGTCACTGAGTTCATCAAGCTAAACATCATTTGGTTGGATGAACACTAAGTATCTTTACATTTTGTTTACTTTCTGAGGGATATCATTGGAATCACTAATAATGGATATTGATTGTGGATTTCTATTTGTTTCCTACACAGTTAAAGTTCATATTGAATGTAGATTCAACCAGCTACTCTCTATTTACCTATGTCATTTTCGTAGTGGAAAATGGGATGCACTTATGTCTATCTCATTTGTTCAATTATATCCTTTACCTCTTAAAGCACCCTTCTTTTATATGGAGAGGGGAGAACCAGAGAACACCCCTTCTTTCCTCTGGGTGTGTTTGTATTGTAAATGTGTTTTCCTTTAGTTGTATTGTGTGTATATCAGGCTTTTAGCCTTTGTTGTGATTGCTGTTTGGTGATAACTTCTTGAGGAATTGATCTCCGTAGTTAATATTTTTTTTTTATTTTTTTTTTTAATTTTTTTTTTTTGGTGTTCCACCCAGTTCACCCTTTAGGCTAATCCAAATTCGGGATCAGTTCTGAGTGGTTAGGTTCCAGTCCCCTCTCAATTGTTGCTGCGGGGGATCGAACACGTGGTCCTCCCTACCAAGTGCAGTCCCAATCACCACTGCACCAACAGTCAATTGGTGACTTGGTGTATAGTAGAGACTACTTACCCTATTACCCATGCATGTTGTCAGAAAGTATATAGTCAATATGTTGTAGATAATTTTTCCCCAGGAGTGACATTTTGTATCTTATCCAACATCTGTGAGGCATGCAATAACAATTCTGCAGTGATTTTGGTTTAATGCCTTTGATCTTATGCTTTGATCTTTTTCATGCATAATGATTTTGGTGTTTTCACATAGGTTACAACTGAAGCAATGTTGGAGCATGTGGAGAAGCTGCTAAAAATACCAGGATCGAAAGTACTTTTTGGTGGTGAGGCTTTAGAAAATCACACGATACCTTCAATTTATGGTGCCTTTAAGCCTACTGCTGTATATGTTCCTCTGGAAGAAATTTTGAAGGACACAAATTTTGAGCTTGTGACTAAAGAAATATTTGGACCGTTCCAGGTGAGTTTGGTTTATCTCTCTCTACCCTTCCCCACTTCATGCTATCTTTGGTGTATATCTGCAAAATGAACCTAATATTAGCATGGTAAAATAGCTGTCCCTGAAGAAAACTGTAATATATTGCTTATGGACTTTGGCACTTGCAGATCATCACTGACTATAAAGCAAACCAGCTTCCATTGGTGCTAGATGCCTTAGAGAGGATGAATGCACATTTGACTGCTGCGGTGGTGTCAAATGATTTGTTATTCCTACAGGCAAGATACGGAAAAAGATTGCTTTTTATATTGTTTTTCCGCTTTTCCTTTAACAGAACAGGGGGCATGGGCCTTTTGAAAGATATCTCACTAATGTTTTTGTTGATGTGGTTGTGGGAATGAAAGATTCACTTATAACATTAAAATAGTTTCATGGGTTAATCACTGATGTAAATAACACGAAATTCGTTTAATTAAGATACATGAAAGCCAAAAATATATATTCTGAATAAATAACTTTTGGAAATGAACAAGGGAAACAGAACTTGTTCATTGATCTTAGAGTCTTTTGTTGCAATATAATAATAGAACGTACGGAATTATGTAATCATACAAAATTCTGATTATGACACAAATATATTTCGTTCATCTGAGTTAATTCAATCAATTGCAGAAAGTTATTGGGAATACAGTAAATGGAACCACTTATGCTGGCTTACGAGCAAGGACTACAGGAGCTCCACAAAATCATTGGTGAGCCCTAAATCCTATTATCAATTATTATCTTAATTATATATGGTGCGTTGTAATTTCTTATTAATATTTCTCGACCTGAAATCCTCCAGGTTTGGACCTGCTGGAGATCCTAGGGGTGCAGGAATTGGAACTCCAGAAGCGATTAAGCTAGTGTGGTCTTGCCATAGAGAAATCATATACGATGTTGGTCCTGTACAATCCCAGTGGAAACTTCCACCAGCTACCTGATGTTTCAATGCTTTTGAATGGTTGCAAGTTAGGAAATGGAGTTGAGTACATTAGCTTAGTTTTTGGAGACAGTGGTTTCAAATAACTGTCATTATTACTGTGACCAGAATTACATAATCTAAAATAAATTTACGCTCTTTTTGTGTCTTGATGATCTTGCACTGTCATACCCTACTAACACCTGATCATAAAAGCAGCAATTTTTAAGGTGTCTTGATGATCTGGTCCCTGCCGTACCCTACTAACATCTGATATGAAAGCAGCAATATCAAGGGTGACAAAAAAGATTGTTATCTGAGGGCATCATGCTGGTTGAACAGTCGATGAAAGAGTGTTTCGCATACAGAGTTTACGACGTGATGAGTAGTAGTAATATACTCCATACGTGTTAATGAGGATTAATTTAGTATAAATTTGTAGGAAAAATTGTTGTCTATTATCTTGGTAATGTTGTTCATTCACCCCAAATCATTTCTTTTATTTTACACATTTTTATCACTATTCAGTCATTCACTACCACTAATGACATTTATTAAAAAGAAACATGGAAATGAGATTGCATTATCATATATATATTACTCATATGATCTTCCTTTGCTTGTTAAATTTTACTTAAATCCAATCTTATTATAGCTTTTAATTGAAGGGTCCGTGAGTGTAATGCTCAAGACAAGGTAAGTGATGCTGCCATGCTGGTAGTAAAAAGCTGTGATCTCTTCACTACCCATCTTTAATCAGTGGCAATACAGTGCCCGAAACAAATCGTTTGCAAATACTTCCACAAAATTTGCCTGTCTCCTGGTATTTGTTTATGCAGAAACATGCAACTATGCAAGCATTCAAGAAATATTGGGAAAGTTGTTTCAAGCTATGTTACTCAAACTTGGGTACCCATGTCCGACATGGGTCCAAGTGTCCGACTCGGCAATTTTCTGAAAAAAATTATGATTTTAAACTAAAATAAAGTGTCTAAGTGTCATACCTATGTTCAGGATTCAACATTGGTATTTAAAGTAAAATGAAGAGTCCGAGTAACATAGGTTTCAAGTGTACAAAAGATGGTCATCTCAATTTGTTGACCATCTTTTGTACATAGTAATATTTGAAAAAATCTCAATAATTAAGGCTCAAGGTAGCACCATCCATCATTGTGGGGTTGCTAGATCTGGGAAAATTGATTCCAGTTGTGTTGCTTGACCATGCTCAAACCATAACCAAAATTCACCCTAATTGAAAATAAAATGCTGAGATTGATCTATTTAATTAGCTAATTAACAACCTGAAAGTTAATTGATTCAAGTTATAATATAAACTAAACAATCCTTGGCCAAAATGACCCGATCCGAATGGACTCAGTCATTTGGCTAGTACCCTTGTTGAACAATCCAAGTGCCACCTCCAAGGATCACCATTGCTAACCCAACCACCTAACCCCCTAACAATCCATAAAGATTGAAGAAGCATCATGGACAATGACAAAATTAGAATGCTAGGGAATATCCGAAAATGAATTTCAGATGAGTTTGGAGTCAGAAAATGCTACAAGGCAATAGCTTGTACACAGCCTTCTGCTAAACAGCCTAGAAGAGTAGAAGGTTTCCATTCAGTAAAAAGATTGCTGTCCATATATTGAATAATCTACAAGAGTACGATCTGAAAATAATAACATATGTATTTTTTGTAACTGATTTAGTTCAATGTGTGAAAGCCAGATTAATCTTAAGCAAAATATGAGCTTCTTCTATGTTCAACAAATTGAATTAGTCTTTTACCTCCAAGCAAGTCTACAACCACTACAACTTACCGTATTGAAATTAAGGGATAAACTATGTTTCTTTTTCCTTTGTAAACATCATTTGCAGCAGTCTTACAGAATTTAATATATTTTGCATGTCCTTGACAAAGTCGCATGTTAATGGCCTATATAAACACCTTAATCTTATTTTTTCATACACAAACAAAAATACTTGAACATATACACACTCATGGCTGCCTTACTCTGCATTGTAGTTTTCTTGCTTGCTCCTTTTGTCTCCCACGCTGCTGATCCTGATCCCTTACTGGACTTCTGCATAGCAGACCTCAGCTCCTCTCCCTCGTTTTCCAGTTTCCCTTGCAAGCCAGCCTCAAATGTGACCTCCAAAGACTTCTTCTTCGATGGATTGATGAAGGAGGGCAATACTTCTAACATTTTTGGATCGAAGGTCACACCTGGGAACGTTTTCACATTCCCTGCCCTGAACATGCTTGGACTTTCAATGAACCGGGTTGATCTCGCACCTAATGGAATGAACCCACCCCACTCCCACCCACGATCAAGCGAGAGTGGAGTGGTGATCACGGGGAAAGTTCTAGTTGGTTTTGTGACTACAGGTAACGTGTACTACTCGAAGGTGTTGCTTCCAGGGCAGATGTTTGCAATTCCCAGAGGATTAGTTCATTTTCAGAAGAATGTGGGGGATAAGAAAGCAGAAATAATAACAGCTTTCAATAGCCAGAATCCTGGTGTAGTGAATTTATCCACAACTCTATTTGACACCCAACCTTCAATTCCGGATCATGTTCTAACTCAAACTTTCCAAGTTGATTCAAGCATTGTCCACAGTATAGAATCCAAATTTGGATCATAAATTTATTATGATCATGTCCAAAAAAAAAAAAAAAACACACCTACTCGTATCTTTATTCACTTTATTTGTATTTTTTTTGTAAAGATATGTTCAGAATAAGGATCAGCTTTTTTATGTTATTGAATTATAATCAATACAATAAATAATGTAGTTTTTGAGTTGTTCGCCTGCTAATTGGCAAGATTCATCTTTCGTTTTTTATGCAAACTGAGGATATGAAGCAAGTCTTAGTATGAAGGTCATATCATATAACCATCAGCTTATAAACAAAATTAAACACTAATCAAACATTCGAACGAAATTCCCTGACTATATGAAATAAACAAGACATCAGTTAAATACGGAGTAGTTTGTTTCTTTACCAACCAAGCGCGGGAATGATACATTAGCTTTCTGAGATTAATTTCATTCTATTTAAAAAACTAGATTTACACTAAGTTAATAGTTACACTTAATTTAGTTTATACAGTACTAGGGTGAAAATCAGCAATAAAGTGATGTCAAAATTGAATTTCATGGTTCACTGTAATACTTGATTTAGTAATAAACATCTTCATGTTTGCTAGCTACTAGGGTGATAGTACATGTCATGTGTACAAATGCTTGTATTTCTAGTGTGGGCAAAAGGGGAGAAAAGAAGAGAAAAAAACCAGTTCAATAGTCTAATGCACAAAAACAACTCGACTTCTGTACAGGAGATGGACGTGGCTGAAAGCCCTCATTATAACACCAATCATCAGATCCCTTCAGTGAGTGCAAAGATCCGTCCAGCAAAAGCTGATGGCAAACTCGAAATGGCTCCTTCGATTTCCTGCAAAAGCTGCATAATTAATAGCTGGATTTTGGCATCTAAATAGATGTACCAGCAATACTTACAGTAAATAATACTCCAGTAGGATTTGAGTTAAGGGGTCAGAAGAAGTAACCCAGCTAAAGTTACTTTGCAAATTTAGGTACAAATTTAAGCATCACTTTTATAAATGGAGCAAATTAAATTTAAAATAAACGGCTAAGCAAAGGCAAAACTGAGGTACTCTGTAACATTCAACGAGAGAGAACACAAATCAAAATCAGGCTGAGAATTATAACTGTATACGATGTTTTTAGTTTTGGTGGGTATGCATACAACATTACAACAGGAGGCAACAAAATATACACACTATGCTTCAAAAATGCAGCAAAAATTGTGAATCTAGATGCATTTTTTTAATGTAAGTATGTAACTAGTTAATTTTTACTCCCGAGTAAAGATCCAAATATTTTCTCCCTCCATATCTCCATATTAGGAAGCATCAAGATCAGCTCTTCTCCTGTTATGGGCCAGATTTTTCTTCCAATCACATCTGATGCCATTTATTATAGCTCCCCAAGTTCATATAGTATTGCCAAGCCAGAAACATGACAATATCCTAACTCAGATGCCCTAGAAATATGGACGGACATAAAAGATATTCCCTAGGATTCTTCAGCACAATTAGCACAGCATAATTGTTTTAAACAAAAACAATTTCTGACCAAATTTAATCTTCTATGCACAGAAAGCCCAGCAAAGGGATTCTTCAACACCTTTTAAACGAGACTAATTTTTCTGACGAAATAAAACTTCTATGCACAGGCCACAGGAAACCGAGCAATAAATATTAAAAAATACACACAATACTCATCAATCTTGTGCTCCAAGCCTCCAACCACCCACACTGCCACCTTAATCCTTCACCTCTAAAAAATATATAAGCCATTTCAATTTAAAAATTACCTTTAGTTCTGCAAGGCAAGCACAGCCATCAACCAACACTACCAACAAACTCATCTCCTGATTAAAGCAACTTATTTCATTACCAGGAAATTAGGAATTCCCCTACTTCATCTCAACATTACTCACCATCCTATTTGAATTTGTGAATTTGGGAAGGAGAGATTGGTATACCTAATCACTTAAAGATCAATATACATAATCAGCTTTAAAACTGAAACCAACTTCAGGAGTTTGCATATATAGGACATCTAAGAAAATACTTTCACATTGATGCTGCTCGACAAATCATTTCCATTTAGCTTAATTAGCTGCTATCTAATATTATGGTGTAAGGCATCAAAATTCAGATGTTTATAATAGCTACATCTTGCATATGTTCATGAGAACCTGAGGGAAAAAAGTAATGTCTAAAGGGCAGATATAACCAAGTGTAGAATCTGCTAAGCAAAGAAAGATGAAAACCACAATTGTTAGAAAACTACTTAAGACTAGCAAACAAAGAAGAATTGACAAAGGCAACAAAAGAACCAAATATCCAAGTCATCTCTTATCTGCCACATGCACTTATTCTAGTGAGTATAGTTTCACATCCATATGTACAAACAATAAATCAAAGAATAAACAATTCCACAGCCACTAGAAAAAAGAAACAAGGCCGGATTTTCAAATCTCTTACCTCTACAAAGTATCTTGCAGAAAAATGGATCAGAAGAATTGCCTTATTTTGAAACTTATCAGCATACTTTACAACCTGCATGATGATTAAACAAACGAATTCAATAAAATAAAAAAATAAAATAAAAAAAATTATACAAACAACTGATACAAAGGATGAAAACGAACCTCATCCAGGTGTGTGTGTCCATAATCTCTTGCATGAACCACGTCAACTGCTTTGTCTAAGAAGGTGCACTGCAAGACAAAATAAAAGATAAAACATGCCTATTTAATCATCGGAATCTCAAGAATAAACACAGCTATTATTCACCTAAGAAGCTACCAGTGGAGAGAGGATATTGAGAACAAAACAGTAGTTGATAGAGAATTCCAGCAACCTTAGACATACAAGTACCACAAGGTCCTCAACCCACTGAAGTCCCTGCCATAATGGGTTTGGGGATTTATGCCTTGAAGAAGGATAAGATGAATAGAGCTCTAGACCCACAAACTGAGGCTGCTTCTAGAATTAACATTGAAGTTGTGGTGAGCAAAATCCAGCACTATTAATAAGCTTATGCTATGCACATCTAGCAAACTCACAGAACAAAAATCCAAACTCAACACCCTCTACACATAATGGTTTTTAAATAGTACTTACAAAAAGAAGAGGTTGTGCCATATCCAAAACCATTGACTTTCAAGTTCCAACTGTAAGTGTTCCCCAACTAAAACTCTTGCAAACTCAAGAACCCTTGCTAAATTTGCAAATTTCCTCAATACCCATTCGTAAGTGTTTATCCAAGAGTTCTAAGCCTGAAAGTATTCCTTCTCCCCGTAAAACTTGTGATAAGAGCATGACACGCAACAGGACAGGTCACATGGATCTTACATCACAATTCACCAACACAAACATCATATACATCTGTTTTGCAGATCGAAAAACCAGAAATTCCACAAACAAATCAACAAAGAAGGCAGAAGCTCAAATAAAATAAACTTATCAAGAAACATCATTGTTCGAACAAGTAACAGTCAATAAATAAATCTGAAAAACCAAACGCTCATAAAGTGAGTTACCTCCATCACAAGAATCTTTGCGCTCAGCACATCAACATTATCTGAATCAACAATGAAGTCAACTGTTGTGTCTCCAGTAAATGCTATCTCAGGTGATGTAGTTGTTGTGGTAATCTGCCAATGTGGAACCAATCCATCAGACAAAAAATATGCAGAAGGCAGCAGAACCAAATGCATGAGAAAGAAGTATGTTAAGTTGCTGACCACTTATGCATTTGCATAGCTTGTCTTTTATTTTGAAACTATTCTAACTTATAGGGTTGGTATTGGGGGGAAGGGGGAAGGGGGAGAGGGGATGCTAGAACAGTCTACTCCTAAGACTTTGAAAGGCACAGAACATCACAAGAAGGCGTCAAATATGTACCTCCAGTTGCAGCTGTGACGACATGTGTGCAATTTATCAAATTAGGAAGGACTCCAACTGACCTTTAAGATACCAACTACAGAAAAAGAGGACCACAAGTAAATAAGCAGTCAACTAATACAAACCTATACTTCAGAATGTTATTGTGTTTGTCTGGCAATTACAAACTACAGCCACCCCGACATATGACTAAATGGTTACATGGACCTCAATAGATGTATACATCTAAAGTAAGGAAACAATGCCAAAACAGATAAAAAGTATCATTTATCACTTATATAGTCTAACATTCTCTTCTTATCATAAAGTCCGATTAATTACAGATATAAACTGAGAGCACAAACTCACGGACTCATGACTGAACAAACTAACTTTTAGAATAACCGTCTACCTTATCACCATAAATGCAACAATTGTCGGTTGATAATACAGCTACCAAACATACCTCCACACCTTTATCCTTCAAAGCCTTGATCTCATTTCCAGGAAGACCAATGTAATCTTGCTTAAGCTTGTGCTTAACTGAATAAATTACATATCCCTGCAACATAGAATATGAATGAACAAAGCATACTTGCTTTATAGCTCGAGGATCTCTTAGACCCACATAGTGAGATCTTAAAAGGGGAAATAACTAAGAAGGGAGTACTTGGTACCTGACTGGGAATGACATGATATGTCTTAAATGCTTTAACTTTGAGATCCCTCCTGATATAGAATTCTTCTCCTGAAAATTATAAAAATAAAAAATTTAAGCACAATAATTAATTAGAAACTGTTGGCATGATCATTGAAAAAAGCAAGCTTGGAGTGAGTTATAGACAATGAATATGTGGATCTAATACGAACATTACCCACGTCTATTCCAACTAAATTATTCTTCAGCTCAGATTGGTCCATTGCTCTGTGTACATCAAAAAGCCTTTCCACATCCTCTTTTATAGCTTTAGGCACAAAAATCGTAGGAGGTTTCATAGAGAACAATCCACGAGTCGCAACATACATTGGTAATCCTCCCTGATTACACATCACATTACACAGTACACATAGTATTTAGGAGATGGAAACATTTCACAAAATACTCCATAGTCTATTTGAAAAGGCATATAATTCATTTAAAGAATTCACCTTTTAAATAAATATAGAATTCACAGTATCAGCAAACAGCTATCCATTAATTTGTTAACTTTATCAACATATGATTAAAGAGACAGTGTGTTCCATTTGTTATACAGTTCACAGTACCAACAAACAGATGATTGAATATCATATTACAAATCTCAAACAGTTCCATTGCAATATTCCAAAAACCCATATTTAGATCATTGCAAAAACTCAGAAAAACTCAACAAAAATCAAAATAATTCAAAAACAAAGAAACCCACAATATAGTCAAAAAATCCCAAATTAAGATTATGGCTAAAACAGAAAAAATGAAATAATTGATAAACCATAAAGAATAAAAAGACATACAATGTGATCCATATGACCATGGGAGATAAAAAGGAAGTCTTGAGAAATGGCGCGTTGAGGGCACCTTCCGATATCAAAAGCGAGGTTGAGAGAAGGGACGATTATGCATGTTTCTTGACCAGCAATTGATAAACCCTCAATTTGATAGCCTTGTATATTTATTCCTCTTTTCTTCTTCTTTGTTGCTGAGTTTGCTTCCGAGTTCGACTCGTTGTTCTTTGGCTCCATTGACATTTTTGATACTGTAATATATATGGCAGTTCTTGACTCTAATTTTACACACTCAAACAGTCAAATAGTTCTTTCTTTTGTGAGTTGTAGGTTAATTTCAATAAAAACCCTCACCAGAGCAAAATTTGTCCTATAAAGCGACTTATAGGTTTAAAATTTTAAATGGCTTCTCACTAATGTTACTAGTGGAGGAAGTACTAATGAACAAACCTTAAAATATTAAAAAGTATTGTAAGCACATGGGAGTGAGAGAAAGGAGGAGAGAGATTGGCAAGTGGGACCAATTTTTAAATGTACCACTAAAAGCTTATATAATATCATTGAATATGTAGTGATATTATTTCTATACGTAGTTGGTACCACTAAATGAATATATAGTACCATTGAATGAATATATAGTACCACTGAATGTTCAGTGATACTATTTGATCATCTAGTGATACTATTAATCACCCAGTGGTACATTTAAATCCAGCACGTGGGTGTGAGAGAAAAGGAGGAGAGAGATGGATAAATTTCATGCGAAATGTCTCAAATGCCCCTTGATATGTATATACAAGTACCTATCAAACCTCCCTTTGGAAGGCCCCGTTACTAGTGATCGTAAATTCGTGATCACCATAAATTCAGATTAATATGCATTTCTGTTTTTCCTATTGCCTTTCTTTTATTTCGGGTTTAACAAGTTCTTTTCTCCCTTTTAGTTTGGTAGGATTATTTTGATAGGATGAGCAAAAGCCTAGCTTAGAAGGATTTGATAGCTTATGATTTAGTATGATTTTAAAGTGGTTTTGAGCCTTCGTATTAGGAGAAATCAATGTCTCGATTCATTAAATACTCTATTTTTATGCAGGTTGTGTATTATATGCTTCACGGGGTTGTAAGTATTTTGGTGTATGCTATGTATTTAGGTATAAAGATGACAATTTGAACTTTTTGGGATAAAGCAGCAAAGAAGTTGGAGGCAAAAAGATTAAATAAGGGAGTTGTGGAAGAATGAAGCAAGAAAGGAAGAATGAAAGAAGCAAGAACAAGTGTCTTGGAGTGAAATAAAAGGATTTGAAAGAATTTTAGAAGGATTTTTGCACTAGGTCAGCTTCAAATGATCATATTTTTTCCCTACTCATTATTTGAGGTGATTCCTACCGGAGATTAAAATTTGTCTAAAGAGCTTTCCAGCAACTAATCACATGTCTTATTTCGACAAGTAACGAAGAAGTTATGGTCTTGCAAAACGAAGCCCAATTCCAGCATGTTCGTGCAAATTAGGTTCCAGTAGGCAGTAGCCATGATTTTTGGAACTTTGAACTTCCGTGCCAACTTTGGCATGTATGTGCATTCTGTCCTTTTTATTAAGGGGTCATATTAAAAAGTTTAAAACCCCCTTAGCTTTATTTGGGTAGATCTCCTCTCCCTTAGATTTCTTAGACCCACTTCTCTTAGTTAGCAATCGTTTTCTTAACTCTTTCTTTCTTAATTAGTGCTAATTATTCATTAAATTAACTTAGTTTTTCTAAACTCAATTACTCAATCATTGTAAAAGACAACCTCAAGTTTTTGTACTCTAAATTTCATAAATTTCTCAATCTTTGAAGCTCCATGATAGTAATCTATATCTCTTACTCTTATTATTTTCTTTTTTAATTACTATGAATTGTTAGTTTCTCCTTTAATCTCACGTATTATTGCATGTTCAATCTGTCTCCATACTATCACTACTCTCAACTTGTTAGATATAAAATTAGAATTAGTTGTTAAGATGTTTTCACCATGATTTGTGAGTAGTCCTTTAGCTAAGGGTTGGTTGAAGACCCATCCAAACTATGGGTTGATTAATTGTAGGTATTTGCATGTTCACTTTAAGTTGATTGATGATTAAAGAGTTAGTTTATTGCATGTGTATTTAGATGACCACTTATTGCTCATGTATTCACTACTTATGCTTGCATTGAAAAATGAGGTTTAGTTGTGAGCCTTTTCTTGTATGATATATAGACCAAATTTCTACCTTGGTTAAGATACATTGTTTCAATGACGTGGTTGCCTTAGTTGCGTTAGGTGAGAATCTCAATTAGTTAGGCTTTTATGCTTTCTTTAAGCGATCAAAAGACAAACCCAAGTTAGTATTCCGCTTTCTATCATTGAGCCTTTGTTGGCCTATCTTGTTAGTTGAGTTTGGTTTAGAAATGATTTAACTATTGTGGCTTAGAAAGAAGGCAATGTTGAGTGACCGTTCTATCACTTAATTTGCGTTCATGTTCACCTACTTTGTTGATTCATTGGTTTGGTTGGTGTCGAATCCCATCTTATCCTAGCGTTTGTCTCCCGTATATAGTATATTCCTTAGCTTAGTTTAATGGTCAATTAGCTAATTAGTCAGATGCCTAACTTGTGACCTAATTAGCTTATAGTTGTTTTACGCTTTTGGTGCACTTATTAGCCATTCTCCGTGGATACGACCCTTTACTTGGCCTAGACTTGTCTTAGGTTAGTTTAAGTTACAAATATTACTTGGCTTAGAAGTTTCATTTAACGACATAAATTATCCCTTTGTCACCTAACCCATAAATTTAAAAAATGTATTACAAACATAACTTCATAAAATTACTTCTTGTTGAACTTGGTGAGTAATTACCTCCAACAACTTTAATTTCTTATCCTTGGATGATAACGAAATAAAAGAAACCCTATAAATATGAGGGGAAAAAAAGTTAGATAGCCGAGGAGAAACGAATATGTGGGTCCCACAAATGAAAAGTTGACAGTGTTAGCTTTTTTTTTCTTCTTGAACATACAAAGTTACCCATATTAAAATGCAAATATTGACGATTATACCCTTAGATAATCAGATTAAGGTCCTATTCTTTTGAGCTTGTGGGCAAGCAGAGCAGAGCAGATTTTAGCATAACAGAGCAGAGCAAAGCAGGTGTCAACACAGCAGATTGAGTTAGCAGAGCAGAACAGAGTAGGATTCAACAAAGTAGAGCATATTTCAACATAATAACGCAGATTTTAGTGGAGTAAATCAAAATAGAGTAGAGCAGCTCAAAAGAGAACACAATTTGTATTTTCTCCGAATTACCACACCAAATCTTTAGAAAACCCATACTTTATTAGAGAACACAATTTGTTTTGGACGTTTTAGGAAACTAAGCTTCCCGAAGAAAATAATTACAAATTTGGTTGCGTGGCAAAAGTATTTACAAAAATAAGCTTCTGGGGTAAACCGCTGCCTCGGGCAGCGTTTTACCCTCTATTTTTTAAAAAAAAAAAATTCTGCTACAAAAACGCTGCCCCAGGCAGCGTTTTTATAGTTTGACTTTTTTTTTCCCTGGTTTATTTTTTTTAAAATTAATTAAAAAAAAAGGCAACAGCATAAAACGCTGCCCCAGGCAGCGTCTTATGCTTGAACATAAGACGCTGCCTGGGGCAGCCTTTTATCTGTATATGTTTACAGGTAAAACGCTGCCCCAGGCAGCGTTTTACCTGGTTGGCAGCACCAAACCAGTTTCTTACCCCAACCCTCAACATCCTTCCAACACCACCCCCAACCTCCTTCCACCACCTCCAACCCCTTTCCATTACCGCCCTCCACCACCACCGCCTTCCACCACCACCACCACCTTCCACCACCTCCAACCCCTTTCCACCACCGCCCTCCACCACCTCCAACCATCACCTCCACCACCTTCCACCACCACCTCCAACCATCACCTTCCACCACCGCCTTCCACCGGCTTCCACCACCTTCCTCCACCGCCGTCCACCACCTTCCACCCCGACCTCCCACCACCACAACCACCTTCCAACAACCGTCCACCACCACCTCCAACAACCTTCCACCACCACCACCTCCAACAACCTTCCACCTCACACCACTACCTTCCACCACCACCGTTGACAAGTCAATATATACATAAATCAAAACATATTGGGAAACAAAGAACATAACACACAAATGTTGACCGAAAAACATTTATTATATTAGAAATGTAAATGTTATATACCTAATCTATACAAAAATTTTACTACATGAAATAACTAAGCTAACACTATCCCGATTCATCTATCCGGGGCAATTGATCTAGGTCAGGTTGCTCGACCCTCTGTCTGACACGCCGCCGCCTGTAATGAGTAATGGTGGTGAATGGGTCTAGAGGCGGCGGGGGAGTCAGCTGGCTGGTATCTGGCACCTCCTGGGAGCCGGACGGCGCAGTGCTGTGGAAGGTGTAGTCCTCTGAGAATGTCGGCGTCGTAGTCCTCTGGTATCTTCCACAGCACTGCGCCGTCCGGCTCCCAGGAGGTGCCAGATACCAGCCAGCTGACTCCCCCGCCGCCTCTAGACCCATTCACCACCATTACTCATTACAGGCGGCGACGTGTCAGACAGAGGGCCGAGCAACCTGACCTAGATCAATTGCCCCGAATAGATGAATCGGGATAGTGTTAGCTTAGTTATTTCATGTAGTAAAATTTTTGTATAGATTAGGTATATAACATTTACATTTCTATTATAATAAATGTTTTTCGGTCAACATTTGTGTGTTATGTTCTTTGTTTCCCAATATGTTTTGATTTATGTATATATTGACTTGTCAACGGTGGTGGTGGAAGGTAGTGGTGTGAGGTGGAAGGTTGTTGGAGGTGGTGGTGGTGGAAGGTTGTTGGAGGTGGTGGTGGACGGTTGTTGGAAGGTGGTTGTGGTGGTGGGAGGTCGGGGTGGAAGGTGGTGGACGGCGGTGGAGGAAGGTGGTGGAAGCCGGTGGAAGGCGGTGGTGGAAGGTGATGGTTGGAGGTGGTGGTGGAAGGTGGTGGAGGTGATGGTTGGAGGTGGTGGAGGGCGGTGGTGGAAAGGGGTTGGAGGTGGTGGAAGGTGGTGGTGGTGGTGGAAGGCGGTGGTGGTGGAGGGCGGTAGTGGAAAGGGGTTGGAGGTGGTGGAAGGAGGTTGGGGGTGGTGTTGGAAGGATGTTGAGGGTTGGGGCAAGAAACTGGTTTGGTGCTGCCAACCAGGTAAAACGCTGCCTGGGGCAGCGTTTTACCTGTAAACATATACAGATAAAAGGCTGCCCCAGGCAGCGTCTTATGTTCAAGCATAAGACGCTGCCTGAGGCATCGTTTTATGCTGTTGCCTTTATTTTTTAATTAATTTAAAAAAAAAATAAACGAGGGAAAAAAAAAGTCAAACTATAAAAACGCTGCCCTTTGTAGCAGATTTTTTTTTTAAAAAAATAGAGGGTAAAACGCTACCCGAGGCAGCAGTTTACCCCAGAAGCTTATTTTTGTAAATACTTTTGCCACGCAACCAAATTTGTAATTATTTTCTTCGGGAAGCTTAGTTTCCTAAAACGTCCATTTGTTTTTGCGTTTTTGGAGGTAGTTTTCCACGGTCACACACCCTCCTTCTAGTTTCTACTTTGTACACCCACCCATCCTACTAAAAAGTGAAAACATCAACAACACAAATCTCAGAAAACCTTTGATACTAGTCCTCCTAATTTCTCCATTTCTGTTGTATTGTGTTCTTCGATTTAATCGACACTTTTCCTTGCAAATTCACTGCAAATCTGAGCTCAATCAATGGATCATTCATGGCGTCCTCACCCAACAATCCAAGGTAACATCTGCCCAACTTGTTCAATCTCTCACTTCCCCTTTTGCCCTCCTCTTCCCCACCCCTCTACATATTCTGCTCCTAATTTGGATCCCAATTTTCGCCCAATTAATATGAATCGACCTGTTTATAATAATACTAATCCTTGTGACCCATATTATGATCCTGGGTATAGTAATCGAAACCCTAGTTTTCCTCATGTGGGTAATTTTGGGACTGTTAATGGAGGTCCATATTCAATGGAAAACCCTGGTTTTGGGGATGGTAGTTATATGGGGAATGATTATTATAACAATGTGAATGGTAGGGGTATTAAGAGATTAAGGGTTGATGGGAATTATCCTGGGTTATATGGGGTTCAAGGCGATGGGAATTATCCGGCATCGAAAATTCCGGTGGAGGGCGGTGAGAGAAGGTTAAAGATGATTCATGATCATGGTGGGCCGAATCCGGGTTTTGGTTTTGGTGGGGATATGAGGGGGAATGCTCTAGAAAGTTCGGGTTTTGATAGGAATGTTGATGTTCGGGTTCCTGGGAATTCGAGTGAGTTTGGAGTGAGACCGTTGAGCAATGTGGAGATGAGTAACAACCCTGCTGGAGTGGGGCATGAGGTGCATTATCAAAGGGATGGAGTAGAATGCCAGACGGGGTATGGATCACGGTATTCCGTGAAAAGGAGTGTGTCGGATATAGAGCATGGTTATCATCACTCAAACTATGGAATGTTGCGTGGTTCAAATGAGGGGTTCTATGGTAGCAATGTAGAGCCTTTGCATTCTCACAATGCTCCTATACATTATGATCAAAGGAGCAATTTGCCTACAGCGAACCACTACTCCAGTGGCCATCCACCACTTCCTCCTGCAGTGCCGCAACCTGGTCAATTGAGATATGATTACGGTCCTCCTCGCCCTTTAAGTGATTTAAGGCCGCCAATTGAAACTAGGCCACCCCCTCCTGATGGTTGTCAGGTTCCAGCTGGTAATCATATTGCTCCTGCACGACCTCATTACGGAGCCCCACATATGGATTACCAGGGTGGTTATGGTAACTCTATTCCAGAAAACACGGGTCATTTTCATGCTTCACAAGGATTTGACATGCAGCCTCCACTTCCAGCTTCTCCACCTCCACCTCTGCCTATGGAGCCACCAGGTCCCTGGCCAGCAGATCACAAGCCTTTATCTCCACCACCCAGAGTGTCTTCTTCATTGTTTCCTGTTCCTGTTGGCTCTTCAGCACCAGTGCACTCTTCACATGTCCCAATTCCTGAATCTCACACACGGGCAAATTCACATCTGCTGAACTCTCAACTTGGACATATGTCTCGTGGTGCCTTTCAACGGGTGAGTGAATCCAAACCTTCCTTTATTTATTGTTTGCTTGTAGATGTCATGGTATAGTTATAGTAGATTTTGTTTCTGAGACTGTTTTACTCATAGACTACTGGAAGGTAGGGGAAGATATGTACCCAATTGTCATATATGCTGATGAGGTTACTGAGTGATGTAGCTTCTCAAGTCATGGTTAATTGGTTATTATCTTGGAATACATGATTGACAGCCCGCTAGACTTCCCCTCCCTCCTAAGGAGAATTTTCTTTGAACTCTTAAAAAAAAATACAAAGTACTTGCATCATCTGTTATGGTGCTGCTAGTTTAATTGAAAAACAAGGGTGTCTCCTATTTGATGATTGATGGTGTTTGTGTCTATTTGACTCCATTACGGTTTTGTGGAGTTTGCTACTTTTTTTTTTTCCTAATTTTTTTTAAAATCTTTTTTTTTTGATTTTTAAAACTCTATTGCTTCCCTATTCCAACTAACTGTTACATTGGCGTTCTTTCTTTCTCCAGGATGCTCAAGGAACTTTGACATCATTTGGACAGTATCTTGGAGATGGCCAAACAATTCCATCAAAGAACAATTTTCCTGATAAACCAAAAACTATAGATGCTGCCCACTTATTCAAACCACCTCATCGGAAATCTCGTCCAGATCATTTTGTGATTATACTCCGAGGCTTGCCAGGTACTTCCATTGCTGTACCCTTTTGCTGAATCTGACGTTCTCTTCTTCGCGAACTTTTAATTTGGTCTATGGAGTATTTTCTATCTGTCTAGTACCAGATGGATAAGAACTAGAAATGTTTTAAGCAGCAATATAATAAAAAAAACTCCTAATGTGCATGTGCATGAAGTTAGCACAGCTCATAAATAAGTAAACATTATCTGAAAAAACAAAAGGATGCAATTCCTCACCATTGCAATATTTTACACAGGAAGTGGAAAGAGTTACTTGGCTAAGATGTTACGTGACTTGGAGGTTGAACATGGTGGCAGTGCTCCCAGAATTCATTCAATGGATGATTATTTCATGACAGAAGTTGAGAAGGTGTGTCTCTGGCTTTTTATCCTCTCATGTTCCACATAGAATGTTCAGTTTGATTTGTTATATGCGGTAAGATATACTAGTTTGATCCTTAAGCACAGTGTATTGGTTTATAGGACTATATATCATATTTAAGGGATAACACCAGACAAGCATAGTTTAAATTTTAAATTAGAGGATGTTGTCAAAAATTGGATGTGATGAGTATGTGAAAGCTTAGTAAGTGCACTTTCCAGTAGAAAGAATTCTTTCTCAGTAGCTATTTTTGCTTAAGTACATCCATTATGGGAAGATGGGCATTCTTTATGGGGTGAAGTGTTTTATTAGTTTGGTTACTTTGGTAAAATATCTTTTTACAATCCTAATCCAGTTGAGATGTTTATTTACACTGTTTTGAACTTAAAATCTGAATAACGTATACTCATGTAGTCATCTTTTGCTACATAGGTTGAGGAGAATGAAGCTTCAAAATCTTCTGGAAGGTTCAAGAAACCTACCATGAAGATGGTCTTAGAGTACTGTTATGAACCAGAAATGGAGGAGGTATTGCACTAATTGAAAATTATATATGTCTTTCTCTGTTGCTCAAATGGTCTTTGAAGTCTTGACTTCTGAATTTGTTTTTGTTGCAACAGGCTTACAGATCAAGCATGCTAAAAGCATTTAAGAAGACTCTTGAGGAGGGTGCTTTCACCTTTGTAATTGGTATGCTTAATGATTAGACTAATGAATAACCACTGATCTATTTTCTTTTGCATCTTCTAATTTTATATTCTTTTTATAGTATGACTTAATCGTATTTTATGAAACTAGTAATGTATGGTTTGGCCTTTTGTGTTATAAAATTATGCTTTCTATATGCTCTTTAGAAAAATCATAGGCATAGACATACAAGAAGTACGTGAAATAATATTCCTGATTTATATAGGAATTCACGAATTTCCATTGTTGAGTAGTTGTGGGTCTTAGTGGTCATGTAGTGCTGTTGCACTGCTTTCATCTTCACTGACATCAGATGCAGTTTTCATTGGCAATTGACCCATTTGTCGCTGATTTGTTGTGCCTCGTCTTAGTGGATGACCGCAATCTGCGGGTAGCTGATTTTGCTCAGTTTTGGGCAACTGCTAAGGTATATTCTGTTTCTTTAAAATCAGTTATGCGAGATTTTGTTGTCTGTTTCATGTTCTTTTGGGGTCTGGAAAAGGATTCTTCTCAAGTTCAGGTGGGGGACCCATGTTTGCTACATTTTTTATTGGCCTTGCTTCACTTTCCTTTTAGATGTTAATTTGTGACTCTTTGCTGTAATAATGTTGCAACATCAACAAAGGTTAGCAGATGTTGATACTGCTTTATGCTCATTGCTATATTGATATTGATGCTAATGGCTTAAGCTTGTTATTTGGTGTGACTTTGCAGCCACTAACTGTCCTTTTACTGCTTTCATTTCTGTTTTAACTGAATTTCTCCGTCCTATCCGAGTTGATACTTGATACTTTATGCTTTAACTAATGATTGTCTTTTTATTTTTGCTTAGAGATCGGGTTATGAAGTTTATGTGCTGGAAGCACCATACAAGGATCCTGCGGTGAGTTCCCTTTAGGAGGTTAATGTATATTGTTGGTCATAGTTTAGGGCCTTTAGGCTTCTCGTGCTGCCTCTAAAGCATGGCTTACAACTGAGGATGATGCATACCTCTTGTGTGAAAACTTTGTCTCTTATACTGTCACAAGTTGTCTCTTTCTCCGTCTTTCTCTCTCCTTGTTCTTTAGCTAAGGTACTGTTGAATGGAAAGAATAAAAAGAAGGGGGTGGGACGGGGTGAGGGAGAAGGATCATAGAAAGTCTCTGTTTGTATGGCATTTAAAAATATTTCCTTTCTTATTCCCCTCATCCCCTGCAGTCTTTGATGATTGGAATGTTATAGGGTATTGCATATTTTTTAGGGGTAGTAGATGAGAGATCATTTCTTGACTTGAATACTTTTACTTTTTTTTTGAAATATCTGTAAAAAAATTTCAGGGTTGCACTGCTAGGAATATTCACGGCTTTAATCAGGTTGATGTGGAAAAGATGGCTGCAAAATGGGAAGAAGCTCCATCAATGTACTTACAAGTGGATGCTAAGGTTTAATCTATGGTCCTTTCTATAGCCTTTTCAAATTATGGTTAGCAAGATTGTTCTAACTTGATATGGGTGTAATACATTTATGACAGTCTTTATTCCATGGAGATGATTTAAAGGAGAGCAATATAGAAGAGGTAATATAAATTACTTTTTTTTTTTTTCGAGTCTTTTAATATATACTTCGTATTATCTTTAAGGGTCATAATCTGATGGCCGATTCGGTAGACCATAGGCAGTAATATATGATGGTAATAACAATGAACTTGTGTATATTTGCAAAGAAGTCCCTGGTAATGCAACTCTACTTCCGTGTATGTAATGTTTAATTTATTTTAATTATCACATGGACATTCTTGAAAAGAAACGCTTAGTGGTGGAGAAGCATAACCATCGACAATGTCTACGGAAGTTTCTTGCAAAATTTCATACTTCATTAAATGGTTAAAACTGCAATATGGGGGGATTCACTGTTTTAAATGTGAGAAGAGAGATGATAACAGAAAAAATGTGATGAAGAGAGAGATATTGAGAACCATTATCCAAATAAAGTGATTTTACTATTATTTTACTTCCAACAAGAAAAGTGTTGCAATTTCAATGAACGGATGGAGTATAGACTCAATACAATTACGTCATTTATCATTGTCTAGTACCTGCCAAACTGGCTGTGTAAGTCTTCTTGTTGAGAGTTACTATTGATGACAGTTTCTGCACTCCAGGTTGACATGGACACGGAAGATGGGGATGTTGATGAAAGATTAGCCGAGAAAATTGTTACATCTTCATCTGGAGACTTTGGGTCTAATGGTATGATTCAAAATTTTTTATCAAAATCTATTACTTTTACATGTTTTAAACCTTTTTTTTTTATATAACTTGAAAGCCTTGCAAATTAACAATGCAGTTGGGAGTGGATTTTTTAACCTATTCCACTGCTTGATATTAGTTCAAGACTATTTAGCAGATGATTGTTTCTTTCATTTGGTGGGATCATATTTCTATGAGCAGTTTATTTTGTGAAAAAACAAAGTGTGATCTGAAAAGGTCCTGGTTGGACACCTTTTATTTTGAGATATACCAAATGCTGCTTGCTGTAGATTAGGGTTAAAGCTGTATTATACTTGCATTTGTGACCCTTATGTAATACTTCCTCCGTTTTCTTTAGTCGACACATTCCTTTTAAGTAAAGTTCTTTTAGTTGACACGTCTCTTTTTGGTAAGTTTCTTAATGTATAATCCCATTTTATTCTCACTTACCACCTTTAAATTGATTTGTAATATGATGGGTAAGGGGTTTTATTGGCTTTTAACATCTTTTGACACACCTTAAAATGTGTGCCTAGATGAAGTGTGTCAACTAATAAGAAACGGAGGAAGTAACTTTTATTGTTTTCCAGATCTTTTGAATTGTTTTTGGTTCATTACTTCTCATGATTGTATGTTTTTAGCCGTTTATACATTGTTAGCTTCTTCGCCGGGTCACTCATTAAAAGTTGAAGATTTTTTAGAGGGTAAAGGACTATATTGCCATGACTTGCTTTTAGAAATTCTTGCAACTTTTCAAGCATTATAATCATTTTGGAAGTGACATCAATTGTATAACATAAAATCGTGAATAGAGAGGAAGGGTATGTGGTTAAGTTTTGGTCTTCAAAATACAGTTTCCCAAAAGGATGAGAGGAACTGGGATTCCCAGGTTGATCATCCAACAGAAGAAGTCAAAGATTTAGGACGTAGTAAATGGTCAGACAATTTGGATGATGACGATGATGAGATAAAACAAGTTTTGAAGGGCAAGGCCACTGTTTTGTCTGGATTGGTCAGAACATATGGGAGAGAAGGTAAATCTGTTCACTGGGGAGATCAGGTATGCTATATTTCTTTTCGTCTTTCCATGTATCTACATGCTTGATCTGTAATTGCCCAATTGGTCTATACTCTGCAGTCATGCATAGTGGTTTCCACTTTTCAACTTTTGTATATTGTGGTTGTGACGTTGTGTATAGTTGTCTTCTGCACTGTCTTTCATTTTTCGAGAGTGAAATCAAAGTTTGTCCATGTTTTACATTTGTATATTTATACTCCAGAAAATCAGAAGTGTTATCTCGAGAGTGGAGTTATTTAAAGGTCTACGTCAACCATTAAATGGTTATTTTGGTGTCCTTTTGGTTAAACTTTGATGGCTCATTTGTGATAAGTTGAACCTTTCGGGAGTAGTAGCTGTTACCATATCGTGCTTGTTTGTTCTGCAATATCTTAATTTTTTCTGTAACTTTTGACAAACTGTGTTTCCATGGTTATATTTATTTGTGATCACCTGATTTTGTTCGGTAGTTTGAATGTTAAGATTCTATTTTATGTTTTCGCCTTTGACTCAGTTGGCAGAACAATGGGGAAAGGAAGTTACAATCTCCTCTCCTCTCCTAATGTGATGCTGTTTCTCGAACTCGATGGTTCTTTTTGACATGTCCTTCCAAGGATTTTCCCTAAGAATTGTGATTGTGGGGTATATTGAGTTATGCTGATAGATTTAATCGAGAGGAGTTGCTAATATTTGTTCCTTATTCGTCATTCCCATGCATGACTTATCTAACGATCACTTAGAAAGCTGCAAACCTGCTTTGTCAATGACATGCTAGCAATTTTCTAATGTGGATCTACTTCCAAGTCTTCCATGCTTGGAGTTTTGCTTATTGCTTGTGGATTCCTTCTATACTTGCTTTGCTTATTACATGTAGATTTCTTTCCATTTTTTGGGTTGCTTGTTTGCTGACTTGCTGCATGCTAAAATATGTCGACCTCTGTTTCCTTGTTAACTGGATAAATGCTGTGTTATAGGGTGGCAATACTGGTTTTTCCATTGGTGCTGTCAAGAAAGCAAATTTGGTGTCATTAGTCATTGGCCCTGGTGCAGGTTACAACTTGGTGGGTTTCCAAGTTCAACTTCATCGAATACTTTAAAGGACTTCAATTTAGTTGTGTTGTATTTAATAGTACAAATAGTTTTTTGCTAGAACTATTATAACTTTTTGCCTTAATATTCTGCAGAAGTCAAATCCACTACCTAAGGAAGAAGCAACAGCCGGAAAATCTAGAGAGACGAAGAAGCATACCATGTTTCAAGAGAGGCAGCGTGCAGAGCAAGAGTCCTTCAGAGCTGTTTTTGACAGGAGGCGGCATCGTATTGGTGGTCTTAATGCAGAGGAGGACTGATGTGTCGTATACAGTTTTGTAGTTAGTTTCCATTTTTCCCGATGCTGCCCCTTTGGATGGGATATGCTTATTCCCTTGTATAACATTGTATTGCCAATTTTGCAAGGCTTGCTTGTAATCATGTGTAATAAAAGATCATTTGAGCAAGACATAAAATGAGGTTTTCCGAATGGTAAAACCAACAAAAAACGATACTGTATGGTATCATTTTTAACAATGTGCAAATGCTCATTAACTTGTCCTAAATTTCTCTTATTTTGTTCTTATTAAATAGAAATGATGTCATTAATCTAAATTTGATAAGTAAAAAATTTAAGTTTTACATATTACCTTAAATGATGATCCTATTGAAGCCCCATTTTTTTTTTTTTTTTTTTTTTTTATTTTTTTTTTAAAGAAGGTAAAATAAAAAAACATTAGGATACCCTCCTCATGAAGGGTATATCGAGTTGTGGAACTTTATTAGTATTGTGATAGTATGACATCCAGTTACTTAGATATGAAGTGAGCCTCTTTTTAATGATCAAACTTCATTTGCTAGAACAACTACTTGATTCAAGTTATGCTCTGTATATTGAAGGAATTTCAAGTTATGCTCTGCATATTGAAGGAACTACAAGACTCGATTTATGGTTCACTTTGGTAAAGCACACACATGATTCGCACGAATGTATGCAAGTATATTATGCAATTTGTACTTTCAAAACCAAAATTTCTTCAAGGAACATAATCATGATATACATATTAGTTTTAAAACATTGCCTTGCTACTAGATTCCTTGCATTTTTCTCCTTGTTCTTGCCTCCATTTGTAAAGCAAGAAGCACACATAAAAAGAGGGGGACAAAGCTAAACTATGCGACTAAGTACAATCAACTTATGTTTAAGCGTCTCCCATTGCTCTCAAATTAGAGTAGCTAACCCCAGTAGTTATTCTAATGGATGGCGAAAAAAAGTATAGCTATTGAAGCTAAGAAGCGCGACTTTAGCATGCTTTGCCTTCCTTACAATTAAGAGCACCAGCAAAGCGTGTGAGACGCTTGACATAACTTCCGGGTTTTGCTTTGATCACGTCTTGCCTAGTGTAGGAGAATTTATTTGATTTATCTCCAGATTGATTGAAGAAAGCTCCATTCAACATTATATCTTCATCCGACGTCCATAGCCAATTCTTCCACTCACTATATGGTGCATATTCCCTCTTAGTCACCTATATTCACCATCATTTTATCATTAACAAAAACTTTAGGTTATATCCATTTTAAGGTAAAATATTGCATAAGCATGTATTGATAGAACTACGACGTAATGTTACCTCTTTAGCAAAGAGATTAGGAGGCGCGATGAAGCGATTGCCTTGACTAATGATAGTAGGGTGTTGGCTTCCTCCAATGGCATACATTTCCCAGTGAGTGTAGTCATTGTTAACAACATGGAAGAACCCATATCTACATCTTGGCATTCTTTGTATCAAACGCTTCCCAAAATGGTTAAAAGCTAATGTTACTTGCATTAATTCATCCAATGTATTACCATCTCTTGCTCCAAACAACATCACCTATAAATATATCATTAAATTTACTTATTTTCATTCATGCATTTAGTTACTAATGTTATGATAATTCAAAATTTCTAATCACGAAACTAGTTGTTGTTACGTCCCCAAGTCTCAAACCTGAGACCTCGGTAAAGCTAGAACTGCTGCTATCTTACCAATTGACTAAACACTTACTGGTCATATCCTAGATTTTAGTATTATATTGTAGTTTGTAATATTTTGTAGATAAAACAAAAGACATAAAATTGAATCTTGTTTACATTATTGGCCTATGTGATTCCCTGTATAACCAAACATATAGCACATGGGGAGTGTATACTTACATCATTGTGGTCAGTGAAGTGGCAATTGGAGATGGTGATAGCAGTAGAAGCCTCAATAGCATCAATCAAACCATCCATACAATTAGACATAGAAACATGATCAATCCAAATATTAGTAGATCCAAATATAGATATACCATCACCATCACTAGCAGTCCTAAACCCGAAATGGTTCATAGAATCTCTAATAAGCCCTCCATTTCCCTTCTTAATATCATGTATATGTACACTATGTATGATCACATTATCCACATATTGTAACATTATCCCAGCCCCGCCGGCTATGTGTACGTGCCCTCCACGGCCATCTATCGTCTTGTTGCTCGAAACGAGGAGCTCTTCACTTAGCCTAATCACCATGCCATGCTTGAAAGTGATCCAAAGTGGTCCATCTTGGATGACTGCATGGCGGAGGGTTCCTGGCTTAGGGTTTAGTAGGTCACCGTCCGAGTCATCGGTCACAACATAGATTCTTCCATTTTTGCCCCCGGTGGTCTTGTGACCGAACCCTCGAGCACAATCAGCTAGCTTTTGACGGTTCATGGACCAGTGCTTGTCACATCTCCAACACCGGTCTATAGGGTTCGCGGCTAGGCAATGACCATCATACTTTCCTAAGCCGCTCCTTATATTATTGTTGCTTGTCTCATGAAAATTCCTGTGTCATCAAACATATAATCATAATTACTTTAACTAATACTTAGTCTTATATTAAAACATTATGGTAGTCATATTTCAAACGACCACTATAAAATTTTCAGCCTTGGACAAGTGTTAGAAAATCCTTTAATAAATTTGTTGATGTTTTACTTTCTTGTATAAGTTGATAGAGTATATAACTATATATAAACTGATCTTGGGCTTCAATCATTAACTTAAACTTTTGATTGAGATAATTCTTTAACATGGTATCAGAGTGAGCATGATACAAAGGTCATGGGTTCGAAGCTCATCCACCCCTCCTTTCAAAGTGGAATAGCCGAATAGAATATTAAACGTTAGGTATAGTGGAGTCCATGCTACATCCACACTTCAAGCCCATTGGACTCTCATGTGAGGGGGCGTGATAAAGTATATAAACCGGCTTTAACCATCAGCTTAATCTTTTGTTGGTTGAGATGATCCTTTAAAAATTATTCTTGTAGCACAGCAAAAAGGCGATGAAGCCATCTATAAGGACGGGTTAGATTGGGTCGTTGTCTATTGTAGGGGATCCAATATCGACTTCTCATCCAAATTATAAAGACTTCTGATTTAGACATCGCGTCTAGACTTGAAATTTATTGGGTCTCTATGCCCCTAAAATGAAATGTGTAGAGCATATTGTAAGAAATGAAAGGTGGATGGTAATAACATACTCATGAACTTGTTTATTAAGCGTGTGACAAGCTTCTTGTGGATTGGGATCATAAGCCTTAGCTGCATTCATCTTTGCTTGTTGCTCTCGACTTTTCCAATGGTCGTCGAAATCACCAATGTTAGCCTGTACGTGTAGGGGAAGGATGATTGAAACAAACATGAACAACAACATACATATTATTTTAACTTTTGCCATTCTTTCTTCTATGTTTTTTGCCTTCTTTTATCTCCTACCAATATTTTTTTTCCTTTTTTGAATAATACGAAGTATTCTTTTTTTTTTTTTTTAAATTTTTTTTTTATGGGTGTTTTTAATCTATTCTGAAGTTCCATTTTCGTCAGTTGCAAAATAGTGGTATAAAGAAAAGAAATTCTAAAACAAGGAAGGAAAGGAAATGGGAAGCAGGGAGTGAAGAAAGGTGATTGTGACAAAAATTGGTGAATTAAACAAACAGAAAAAAATAACAACGGGTGGTAAAAATGTGTACATGTGACAGAAATTAGGGAGTTAAAAAAACAGATAAATTAATAAAGGGTGGTAAAAATATGTACATTTTTTGCTCCAATTTTAGCAAATTTAGACATTTGGCGTCAGTATATATATGGCCTCTTGTTTAAAGAAGGCACCACAAAAGATTACTAAACATCCCAAATTGATTTAAGGATCTTCTAATGTAACAATGGGCACACGTTAACAACTGATCATACTTGTACAATATTTTCTCACAAAAATCATTACCTATGTGCTTAATCGATATAAAGATGGAGTAATTTGATAATTATTTTTATAAAATTTTCATAATCTACTTTTTCTTACAATATAATGTAATATCTAACTCTATTCTAAAGACTTTTTTCAAAATACTTAACAATCTAGCTGCCAGATTATTTACACTCAATAGTCAATAGTTGTAGCACGTGTAAGGTGAACCAACATATTTATGAGAAATTAAGATATCTGTGTTTATTCATTTGACGTATGGATAATGAATTACTAATTCTCTTTAACTCTATTTGTAAATTAATGGCTCATCTGAGAATTTCGCGACATTAGAGTTTTTATTATTTGCTCATTTGAAATTAATTGCAACATGATTAGGATAAACTCGTACCATCAAGCCAAATAGGAGGAAATCAAGAAAAAAGGTCATCACATAATCGTATAATTAAGATGTGAAATGAGTTTCATAAGACTAATATATTGTTTTTTCAAAATCAGGTGAAATGCATGTATTTGTTGATAATTAGCTGAAGAAAGAAGTTGTTACAAGAAGTCTAAAAAGCAAAGAATCATCCCATTTCCTTTGCAATAGACTTCAGTATTCAAACCCAAAGCTTGGTATAAAGCAATGTATAAAACCACAAGTAAAGACTTCTCTTAATTAAAAACTTGCATGTTTAAAAGTGCACCCAAACACTTTTCTCCCATTTCCATATTTAGTATTAGTACGACGAGTATATAACATTGACACATCCATCGCAATCATACAATTCAAAAATATAAAACAGACATAAAATCGCGGTTGCTTCTAAGGTATTCCTTCAACACTTGAAAATATGGCAGATTTTACACGGCGAAGATGGACTACGCCTAGGATAGCCGTTCCTCGCCGTGGTCCGGTAGATGAAGAAATCAACCCATCTTCAGGGTGGACTAATGACTTTCCTGGATTTCATTGCCTTCTCGTTAATCTTCCTGGTTAGACAAATTCATGCACTTTAATATTCATTTGTACATTATATTTTAGCTATCATGTCAAATTCTTGTTATGTACACATACACATAAAGTTAACTTGTTATGTCTAGTACATATAGTTATCTTGCATGAGCAAATTTTACAATTTTGGAACATATATTTTGTTTGAAGGTTTTAATGAAGACGACATCAAGCTGAATGTCGACGAATCTGGGATCGTAGTAGTTAGCGGAAGGAGAAAGGTAAGTGATGAGAAACAAGAGCATTTTGAAAAGACCTTCAATGTGCCAGAAGATGGAGACGTTAACAACATAAAAAAGATATTCGACGGAGCTACACTCAGAGTACGTATCCCAAAGGTGGCTAATTCGGAAGAGAATAAACCGAGTAGTGCAGATGGAACTTCAACTAACAACATCAACCCGGAGGCTACCAAGGATACCACCGAATCTGATATGATTCCAAGCGAGAGTCCTGCTCCTAGCAACGGCGAAACAGAGAATCGCAAGGAAGCATCCTTCATTCCTTCCTTAGGTTCAATCAAGGAAGGTAAACCAGTAGAATCTAACAAAGAAGCTAAGAGTCCAACTCCAAATAACGGTACCAATGGGGCGGCAATTGTAGATGCTAATGATAGCCGTGCATCAAACAGCGACACCAATGAGCAGAAAGAAATAGCTACTAAAAACAAAGAACCTGACAATTCTGTAGTAAGTGGTGAGTCTGGTGACACCAAAGAGAAGAAAGAGGAACCATTCAAGAGCCCTCCTAAAGAAGAAGGAAACAAAGAACCAAAAAAAGGCGGTGATCAAGAGGAAAAAAGTTCAAAGGCATCTGTACTAGGGAGGATTGCTGAGAACAAAGGGATTCTTTTAGCATCCATTATATCATTTACACTTGGGGTGTTACTGTCTCACAAAATGCACCCATCATCAACTTAAAAGTTCTGTTTCTGCTCTTCTTCTTTATAAATTATATTGATTGTTTGCTTGAACAATATTCAAGATGTGTTTATTAGACCTGAAATATTTTCGGATTCATACTGTATTTGTCTATTTTCGGATTCATACTGTATTTGTCTAACATATGACGTTATACATAGAATGTTAGAGCTTTAAGATATATCCGAAGTATAAATGAAGTGGTGCTAATGAGTGTATTGACAAAACATATTCGATCTTTCTCCGCATACTCATCAAAGAGAAAACATTGCAGCTAAATAAAAGCGATGTAAGTTTTATGTCATTCATCATAATATTTGTATGGCAGATTGACAGTACATCAGTCCCTTTGTATGGAATTTTAGCTAGCTGTTATGACAATGAAAAGAAAAGATATACGGAGTACATGCTTCAAAATTAATAACTATTCAGAGTATAAAACATATTTCTAGGCCTCAACCATCAGCTTAAGCTTTTGGTTAAGTTGGTCCACTAACAATTCGTTATTGATGTATGATTGAAAACATAAAATTATTTTACCTATTTATGGAGTATCTGATTCTCAATAAACAGTTCTGTAATCTTCAGAAATCCACTGCAGGAAAAAGGTGTCCTTATTTTTGGAGCATCAGAAAATAAAGAAGCTTCTTTCGGAGTTGAGATGAAAAGCACACATTGTAATCCTAAATATTTGTATAATACATTATGTAAATCATCTTCTTAGCAATCGTTTCTCAACTTAATTTATGCATATTTTAGCCTACAGAAAACACAACTAAAGTGGCTAGTTTTGTTACTTACTGCAGGGAGAAGTTGACAGAATACAAAGAGAGCGCGTTACCAGTTTAAAAAAAACTGGTTATTAACAGAATTCATCAATACTGTCATCTTATTATGTTAGAGCTCTAATTCCATTAGATATGACTATATATTGTTTTGGGACATACATATAGGACTTAGAAGTACATATAATGCATTTAGTCATCAATTTGGTCATGCTCAAGAGTATTAATTAAAGGAAAATCAATGCGGAACAGTAAAGGGAGATGGGAGCATCTTTAGTTCATTGCAAAAATAAACGAATTGTCATGACGTGATACAATTCAAAGGCCAATAACATAATCCAGAAAAAGTTAAGGTATTTGACAATGATAAGTTTCTTTCAGAAGAATATTAGAACATATCTATGACAAAAATAAAAGGAGATGCCTTTTGCACTTGGAAAAAACCCCTTTATTCAAAATCTTTAAGGGTTGCTTTTCACAAAAACATAAAATAAAAAAGAAGAAATCAAGCTTACTCATAGCCCTAAGATTTTGAGGTGGAATCATATGCTTTGCACAATTGCACATACAGGGCATCTGAACCTTTTCCTATAGCATATCACTTCCTAGTTGTGTAATCTTCAATCTTCCCCAAATTCTTTCCTACTGCATCAGGAGAACAAATTAATTAAACTAAGAATCTTGCTAATCGTGTTACTCTACCAGCTTCGAGTCTACATTAGCACTAAACTTGCGTACATCTAGACCTCCACCGAACCTTATTGTCATGTACTGTTACCCTTTACATTACAATCCTAACTCACACCCTATTACTTAATTATGTTTAATTTCGCAATCTAACTTTATGACCTTCATTTTAGAATTATAATAAATAAAATTCAGACAGAAACCCAACAGACGGTACTAAAAAAGACAGATTTAGCAAATCATGAAACCATAATCAAAGGGAAGGAAGCTGATAACAAAACCAAAAAGGAGGGAACCTGAATTATTATAAATAAAATTAAATAATTATATATGAATAAATAAAATTAAATAATTATACATGAATAAATAATTATACAGTAAATATAAATTAATAAAAAGGCCCAAATACCTATAGACATACATTAGACAAATAAAACCTTCAAGAAAAGAATAGAATCTGAAAAAAAATAACCCAAAAAAACATTCCCTCAAATCTGAACACGCTTATACACTTATTTGAAACCCAAAGTCCAGAAAAACAAGAACTCATAAATAATTAAACAAAAACAAAACACCACTACTAGAATTATTACCACCATCACTTATTCCTAAAAAGAAAAAAATTGTGTTGTTTTTCTCCCCGCTATCAACGGCAATCTTGTCTAACCTTACAAAAAAGAGGATATCATAAGTTCATTACAATGAAGTTATGAGCTCACCACCACCACCACCTCAAAATGCGAATGACCCTCAGGGAGCAAATGCCGTCGAGCAAAGACTCGTACGAAGATTAATTGTCGAGGTGATCGATGCTCGAGACTTGCTCCCTAAGGATGGTCAAGGGAGTTCAAGCCCGTATGTGGTGGTCGATTTTGATGGGCAAAGAAAGAGGACTACTACCAAGTACCGGGACCTTAACCCGACTTGGAATGAGCCCTTGGACTTCATTGTTTCGGACCCGAATACGATGGATTTCGAGGAGCTTAATGTTGAGGTGTATCATGATAAGCGAATGTCGCCTTCGGGTGCAGCTAGGAAGAATCATTTCCTAGGGAGGGTGAAGTTGTATGGGTCGCAATTTTCAAGGAGAGGTGATGAAGGGCTGGTGTATTTTCCTTTAGAGAAGAAGAGTGTGTTTAGTTGGATTAAAGGGGAGCTTGGGTTGAGAATTTATTACTTTGATGAGGTTATTGAGGTACCTCCTCCGCAAGGCGAATGCGGAGGAGGCGGACCTCCGCCTCCTGAGATAGCGGAGGTCCAACCCGAACAAAGAAGGGAAGAAGAGCAAGGCAGAGTGGTAGAGGTTGTTCCACCAATGCCGACCGATGTCGCAATGGAAGCAGCTGGGAATGGTCCTTACCCTCAAGGTCATGGTCCTCCACCTCAAGGGATGGTGGTGGAAGAAGGTCAAGGTCCTCCTCAACAACAACATCAAGGTGGTGCGACAACCGAAACGATTGTCCACCACCATCATGACGGATACCCGCCACCACAGCAAGAACAATACCACCCTCACCACAACCATCCTCCGCCAGAAATGCAGGGTCCTCCGCCAGAGATTATAAGGCGAATGGCTGCGGCTCATAAACGAGCCAACCCGGGTGAGTTTGCTCCTAGAGTTATATCTGGTAAATTTGTTCCTGAAACAGAGAAGATATCAGCATTTGACTTAGTTGAGCCAATGCAATACCTCTATGTTAAAATCGTGAAGGCTCGTGGGTTAACACCTAATGAGAATCCATACATCAAGATACGAACAAACTCCACTCGTCCACTCTGTACAAAACCTGCTGCCTATCGTCCAGGTGAACCTCCCGAGAACCCGGAGTGGCAGGAGACCTTTGCTATCTCCTCTCCCTCACCCTCCATTGCCGGGACCCTCGAAATCTCGATATGGGACTCGGCAACGGAGAGATTCTTAGGAGGGGTCTGCTTCGACCTCTCAGACGTGCCAGTGCGGGACCCGCCTGATAGTCCGCTGGCCCCGCAATGGTATCGTCTGGAGGGAGGGGAGGGCGTTTCAGGGGACGTACAGCTTGCGGTTTGGCTGGGAACCCAAGCTGATGACGCGTTCCCTGAAGCGTGGATATCCGATGCACCTCCGCAGCAGCCGAATGTTTCTTACACTCGTGCTAAGGTATACCAATCCCCGAAACTATGGTACCTCCGGGTGACGGTGATTGAGGCTCAAGACCTCCACATTCCGCCGAACCTCCCTCCATTGACGGCGCCGGAGATTCGGGTTAAAGCACAGTTGGGGTTTCAATCTCTGAGGACGAGACGCGGGTCTATGAGTGCTCACGGTGGAGCCGCGGTGCACTTTAACGAGGACTTGATTTTAATTGCAGGGGAACCTTTGGAAGAGCAATTGATTCTGTTGGTTGAAGATAGGACTAGTAAGGATCCCATGCTTTTAGGCCACGCTATTATTCCTGTGGGGTCAATCGAGCAGCGAATCGATGAGCGACACGTGGCTGCAAAATGGGTTAATTTGGAGGGTGGTGATGGGCCCTACTGTGGGAGGGTTCTTTTAAGGTTGTGTTTAGAAGGTGGGTATCACGTGCTTGATGAGGCGGCTCACGTGTGTAGCGATTACCGGCCGACGGCGAAGCAGTTGTGGAAGCCTCCTATTGGGGTATTAGAGCTTGGTGTTCTTGGGGCACGTGGGTTGCTTCCGATGAAAACTAAGGGTCCGGGTAAGGGCTCTACTGACGCTTATTGTGTGGCTAAGTATGGTAAGAAATGGGTTCGGACCCGGACGGTTACGGATAGTTTTGATCCGAGATGGAATGAGCAGTACACGTGGCAGGTTTATGACCCGTGTACCGTGTTAACGATCGGAGTATTTGATAATTGGCGGATGTTTACAGACCCGGGGGAGGAGAAACCGGACTATCGGATTGGTAAGGTTCGTATTCGGGTGTCTACATTGGAGAGTAACAAGGTGTATACTAATTCTTATCCTCTTTTGGTATTGCTCCGAACTGGGCTTAAGAAAATGGGTGAAATTGAGTTGGCGGTTCGATTCGTTTGCCCGTCTATGTTGCCGGATACGTGTGGTATCTATGGGCAGCCACTACTTCCGCGGATGCATTATCTCCGCCCACTTGGGGTGGCCCAACAAGAGGCTCTTCGCGGGGCTGCCACTAAGATGGTAGCAGCTTGGTTAGCCCGTTCCGAGCCACCCCTTGGGCCTGAAGTAGTCAGGTACATGTTAGATGCAGACTCACATACTTGGAGCATGAGGAAAAGCAAAGCTAATTGGTTTCGGATCGTAGCCGTGCTCGCTTGGGCAATCGGGTTAGCCAAGTGGTTAAACCATATAAGAAGATGGAGGAACCCATTAACCACAATTTTGGTTCACATTCTTTATTTGGTCCTAGTTTGGTATCCTGACTTAATAGTCCCAACGGGATTCCTCTATGTTTTCCTAATGGGAATATGGTATTACCGGTTTCGACCCAAAATACCCGCGGGTATGGATACCCGATTATCACAAGCGGAAACTGTCGACCCGGATGACCTCGACGAAGAATTCGACACGGTCCCAAGTTCAACCCCACCAGACTTAATCCGTGTTCGATATGATCGGTTGCGAATCTTGGCAGCCCGGGTTCAAACCGTGTTGGGGGATTTAGCGACCCAAGGCGAGCGAGCCCAAGCATTAGTAAGTTGGCGAGACCCGAGGGCTACAAAACTATTTATAGGGGTATGTTTTATGATAACAATAACACTATATGCAGTACCCCCAAAAATGGTTGCCGTAGCACTTGGGTTTTATTTTTTGAGGCATCCCATGTTTAGAGAACCAATGCCTCCAACTAGTCTAAACTTCTTTAGAAGGCTACCAAGTTTGTCTGATCGATTAATCTAGACATTTATTAACATTTTTTTCTCACTTTTTTCCAAATCTTTTGCTTAGAAAAATATTTATACCTATAGAGAAATGCAATTTATTTAGATTTATAGGGAAGAAAAAGGGAGACTTTTTTAGCGGGGAAAAAAAAAAGAGTATTTGTGGGTTTGAAAAGGGTTTGGGTCTCCAAATAATGTAGGGTACTATATGTACATTGGGAGAGGAGAAAGTGGGTTGAAAAAACGGGTCAAAAAAAGGACTTTTGTTTGTTTGGGGATTGAAATTGATTGCCTGACAAAAGGATTGAAATTAGGAGAAGAAGAACAAAAAAAGTGGGGGCAAATTTTTGGATGCCAGGGAGATTGGTGTTGTATTGTCTCTGTAGTATTATTATAGAGATTTAATTGTACTTTTTACTTTATAGTTTCTACTAACATTTGATTGTATCACTAGGAGTAAAAGATTTGTATGAGTATGATTTATGAAGGAGTTCGGGTTTATAATGGTTGTGAACGTTTTCTTGTAAATATAATGTGTAATGTTTAATCAATGTTAAATGGTAAATTGGTGATGAATCGAGTTAAAATTGTAGCATTTACACTATAATATGCAAATTAAATTAGTATAGAAATTTGTACAATGTTTTAGAAATACATTCTGAAATTTTTTGAATTTCCATTTCAAAGATGCAAGCATTCAACCTTTACTTTATCAACATATCAAGGCTGGAAGCATAAAGAAATGATGCCCCATTACACCCACTTCCATTACGTGAGACCCTGTGTTTAAAGGCCAATATTAATTAGGAATTTCCTAATTATAAAGAGCACTTTTCACTATTATACAAGTAGTATTTAAGTCTTTTTTACTCTGTCTTCTTCTATTAGCTTAAGAATCCATTTTATCAAGCTTATATCTGAGCATCGGAACAAATGTATGTACTTTTAAAGTGTTAATAGCATAGTCGTGCATAACACAGCATGTGGCTGTCACGTGCTACCGCGTGGAGGACAACCTCCTCGCGCTCCCAAGAATATGAGTATCATGTTTAGAACTCTTGGTTGCATTTGATAATTTGGTTTTTAGAGACTCATATGTTATGTCTCTAGTTAATTTTGATCCTCACATTGTATAGCGGTAAAGCCCATTTATATATACAAAGTGTTGTTGGAGTAAGTTTTGCAATCTAATTTCAATTATATTCTCAACTTCCAAAAACAAGAATTTTCTGCCTTGTAAGTGAGGTTGTCAAGCTTTGTTTAACATAAAGCATAAGATATAATATGGGATTTCAAACATTACCATTGTTCATTCACTTTTCCAATCCTGTTTAATAATTTTATAGATACAATGAGTCAATTAGCACCATGATGTATCTGTCGATTTGTCTTTAACTCGCCTTAATATGGCCTATAGAACTAGTTTATTATTAATGGATGTCAATTACGTACAAAATATATTATAGTCGGGTAAAGTTTTATAGAGCGACAATTATCATTTACACGCACGTACATGATAGAATTAGCTTAATAGCATCAATTTAAACTTGGTTAAAAAGCAAAGTTTGTAGAGCCAGAGCAAAAGGGAGATTCCGGAGGAAAAAAGGGGTGGGGAGGTGTGATATTGAGCTCAAGAATAGAAGCACCAAATTAAAGGCACTTTTTCCTGTTCCTTTTCACCTCCTTGACTCTTGCCAATCACCATTGTGTTTCTTGACATACCATGCTTACGTTAAAAGCATTATTCTTTATCCGAGGTAATCCTTAACTAAAGGTGTTAGCTTTTTATAGAACATTTTTATGATAATTGGAAATATTAATAAATACTCAATATAAACAATTATTAACTACAGTACTTAATTTCTCTCAATTAAATTCAATATTAACAAAATTTCAGTTTAATGAAGAATGATGAAACATACTCAATTTACAAATCACCTATATAACAATTGGACTATACTCTAATATGAACTACGAAGTATAATTTTAGATTTTTTTTTTTTTTTTTTTTTTTTTTTTTTTTTTTTTGTGTATCTAAAATATGAGTATCGATTAATAATGATAATACTAACTTACTGTTTATTCTTATTACAACAAACCAAATTAGCTCACAATAAAAAAAAATATATAAATAAAAAAAAAAAAAAAAAACAGACAAGACCATGTCTTTTTATTTAATTTTCTTATTGCCAATACATGAAATTTCTTATAAAAAAATATGAAAATTAGATATTTAGGTAATATGAAGTACATTTGAAGAAATACCTAACAAAAACCCCACTTAAATATGTGTTTACTTTCATATAAGTGTACAAATATAATATATTAAGTTCAATGAAAACAAGTGAATTGAAAAGGATTGGAAAAAGCATACCAAATCAAGCTATAAAAATTTCTAACCAATAATCCGTAAATCTTATTCAGTTCTAGTACGGAGTACATTTTAAATAAGCCCATAAGAATAAAGGGTGTTGGGCTTTAGCACTATTTTTTTCACGGGCTGGTGGTACTGGAGCACATAGTTTTGTTTTTTTTTTTTTTTTTTTTTTTTTTTTTTTTTTTTTGAGAAAATAGCACATTCTCCGTAGTTATTTTGAATTGGTAATAATATTCCTACTTTTTTCGTCCTTAAATAAAAAGTCTTTTTTTCCCTAAAGAAAATCTTTTTAGTTACGATATGAGTACATGGGACACCTTATGCGCAACCCTCTCCGATCCAACTTTATTGAATTCGACTCATTTATCCGAATTAACACCTTTATGGAAAACCTTTCCGACTCGACCTTACATATTTCGATCCAGTTATCTAAATTGACACCTTTATGGCTTTATGCACAACTCTTCCCACACATCATTTCAGTGTTGTGCTTGTTTCACTACATATTTTCTATTCATTAACTCATTTTAAGTAAATATCAAATGAACAAAAAAATAAATTATCCTTGGATGCACTTACCTCTATATACACCCGAGTGTATTTAAAAGGTGTTGTCTCTCATATCGTGTTTAGCTTAATAATGAGCTCTTACCAATTCTAACCAACTATTGTATTTTTATTAAATTTTTTTTTAACAAAAAACCCAAAAAAGCTGATGAAAGCAAGCATACTATCAAAGACAAAATCTCTCGAACTGAGTAACTTCCCAAAAATAGACGACATGTCTTGTAACAACTTATTAGATTTACCTGTGGGATGTCTTTCGCACATATTGTCGTTGACTTCGCCGAGGGATGTCGTCCGATCATCAGCCGTTTCGACGGACTTTTTATCGGCGTCGAAATCGGATGCCATTTGGAACAACTTTCTGCCGTCCGATTGTGATTACTTCTTATCTCAATCGTCAATTCCAATTGATCAACAACAATTTGCTTCTAAAAAAGATCTTTTTTTCTCTCTTTGTCAATTTCCTATACTCTTCGACAATAAAACTCAGGTAATTTTTTTTTTTTTTTGTTTAATTTAATTTGTAGATCTTAGTATTCATTTGATAAGGGTAAGTTTTCTATATATACTTTTATAGGTAACAATGACAATCTTATGGAGTATAGTTAAAACAATAATGTAAAATACACAGTTTTACCCAAAATTTGTGAAAAAAGTGAGAAAATCATTATTATATTTGCTTTATAGAGTAATGATTTTATTGACGGTTATCAATTATGATGGTTGTTATTAGGGTTGATTTATGCTTAATAGTTCTATAGTTAAATCTTCAAATACTCGCTTTGTTTCTTTTTATTGTTACACCTTGATCTTAACCGTTTCCAATAAACATCTTTGATCACGTATATATTCAACATGATTTGAGTAAAATTCTAAGAAATTGATATTTTGAAAATTCTTTTCAGGACAAAGCGAACCTCACATATAATATGATTTTAATTTTTATAATAATGTATTTTATAGTCAAAGGTTTAAAACGGTTACCACCAAAGTGAAGATGTAACAATAGAAAAGAAATGGAAGAAGTGTTAATCAGAATCTTGTATGAATAACTAATCAACCTGTGCCCAAATGTTATACAATGTCTTCATAATGTGCTCATTAAATCAATACTCCATAGTCCGTCCTACAAACTACTCCCTCCGTCACCATGCTCACATTGAATAAAAGTTTGTGGAAACATATTTTTATGGGGCAAAAGTATTTCATGTATGGTGAAACAAGTTTTAATGTATGAAAAAGCATTGTTGAATACGTAATTTTCAAACTTTCTTAATTCTCGTGAAAAACACCAAATGAAAAACTATTAAGTGACAGAGGAGGGAGTACATTAATATGATCTTGTAAATGTTAGTGAATTTTTTATTTTCACTTTTAAGCTTTAAGTACAAAGTGTTATTGACTCATTGTCCAAGAGTGTAGGACAGATTCTAACACAAAACTATTACATATTTGTTTTTCATTTCCCCTGTTTCAAAATTGCTCTAGCTAACTAATCATTTAATTAAAAACTTCTGGTACTACAACTAATACTTAATCATCAGGATCCTCTATTCAGCTTTAAACTTTTAACAAATCAGTTATACTTATATACAATTAGGTAATAGTCTTTTCCTTGATCCATTTCCAATCCACATACTTCTTGTACTATTATTATTCCTTGATAAACTATATATGTAGACTTGTAACAATTTTGTTGCATAATTTAGAGTTTTGCCTTGGACAAAAGTAGTGGCAAAAAATGTTACATGCTTGGTGCAAGAATGCTGATGATCGCGTGGGGAGAAACCCCTGCATACTGGAGTTGGAGATTCATCCCTGAATCGAGGTTTCTCTTTCGCTTTTTCTTTCAATACAAACGCATGATAATGCTTAACTTTGATTCTATGACATGAAATTGTTAATTTACAAGTTTTTATGATAAAATGACACAATATAATGGGGTTGAATTACATATATTGTCAATTTATAGGTTTCCTGAGACTGCTCAGCTGAATTCTGTATGTTGGTTTGATATTAAAGGGCGATTACCAATCAAATTCCTCTCCGCAGATACAACTTATGGCGCGTATTTTGTGTTCCAGAAGGTTGTGCATTCTTTCGCCGGGTTTTATGGACCAGTTAAGGCATCTGTACTAGAGTCTGATCAAGAAGGGCTGTCCAAAAGTTATGAAGATCATAGGTTAGTTGCTAATCACTATTTTATTGGGGATCAAGACTTTGATGAACCTACATGTTGGTTGGATGCCGATGAATTGCCAGTGGAAAGAGGTGACGGATGGATGGAGATAGAGATGGGCAGGTATCATGTTGGTTCCGGTGTTGAGGCTTTCGACGAAAGGGTGGTGTTGGAGATGGCACTGATGGAGGTTGAAGACCTTAGTTGGAAGAGTGGTCTTCTTGTTCAAGGCATTGAACTTCGTCCTTTGGATTGATTATTAAAGAAAAGGATTGTTTTTCATTGTGATGCAATATATTCATCAACATTAAATGTGCAATTTCTACGTTTTTTACTTAAATTAATGGATGTGAATATGTGATGATTCATGGTCATCTTGGGTTTGTACAGTTTGGATTGGAATAAGTATTGTCTTTGGTTTTTTGAATGGCAAGTCTTGCGATATTACATTATTAATTAATGACTAAGTAATTTCAAATGATTTCTTCAAAAAAAAAAAAAAAAAAAAGGGTAATTTCAAATGATATTTTGATATGAATGTTGTCTGAATTCATTAATCACTAAAAGTTAAACTATGGTCATTAATTACTATGAATACAAACTCTGTATTAATTAAGAATTTAAGACTAGTTTGTAACCGTGTTTATACACGTGTCTAAAAACTAAAATACGGAAGAAAAATAATCTATAATAATAATATTATTAAATCTCATGGGGATAACATGTTAAGGACATGTGTCACTCCATGTCATAATGAGATTTATTACATGGCGCCACATGGATGATGATATGACATTACGTATACATATTTGGACCATATTTAATCACTCACAACACTTGGAATTTCTAACTTCTATGACCATTATTATTCTATCAAGTGGACAACCACATTGATTCCCCATAAATAAATTCTTTTTTATTCTATTCTATTTGTTTTTATATTCCACAATTAATGTCATTCTATCACTTAATTAATATTTATAAGCTGTAACTTTTCATTAACTTGGATTCTAAAAGTTTTTAAGCATATTATGCAATGTCCTACTTAATCGTAAAACATATACTACTGCATCTTTTTTTCTATCCCCATATTTTTTTTCAACTTTTTATTTTATTATTTAAACTTAAGATAATGTTTTCAAGATATTGTTAAAACTTAAAATAAGTTTTACATTTTTATTTAAACAAAACCCGGGGCATCGCCTGGGCTTTAAACTAGTTGTGTTATTATTCCAAAACAAAGTACCTTAAAAAATTGGAAAAATTGATAAAAATAATCTCAACTTTTATCCGTTCGCTCAAAATAATCCCAACTTTGGATTATTTTTAAATAATCCCAACTTTTGGGGTCATTCGCTCAAAATAGTCCTAACCAGTCACTTAACTTGTTATAAAAAGTTAAGGTGACACGTGTCATCACGTAATTGGTTGGGAAAAAAACTAAAAAAAACATTTAAAAATTAAACTTAAAATATTTTTTTTTTTAAAAAAATTAACGTAACCCCACTCACGACCACCCTCCACCACCAGCCACAGCCCTTTCCCGGAACCTCCATCCCCACCGGCAATCAGACACCCAATCACCCATTCACCCATGTACACCGCCCGCCGCAACTAGCTGCAGCCCACAAACACACAAACACGCCTTAACCACAACCATTACAAAACCACCTTGTTGCAGCCCCGCAACAACCTACTGTTGCCCAACCTTCAATAGCCCAGCAGCCACCCAAATCGCCACCACAAGAAGCTTGCCGCACCTCCTCCAGCACAACCACCCAATTACCCAAAAAAAAAAGTACAGAGGAAGTATATCAAATCAAAAAAATCATTTATAAATTAAATTAAATACAAGCAACTCACCTCCCTCAAGCAGCGACGTCGAAAACAACATTCCCCTCAAGCAGCGACGACGAGAACAACATTCCCCATAAGCAGCAACAACGAGAACATCATTGAGCTGAGATCAAGAAATTCTCAGTGGCGATCCAGACGACGACGACTCATATGAAGGACAACGACCACAAATCCATTGATGATTCAACAAAGATTAACCCAGAAATTGCTGTAAAATTGTTAGGCCGGGTTGATAGCAAAAAGTGAGGAATTGGCATGAATGAATTGGGGGAGGGGCATCAACGGCGCTGGAGCAGGGGAGGGGTTGGGCGCCGGCAGGGGGACTTGGGCTGGGCCTAGGGATTGCCGGAACGGTGGTGGTAATCGAAGGGGTTGCGTGGGCCTAGGGGGTTGTCGGTAACCTGGTGTTACGTGTGGGATTTTTTTTTTTTATTTATTTTTCAACCTATAGCGTGCTAACACATGTCACTGAAACCTAAAAAAAAAAAGGCTTTTTTAACAGGTTGCCGGTCACTTGGGACCATTTTGAGCGAATGACCCCTATAATTCGGGTTATTTAAAAATAATCCAAAATTGGGATTATTTTGAGCGAACGGACAAAAGTTGGGATTATTTTTAACAATTTTTCCTGAAATATTTCTAACTTTCCTACCACTTTATCTACAAAGGTTCATTTATAATCACTTGCATATGATAAGCAAATTGTTTATTTTCCCCAAATTTTAATAGATTACAGTGATTGTGAGAGCGGAAATTTTCTTTTCATTTTTAGTAAATTTGGGGTTAATTTTATTTACCCAAATAATGCTGATTTCAGTGATTGTGATAATTAATTTGCATGCTTCTACTTGGGAATATTGGGATTCTTTTATTAATTGTATAAGATGTATTAGACCTTAGTTAATTATTGTGCTGGGCTATATATTCCTTCAAGCCCATATGTATAGTAAATGCTTAGGTTGGATATCAAAACGTTACATTTATACAAAAGGCAGAGCTGTCACCTTACATGCTTTTTCACACCTTTCCTTTCAACGTTTTAAAAAACAAAAGAAGTTAAACGTGACTAGAGGGTTATATAACAAGCAAGCAAAGTCACATTGTCTCCCCAATCCCATTTCTCATTAAGTTTGTAACCCCAAAAAAAACATGCATCATATGAACTTAACAGATCTTCCTGTGGAATGTCTTTCACACATACTTTACATTGACAACACCGAAAGATGTTATCCGATCATCGGTGGTTTCGAGGCAGTTTTTATCTGCCTCGGAATCAAACTACGTTTGGGAGAAGTCCATTCCATCGGGTTGTGTTGAGCCTTTTGGTTTTGATGGACAAATTGACAAACTCGACTAATGAACGTTTTGAGTCTTTGGTGAATAAAGGGTTCAAGCAAAGTTCGTTCCGGAGTAGGAACTTGGATGCGGAGTAGCATTCTCTAAAAAGCCTCATGCAAATCTCACGTTCTAGTTTTAATTGTGAGCACTCAATAATATAAAGTCGGAAAGGAACTCAATGACTTATGTTATTAAGACTACTGGAATAAAAGTTATTTTTAAAAGATAATTTCTTAAGGGAAAAGATAATTTATAAAAGTTTTATCTAGTAATTTTATTTCGAATAAAGATAATTATCGAAGATAATTATCTAGTGGTTTTAATATAAATAATTAAATTATCTTTTCAAATAAAATCCTTTTTAAAATAAAATCTTTTTAAAACAAACTTTTGATAAAGTTAGCAAGCAGTTTTCTTTGTGAAAATCGCTGATCATACGTTTTATCATAGCTAATGTTTATCAAGTTGTTGAGATAGTGGATTAGTGAGATAAGGCTAGGAAACCTCCTTCTTGATCACCATCTGTCAAGATAACTCCACAAGTTGTTAGTGGGGTGTTGGCATGTGGACGTGATTATAGTGGAGGTTAATGACTAAGCCTTCTCTATAAATACTCATGCAAACTATCTCAGCAAAACACAACTCTTGAGCATAAAAATTCCAGTAGCCATCTAATAACATAAAGAGAGTTATTATCCTTCTTATATTCTTGAGTGCAATAGGTATTTGTAATCACAGATTGTATTGAAGCACTTTGGGGTTTGGGATTGTGAGTTTGTGTAAGTTGAGGTCAAGGAAGCTTCGCTGCTGAAGTCTTCTGTGAGAGTTGGGAACGAGTTCCTGATTTGTGGAACTTGTTAACGGGTTTGAATCTTCACTTGTAAAGAGCTTGATTACATAGTGGAAATTTAGAAAAGCCTATATCTTCTGTCGTCATTATTTCATTTAGTTAAATTCCGCAAAAGTTTTTAGATTTCATCTCAAATACAATTCACCCCCCCTCTTGTATTAGCCAGCTAGACTTTCAGTTGGTATCAGAGCAGGAACTCAGAGCACGCAGGCAACCCTGTTGAGTAAGTTCCTGGGAAAATGGCTTACACAGAGGAAAAGGAATTCGGGAGTACATCCATTCAAAGGCCTCCATACTTCAACGGCAAATATTATCCTTATTGGAAGGATAAGATGGAAATCTTTATCCAAGCAGAGAACTATCAGGTATGGCAGATTATACAAGTAGGAGATTACGAAATTACGAAAACGAATGCTAACAATGAGGTAATCCCTAAACCTATGGATGAATATAAAAAAACTGATTTCGAAAAACTAGAAATGAATGCTACTGATAAAAAGTTTTTAATTTGGGGACTTGGACCCGATGAACATACTCGTGTCAAAGGGTGCAAATCCGCAAAGGAAATTTGGGATCTTCTGGAAGTTACACATGAAGGAACGTCAGATGTTAAACGTTCCAAAATAGACATTCTTTTGTCTCAGTATAAGCGCTTTGAAATGGGAAACAAAGAATCCATTAAAGACATGTTTACTCGATTTAAAAGTATTACTAACGAACTAACGTGTCTTGGTAAGATAATTCCTATAGATGAGCAGGTCAGAAAGGTCTTAAGAAGTCTTCCAGACAATGACAGATGGAGAGCAAAGGTCCCAGCTGTGCAGGAATCAAAAGACTTCACCAAGTTCAATCTGGAACAGCTTGCGGGTTCCCTCATTACCCACGAGATCCAGTTGAACAACCGGACTCAGGAGACTGTCAAAAGTCAAGGGCTAGCACTAAGAGCTAATGAAGAATCCGAAGAGAAGTCTGACATTGATGAAGAAGAAGCTGCAATGTTGGTGAGAAGGCTGAAAAAATTCTACCGTAACAAAAAGTTTTTAGATAAGAAGAAAGGATACAGTAAAAGAAATCAGGAATCAAAGTCAAGTCTTCTTGTCACAAATGTGGAAGCACCAACCACTTCATCAAAGAGTGTCCATTATGGGAATCTGAGAAAGGCAAGGGAAAAGAAGCTGATCAAAATAGAAACTCCAAGCCTAACTTTTCTAAAACAAATTTCAGGAAAGCAATGATTTCCACGTGGGGAGAATCAAGTTCCGAAGAAGAGGAACAGGAACACACAGACGATGAAGTAGCAAATCTCTGTCTAATGGCAAAGCATGATGATGAGGTAGTCATTCAACCTAGTTATTTGAAATCTCTCTCAAAGGATAAGTTAATCTCTTTATTGTTAGAAACCTTAGATGAATATAAAGAATTATGTGCAAAACTAAGGCAAGCCGAAAAGGCAACTGGAATTTGTAGAGATCATGTTAAGTATCTGAATAGCTTAAGAAATGATGTTCAAGGCAGATTCTTTGAATTGTTAGATAAAAATATTATGCTAAAAGAATCCCTTGAAAGAGTCAAGAGTGAGAATATCATGCTGAATATTGAATTGACTCAATATAAAATGTTGTGTACTAACATTGATTCTTGCAGGTCTACTGAAGTTCCTTTAATCATGTTTAATAATGAACTAGAGCATGTTAAGAAAGAGATAAAGGATACTAATGATAAAAATGAGAAACTAGAAAAGGACCTAGAAATTGCAAGAAAAAGTAAAAATACAGCAAGCACGGGTGTTCCCAAGTGGGTAAAGGAAGCTCAGACAAAAAGAACAGAAGGTCTAGGCTATGTTCATAAGAAGAAGTCCACTGGAAAGAAAAAGAAGTATGTGAATTTACCTAGTGAGACCGTTTGTTCTTTTTGTGGTAAAAAGGAACATCGCAGTGAAGAATGTACTAAGAAAGCAAATCAGTACAATAAGAATGTGAACTATGTTTGGCAGAAGAAATCTGATTCAAATGTGTCAACACAGGAACCCATGAATGAAAGGGTTCCTGCTACTAACCCTTAATTTCTTTTGCAGGTCGCAGTGAGGGGGAACAACCAGTGGTACCTCGATAGCGGTTGTTCTAAGCACATGACAGAAGATGAATCCAAGTTTCTCTCACTGACGGCCTATACAGGGGGAACAGTGACCTTTGGAGACAATAAGAAAGGCAACATTGTTGCTGTTGGCAAAGTAGGAAGGTCAAGTTCCCATGCAATTAACAATGTATTTTTAGTCGAGGGTTTGAAGCATAATCTACTCAGTATTTCTCAGTTTTGTGATAAAGGAAACTTTGTAAGCTTTTCTTCTGAAAAATGCAAAATCATCAACAATAACACTGGAAAAATCGTTTTGGAAGGAACTCGTAAAGGGAACACGTATACCGTGGACCTTAACAAAGTTCCAAAATACAATCTATCTTGTTTAAGTGTTATTGAGGATGATCCACTTCTATGACATAAACGTTTTGGACATGCTAGTCTTTCATTGCTTGACAAATTAAGGTCAAAGGACTTGGTAATCGGACTACCTTCTATCAAGTTCCTAAATGACAAAATTTGTGAAGCCTGCATCAAAGGAAAGCATGTTCGATCATCGTTTAAATCAAAGAAAATGGTAAGCACCACAAAACCATTGGAACTCATTCATATGGATTTGTGTGGCCCAGTTAGAATTTCAGTCGGTGCAACTAATGAATCCTTGTGCAAGTACTTTGCCGATTTAATGAGCAGTGAGTTTGAGATGAGCATGATGGGGGAACTCAACTTCTTCCTTGGGCTCCAAATTAAGCAAACTAACGAAGGAATAATGATCCATCAGCAGAAATATGTGAAGGAGTTATTGAAAAAATACAGTATGGAAAGCACAAAGATAAACCACACTCCCATGGGAACAACCACAAGGTTGGACCAAGACCCCAAGGGAACTCGTGTGGACCAAACAAAATACAGAGGTATGATTGGTTCCTTGTTATATTTAACTGCTAGCAGACCTGACATTTCGTTTAGTGTAGGTCTTTGTGCAAGATTTCAATCGGATCCAAAGGAATCGCATCTAACAGCCGTCAAAAGGATTTTACGATACTTAAAAGGGACGGAAGACTTGTGTCTGTTCTATCCAAAAAGTGACTCGTTTGACCTAAGAGGATATGCTGATGCTAACTATGCAGGAGATTTAGTAAATCGTAAAAGCACGTCAGGTATGGTCCAATTCTTAGGCTCTTGCATGGTTTCTTGGAGTTCCAAGAAACAAAACATTGTTGCTTTATCCACTGCCGAAGCAGAATATGTGGCTGCTGCTGCATGTTGCTCTCAATTGTTATGGATAAAACAACAGTTGCGTGACTATGGCATCATTTTAGAGTGCGTTCCTATTCATTGTGATAACACAAGTGCCATTTGCATCTCTAAAGATCCAGTACAACACTCTAAAGTTAAGCATATACACGTAAGGCATCACTTTTTGAAAGATAATGTTGAAAAGGGATTAATTAAGGTAGATTTTATTTCTACTGAATGTCAAATTGCTGATATATTAACTAAGCCTTTAAGCAGAGACAAGTTTGAAAAGATGCGTGTGGAATTGGGGATGCTACGGCTAAAGTGATTTTTGTTTGGAACCCCTAAGGTAAAATCGGATGTAACTAACAATGCTATGCTCAATCTTGTGTGCATAACACAGCTGAAATTACCCAGGGGAAAGATTTGTGAAGTATTGAAAAGTCACTTATACATACTTTTAATATGTTAAAAATATTGAGCCATGTTATTTCAAGTTCCCTTTTCATCATTATTTATTCTCTGTATTATGATCACGTAAATTATTATCATAATTTACGATCAATTTGCACTTATCTATCTTTTTAAATTTTTTTTATCTGTTTTCCTTCTTGTTATTATCTTCTTTTTCCTTCCTTATTTTTTATTCTTATCTTTTTCCTTCCTTATTTTTTATTCTTATCTTTTTCCTTCCTTATTTTTTATGTTCAATTTTTTTCCTCATACAATTCAAAAATACAAAAATATTTTTTTCTTTCGTAAGATAAGGAGCTAATATATTCACTACTCCTTACTTTCCGTGTATTTTTTTTTTTATCTTTTACACATTCATCTTTTATTGTGATAAGTTTGAAAGTTGCAATTAATCCACCCTATTAAAATCCTACTACCTCTAAAACTACTCTACTACCTCACCATAAACCGTCACTTTTTCTCACCCTTCCCAATTAAACTCTTTTTCTTTAACACTCCACCCTCACCAATCACATCAAATTAACTTCTCCATACACCCTCATAAAAACCTGCCTCACTCTCTCTCCTTCCTATTCACACTATTCATCTTCTCCTTCCTTTCAACTCACCTTCATAACCATGAAAACCAACCTAAACTCAACACCGAAACCACCAAAAACCCGAATACCTCCTCCCAAACCTTCCTCTGCTGACGGCTCCCCTGAACCAGTCCTAATTGTCGTCGTTCACCCAAAAGCTCCACCAAAGAGAAAGGCTACAACCGTGAAAGGAGGCGAAAGGAAGAGGCGAAGCTCTCAAAAGTTTCCATCTTGGAACTACACTCACGGATATCACATCAATTATGACTGGTGTACGACAAGTAAGTTCTCCGAATTCACATCCTTAATTGATTATCAAGAATGGGTGCATTTGTTCCAAAATTGTTCTCACTATCCAATTTACCCTAAGCTTCTGTTTGAATTTAAAAATACTTTCAAACACAACAATGGTGTATGCACGGCTATTGTCAAAGAAACTTACATTCATTTTGATGTTGCATATTTAGGGAACTTGTTTCAAGTCCCCACCTCTGGCTATAGTTCGTACCTAAAACACAAACAAATTGTGCAAATTGGGCATTATGATGAGAATAGAATAATCAAATTTATAGGTGGAAACCCGAAAAGCAAGACTTCACATCATAACATACTCACTCCTCTTCACAAATTACTATTCAATTTCACATGGAGAGGCATTGTTCCCCGTTTGCAAAAACGAAGCACAGTATCCTTACTAGATGCAACCATCATCTTTTGTCTTGCTCGGAAAATAAAAATAAACTTTCCAAAACTGATGATTGAACATTTGGTTTTCTATGCTGCTAAAACTACTATTCCATATGGATCTCTCCTTACTGTGTTGTTTAAGTCTTTTGGGATTGATGTTGAAAGTGAGTCACCCACTTATATTAAACCTGAGAACATTCTTTCGGAGCAATCTTTGCTTCGCCTGAGCCTTAAACTTGAGAGTGGGATAATTACCTTCTTGACTAGAGGAGGAGAGGAGAAAAATGGTGGAAAAAGGGAAAACACAGGTTGTAGAGGGAGATACAAGTGAGTCAGAAGAGGAGGAAAGTGAATCTGAAAAAGAAGAAAGTAAAGAAAAAGGAGAGGAAGACAAAGAGGAAGAAGAAATTTCTGAGGGGGAAACACAGGAGGCAGAACCTGAGAAAGAAGAGGAGACTCAGAGTGAGGGGGAATCTAGTTCAGAAAGTGAGAGTCTTGACCTCTCTTTTAAAGGGGAACTCAGGAGGAGTAAGAGGAAAATTGTCAAACCTACTGTTTCTACTCTAAAGCCTGTGATTATTAAAGACATTAGTTCTTCAGATCACTCTGACCCTGATTTTACCCCTACACAAGTTCCTTTTGCTTCCGAGCCATCTTCTGTTCATGACTCCTCCCCCCCCAAAACAAGCTAAACCCTCTTCCACTCCTGTTTCACCTCCAAAACAGACTTCTCCCTCTCCCTCCTCAGCTTTTCCTACATCACAGCCTACAGGCTTTGCTGCCTTCTCTGGAACAAATGCTTCTATTTTTGATATTCAACAGGTGAAAGCAGAAATGGAGCAGCTGATAAAGATAGTGAGCACAAAGCTGGAGGAAATGGCAAAGCAGCTGACTTCTCTTCAACGCCAAGTGCAGGCTGTGGCAGACACTCAGGCAACTAGTTTTACTGGGATGGAGAACAAGGTTGATGCTGCTGAGAAGAACATACTACACAGCACTCAGGAGATATTGGAGACGATTAACAGGGTGGCTTTTGAAGAAGTGGAGGAAGCTTCTAATGACCCAATAAACCCAGCTGATGAACCTACCTATTCCCCATAATTGCAATTTCGAACTTGTTACTTTTAATTTCTTTTGCTTTTGCTTGTTTCATTTGGATTTCAGTTTGTAATGCTTAACTCTTGCTACTCTTTCCTGCTTTTGATTTTCGTCTATGGGAACTTGGCTCGTATTTTTCATATGATTGTGTGTGTTTGCTGATAATTTAGTACCTAACTTATTTTTGCCTTGCATTATTTGAGCTCACTATTCCCTACGTAGTCTAGTGGGAGTATAGCAAAATGTTTTTTTTTTCATCTTTTGATAATACCAAAAGGGGGAAAAAGACAAACTTCATGGCGGCTAAGGTGTTTACCAAGGAACTCACACATCGAAGGTACAAACTTTTGCTAAGTTCAGTTAACTCAATAAAGTCCTAGTAATCTAAGTTTTTAAAGTCTTTGTTAATTTTTCTTTTGCTCAGTCTTTTTAAAATAAATACTTTTTAGTATTTTTCTAAGTTCTTTAATTACTCTGTTTGTTTTTTTGTTTTCATGTTTTGCTTTAAATTTTTGTTGCATGCCTGGATGATTTTATTTACCTAAGTTTGTCATCATCAAAAAGGGGGAATATGTTGAGCCTTTTGGTTTTGATGGACAAATTGACAAACTCGACTAATGAACGTTTTGAGTCTTTGGTGAATAAAGGGTTCAAGCAAAGTTCGTTCCGGAGTAGGAACTTGGATGCGGAGTAGCATTCTCTAAAAAGCCTCATGCAAATCTCACGTTCTAGTTTTAATTGTGAGCACTCAATAATATAAAGTCGGAAAGGAACTCAATGACTTATGTTATTAAGACTACTGGAATAAAAGTTATTTTTAAAAGATAATTTCTTAAGGGAAAAGATAATTTATAAAAGTTTTATCTAGTAATTTTATTTCGAATAAAGATAATTATCGAAGATAATTATCTAGTGGTTTTAATATAAATAATTAAATTATCTTTTCAAATAAAATCCTTTTTAAAATAAAATCTTTTTAAAACAAACTTTTGATAAAGTTAGCAAGCAGTTTTCTTTGTGAAAATCGCTGATCATACGTTTTATCATAGCTAATGTTTATCAAGTTGTTGAGATAGTGGATTAGTGAGATAAGGCTAGGAAACCTCCTTCTTGATCACCATCTGTCAAGATAACTCCACAAGTTGTTAGTGGGGTGTTGGCATGTGGACGTGATTATAGTGGAGGTTAATGACTAAGCCTTCTCTATAAATACTCATGCAAACTATCTCAGCAAAACACAACTCTTGAGCATAAAAATTCCAGTAGCCATCTAATAACATAAAGAGAGTTATTATCCTTCTTATATTCTTGAGTGCAATAGGTATTTGTAATCACAGATTGTATTGAAGCACTTTGGGGTTTGGGATTGTGAGTTTGTGTAAGTTGAGGTCAAGGAAGCTTCGCTGCTGAAGTCTTCTGTGAGAGTTGGGAACGAGTTCCTGATTTGTGGAACTTGTTAACGGGTTTGAATCTTCACTTGTAAAGAGCTTGATTACATAGTGGAAATTTAGAAAAGCCTATATCTTCTGTCGTCATTATTTCATTTAGTTAAATTCCGCAAAAGTTTTTAGATTTCATCTCAAATACAATTCACCCCCCCTCTTGTATTAGCCAGTTAGACTTTCAGATTGTGATGACTTCATATCTCAATCATCAACCCCAATTGATGAACAAATATTAAAAAGCAAGAAGGATCTCTTTTTATATCTTTGCCAGAATCCTATACTCTTGAACAACAATACTCAGGTCGGTAATCCTCTCATTTTTATACACATAACACATCTATTTGTTGACCCAAGTGTTTAATTTACACTCATTAATATAAGTGAGAAAAATCAATCGAGTCTCGTAAAAAAGGCTGTCTTATGAAATGAGTAACATTAATAAATTATTATGAGATCGCTCCAAGTGAGTCTTATTTAGTTAATTAGGACTTAATTTACTACAATAAATAATGTAACACACTAACACGGTTTAATTAAACCTTATCATGCACAACAAGAACTCTAGCAGAATAATTGGTGAAAATTATTTAACTTGAATGGAGTACAAGTGAGATACATGCAGAGTATAAATCACATTCCCTCCAGATTCCAAACAAAATTTGCTTCAATCGTTACCAACTACTGAATATCACTATATATGTGCAAAATTTAATATGCGTAACATTATCACGAAATATATGGGGATTTATTTCTGCTGTCAAATTTAATAATAATAATATTCAAAAACTAATAATAATAAACAAAAAATATCACTAATTCATACATTGTAAATAATACAAAGTAAGAAAAAAGAACAAAATAGACACTTTTTTTTATTTAACAATTCCAAAAGCTTTAAAGAACTCGATCAAATCCCTCAAGGTAAATTGGACAATCAAAATTGAATTTTTTAAAAATTGGATTGGATTAGATTGGACTTTTTTTTAAAGAAAATTTAAAATCGGATCAAATCGAATTAAAGGGGTTTGGATCTAATAAATCAAAAAAACCGAATTCTTTCTACAAATCAAAAATTAATTTGAAGTTAATTAAAATTAGTGACATTGCATGCACAGAAAGCACAACAAGCTAGCTAACCAAATTAAACATCTTAATTAAATCCTCCCTAAGGTATTATGAAGCAATGTAGGGCATCCAATTTTTGATAAATTGTATATTTTTTTTAATTCCATTATTACAAAATTAGAGCAATATATTGACATGAAAAAATTGGATGTTTATTGAAATCAGGTTTCAGGTTGGATCCATATTATCAAAATTTAATTTGGATTGATCGAATTGGATTGAATTTTAACTTTTTAAAATTCCTTCAAGGATTCTCATTTTTTTTTTTAAAATATTAGTTGCAATAAGAAACCGATTGTTTTAAATAGCCAGTTATTATGATATCCATAGAATTAATAAATGAAGTAAAAAATTTTAGTGAAGATACTATATCTTTATCTCGTTCTCAAAAACATACTTTTTAGATATAGTGACTAAAAAAAAATTTAGGGTTAGTTACGATAAGAGACTGGTCATTTCAAATAACCGGTTGTTTTTGATATCCATTGAAGTGATAAAAGGACTAATTAAAGAATGAAATTTCTTTAACATTTCAAAATATACACCCATTTATAATAGATAGTTGTTGTCTTATCTGTATTGTTTATACTCGCATTAAAATAGAATCAATATTTCTAGAACAATACTATATTAATTTAAGAATTTAATTTGCCAAAATATTAAATTATTAAATGATAGATACTATTTTTATTTTTATTTTTATTTTTTAAAGAAAATGATAAATACTATAAAATTAGGGCAAGAGACAATAATTTTTTTAAGGGTTAATTGCAATAAGAGAGCAGTGATTTCAAATTTGTGTTGTTTCCTACTAGCTAGTTGTTGGCTTGTTACACCATAATTTGTGTTTTTTCCTACTACTTGGTAAAATATTCATGTTAAATTATGGCTATTATGCTGTATTATTTAGAGCTTTGCCTTGGACTACTGTACTGGGAAGAAAATCTTCATGCTTGGTGCCAGGAAGTTGAAGATTGTTAAATTATGGCTATATCACTTTTTGAAAGATAATGTTGAAAAGGGATTAATTAAGGTAGATTTTATTTCTACTGAATGTCAAATTGCTGATATATTAACTAAGCCTTTAAGCAGAGACAAGTTTGAAAAGATGCGTGTGGAATTGGGGATGCTACGGCTAAAGTGATTTTTGTTTGGAACCCCTAAGGTAAAATCGGATGTAACTAACAATGCTATGCTCAATCTTGTGTGCATAACACAGCTGAAATTACCCAGGGGAAAGATTTGTGAAGTATTGAAAAGTCACTTATACATACTTTTAATATGTTAAAAATATTGAGCCATGTTATTTCAAGTTCCCTTTTCATCATTATTTATTCTCTGTATTATGATCACGTAAATTATTATCATAATTTACGATCAATTTGCACTTATCTATCTTTTTAAATTTTTTTTATCTGTTTTCCTTCTTGTTATTATCTTCTTTTTCCTTCCTTATTTTTTATTCTTATCTTTTTCCTTCCTTATTTTTTATTCTTATCTTTTTCCTTCCTTATTTTTTATGTTCAATTTTTTTCCTCATACAATTCAAAAATACAAAAATATTTTTTTCTTTCGTAAGATAAGGAGCTAATATATTCACTACTCCTTACTTTCCGTGTATTTTTTTTTTATCTTTTACACATTCATCTTTTATTGTGATAAGTTTGAAAGTTGCAATTAATCCACCCTATTAAAATCCTACTACCTCTAAAACTACTCTACTACCTCACCATAAACCGTCACTTTTTCTCACCCTTCCCAATTAAACTCTTTTTCTTTAACACTCCACCCTCACCAATCACATCAAATTAACTTCTCCATACACCCTCATAAAAACCTGCCTCACTCTCTCTCCTTCCTATTCACACTATTCATCTTCTCCTTCCTTTCAACTCACCTTCATAACCATGAAAACCAACCTAAACTCAACACCGAAACCACCAAAAACCCGAATACCTCCTCCCAAACCTTCCTCTGCTGACGGCTCCCCTGAACCAGTCCTAATTGTCGTCGTTCACCCAAAAGCTCCACCAAAGAGAAAGGCTACAACCGTGAAAGGAGGCGAAAGGAAGAGGCGAAGCTCTCAAAAGTTTCCATCTTGGAACTACACTCACGGATATCACATCAATTATGACTGGTGTACGACAAGTAAGTTCTCCGAATTCACATCCTTAATTGATTATCAAGAATGGGTGCATTTGTTCCAAAATTGTTCTCACTATCCAATTTACCCTAAGCTTCTGTTTGAATTTAAAAATACTTTCAAACACAACAATGGTGTATGCACGGCTATTGTCAAAGAAACTTACATTCATTTTGATGTTGCATATTTAGGGAACTTGTTTCAAGTCCCCACCTCTGGCTATAGTTCGTACCTAAAACACAAACAAATTGTGCAAATTGGGCATTATGATGAGAATAGAATAATCAAATTTATAGGTGGAAACCCGAAAAGCAAGACTTCACATCATAACATACTCACTCCTCTTCACAAATTACTATTCAATTTCACATGGAGAGGCATTGTTCCCCGTTTGCAAAAACGAAGCACAGTATCCTTACTAGATGCAACCATCATCTTTTGTCTTGCTCGGAAAATAAAAATAAACTTTCCAAAACTGATGATTGAACATTTGGTTTTCTATGCTGCTAAAACTACTATTCCATATGGATCTCTCCTTACTGTGTTGTTTAAGTCTTTTGGGATTGATGTTGAAAGTGAGTCACCCACTTATATTAAACCTGAGAACATTCTTTCGGAGCAATCTTTGCTTCGCCTGAGCCTTAAACTTGAGAGTGGGATAATTACCTTCTTGACTAGAGGAGGAGAGGAGAAAAATGGTGGAAAAAGGGAAAACACAGGTTGTAGAGGGAGATACAAGTGAGTCAGAAGAGGAGGAAAGTGAATCTGAAAAAGAAGAAAGTAAAGAAAAAGGAGAGGAAGACAAAGAGGAAGAAGAAATTTCTGAGGGGGAAACACAGGAGGCAGAACCTGAGAAAGAAGAGGAGACTCAGAGTGAGGGGGAATCTAGTTCAGAAAGTGAGAGTCTTGACCTCTCTTTTAAAGGGGAACTCAGGAGGAGTAAGAGGAAAATTGTCAAACCTACTGTTTCTACTCTAAAGCCTGTGATTATTAAAGACATTAGTTCTTCAGATCACTCTGACCCTGATTTTACCCCTACACAAGTTCCTTTTGCTTCCGAGCCATCTTCTGTTCATGACTCCTCCCCCCCCAAAACAAGCTAAACCCTCTTCCACTCCTGTTTCACCTCCAAAACAGACTTCTCCCTCTCCCTCCTCAGCTTTTCCTACATCACAGCCTACAGGCTTTGCTGCCTTCTCTGGAACAAATGCTTCTATTTTTGATATTCAACAGGTGAAAGCAGAAATGGAGCAGCTGATAAAGATAGTGAGCACAAAGCTGGAGGAAATGGCAAAGCAGCTGACTTCTCTTCAACGCCAAGTGCAGGCTGTGGCAGACACTCAGGCAACTAGTTTTACTGGGATGGAGAACAAGGTTGATGCTGCTGAGAAGAACATACTACACAGCACTCAGGAGATATTGGAGACGATTAACAGGGTGGCTTTTGAAGAAGTGGAGGAAGCTTCTAATGACCCAATAAACCCAGCTGATGAACCTACCTATTCCCCATAATTGCAATTTCGAACTTGTTACTTTTAATTTCTTTTGCTTTTGCTTGTTTCATTTGGATTTCAGTTTGTAATGCTTAACTCTTGCTACTCTTTCCTGCTTTTGATTTTCGTCTATGGGAACTTGGCTCGTATTTTTCATATGATTGTGTGTGTTTGCTGATAATTTAGTACCTAACTTATTTTTGCCTTGCATTATTTGAGCTCACTATTCCCTACGTAGTCTAGTGGGAGTATAGCAAAATGTTTTTTTTTTCATCTTTTGATAATACCAAAAGGGGGAAAAAGACAAACTTCATGGCGGCTAAGGTGTTTACCAAGGAACTCACACATCGAAGGTACAAACTTTTGCTAAGTTCAGTTAACTCAATAAAGTCCTAGTAATCTAAGTTTTTAAAGTCTTTGTTAATTTTTCTTTTGCTCAGTCTTTTTAAAATAAATACTTTTTAGTATTTTTCTAAGTTCTTTAATTACTCTGTTTGTTTTTTTGTTTTCATGTTTTGCTTTAAATTTTTGTTGCATGCCTGGATGATTTTATTTACCTAAGTTTGTCATCATCAAAAAGGGGGAATATGTTGAGCCTTTTGGTTTTGATGGACAAATTGACAAACTCGACTAATGAACGTTTTGAGTCTTTGGTGAATAAAGGGTTCAAGCAAAGTTCGTTCCGGAGTAGGAACTTGGATGCGGAGTAGCATTCTCTAAAAAGCCTCATGCAAATCTCACGTTCTAGTTTTAATTGTGAGCACTCAATAATATAAAGTCGGAAAGGAACTCAATGACTTATGTTATTAAGACTACTGGAATAAAAGTTATTTTTAAAAGATAATTTCTTAAGGGAAAAGATAATTTATAAAAGTTTTATCTAGTAATTTTATTTCGAATAAAGATAATTATCGAAGATAATTATCTAGTGGTTTTAATATAAATAATTAAATTATCTTTTCAAATAAAATCCTTTTTAAAATAAAATCTTTTTAAAACAAACTTTTGATAAAGTTAGCAAGCAGTTTTCTTTGTGAAAATCGCTGATCATACGTTTTATCATAGCTAATGTTTATCAAGTTGTTGAGATAGTGGATTAGTGAGATAAGGCTAGGAAACCTCCTTCTTGATCACCATCTGTCAAGATAACTCCACAAGTTGTTAGTGGGGTGTTGGCATGTGGACGTGATTATAGTGGAGGTTAATGACTAAGCCTTCTCTATAAATACTCATGCAAACTATCTCAGCAAAACACAACTCTTGAGCATAAAAATTCCAGTAGCCATCTAATAACATAAAGAGAGTTATTATCCTTCTTATATTCTTGAGTGCAATAGGTATTTGTAATCACAGATTGTATTGAAGCACTTTGGGGTTTGGGATTGTGAGTTTGTGTAAGTTGAGGTCAAGGAAGCTTCGCTGCTGAAGTCTTCTGTGAGAGTTGGGAACGAGTTCCTGATTTGTGGAACTTGTTAACGGGTTTGAATCTTCACTTGTAAAGAGCTTGATTACATAGTGGAAATTTAGAAAAGCCTATATCTTCTGTCGTCATTATTTCATTTAGTTAAATTCCGCAAAAGTTTTTAGATTTCATCTCAAATACAATTCACCCCCCCTCTTGTATTAGCCAGTTAGACTTTCAGATTGTGATGACTTCATATCTCAATCATCAACCCCAATTGATGAACAAATATTAAAAAGCAAGAAGGATCTCTTTTTATATCTTTGCCAGAATCCTATACTCTTGAACAACAATACTCAGGTCGGTAATCCTCTCATTTTTATACACATAACACATCTATTTGTTGACCCAAGTGTTTAATTTACACTCATTAATATAAGTGAGAAAAATCAATCGAGTCTCGTAAAAAAGGCTGTCTTATGAAATGAGTAACATTAATAAATTATTATGAGATCGCTCCAAGTGAGTCTTATTTAGTTAATTAGGACTTAATTTACTACAATAAATAATGTAACACACTAACACGGTTTAATTAAACCTTATCATGCACAACAAGAACTCTAGCAGAATAATTGGTGAAAATTATTTAACTTGAATGGAGTACAAGTGAGATACATGCAGAGTATAAATCACATTCCCTCCAGATTCCAAACAAAATTTGCTTCAATCGTTACCAACTACTGAATATCACTATATATGTGCAAAATTTAATATGCGTAACATTATCACGAAATATATGGGGATTTATTTCTGCTGTCAAATTTAATAATAATAATATTCAAAAACTAATAATAATAAACAAAAAATATCACTAATTCATACATTGTAAATAATACAAAGTAAGAAAAAAGAACAAAATAGACACTTTTTTTTATTTAACAATTCCAAAAGCTTTAAAGAACTCGATCAAATCCCTCAAGGTAAATTGGACAATCAAAATTGAATTTTTTAAAAATTGGATTGGATTAGATTGGACTTTTTTTTAAAGAAAATTTAAAATCGGATCAAATCGAATTAAAGGGGTTTGGATCTAATAAATCAAAAAACCGAATTCTTTCTACAAATCAAAAATTAATTTGAAGTTAATTAAAATTAGTGACATTGCATGCACAGAAAGCACAACAAGCTAGCTAACCAAATTAAACATCTTAATTAAATCCTCCCTAAGGTATTATGAAGCAATGTAGGGCATCCAATTTTTGATAAATTGTATATTTTTTTAATTCCATTATTACAAAATTAGAGCAATATATTGACATGAAAAAATTGGATGTTTATTGAAATCAGGTTTCAGGTTGGATCCATATTATCAAAATTTAATTTGGATTGATCGAATTGGATTGAATTTTAACTTTTTAAAATTCCTTCAAGGATTCTCATTTTTTTTTTAAAATATTAGTTGCAATAAGAAACCGATTGTTTTAAATAGCCAGTTATTATGATATCCATAGAATTAATAAATGAAGTAAAAAATTTTAGTGAAGATACTATATCTTTATCTCGTTCTCAAAAACATACTTTTTAGATATAGTGACTAAAAAAAAATTTAGGGTTAGTTACGATAAGAGACTGGTCATTTCAAATAACCGGTTGTTTTTGATATCCATTGAAGTGATAAAAGGACTAATTAAAGAATGAAATTTCTTTAACATTTCAAAATATACACCCATTTATAATAGATAGTTGTTGTCTTATCTGTATTGTTTATACTCGCATTAAAATAGAATCAATATTTCTAGAACAATACTATATTAATTTAAGAATTTAATTTGCCAAAATATTAAATTATTAAATGATAGATACTATTTTTATTTTTATTTTTATTTTTTAAAGAAAATGATAAATACTATAAAATTAGGGCAAGAGACAATAATTTTTTTAAGGGTTAATTGCAATAAGAGAGCAGTGATTTCAAATTTGTGTTGTTTCCTACTAGCTAGTTGTTGGCTTGTTACACCATAATTTGTGTTTTTTCCTACTACTTGGTAAAATATTCATGTTAAATTATGGCTATTATGCTGTATTATTTAGAGCTTTGCCTTGGACTACTGTACTGGGAAGAAAATCTTCATGCTTGGTGCCAGGAAGTTGAAGATTGCTTGGGGAGACACCCGTATTTACTGGAGCTGGAAATACATGCCTGAATCAAGGTTTTTCTTTCTTTCTACATATTAAATCTATAGTCAGTTTTCTATGTACGTACAATCAACCAGTTGTACTTTGTTATACTTTCCTCATTCTTTTTACACTATTCACGCACATTCCTTTTATTATTATTATTATTATTATTATTTTGTGAATTTTATATTAGATAAAAGTATTCTTATTTGAGATTTTGTTATATTTATCTCGACTTTCATAATATATATCAACTTGTTATAATTTTTACTAAAATACAACTTAAAATATTTAAGTTATAAAATGTGCGTTGACATGCATGAAATAATAATAATAATAATATAATGTGATTGTACCTTGTGAGCACGTGCATACGTGCATATGCAAAATTGTATGATCTTGTTTTTTTTTTTTTGAATAGGTATGATCTTGTTTTACGTTATAAGGTACAATCGGTTGAATAATTGAAGATAATAAATATAACACTATTGGTATGGTACTATGCAAGATTTTAGATAATTTAGAAAGTTATCACACTTAAACTAAATCCCTAAAATAAATAAATAAAATAAGAACAAGTTCAACTATATCAATATATTGAGAGATTTGTTACATACATCCTTAATGAAAATTGTAGGTTCCCAGAGGTTGCATCACTGATCACCGTATGTTGGCTAGACATAAGTGGAAAATTCCACGCCAAATACCTGTCGTCAAACACAACTTATGGTGTGTACTTTGTGTACAAGGAGCATCCTGCTATCGACCGTTGCTACGGCTTTGAACGTACACCCGTCGAGGCGTCTGTGGTCGAGGCTGATGAAGAAGAGCCATCCATTGATGATAATGAACATCCCATCAAGAATTTCTACCTCAAGGTAGCGTCGTATACGAGAGCTTTGTCCGAACATTACCCGACTCAGCGAAATGATGGATGGCTAGAGGTAGAGATGAGCAGGTATCATGTTGGTGAAAATGCTTTGAATGAAAGGCAAGTCTTGGAGATGAGGATTAAGCAGACTAAACATCTTATTTGGAAGAGTGGAATTATTGTTTATGGCTTTGAGCTTCGTCCTTTGGATTCATTATTAGCTTAGTTGCATGAAGTGTTGGTTGGTTCGTATGTGGTACATTAATAATATCATTATCATCACCGTTTTTATTACTTCATGTTTTTCTTTTCTTTTTTAATTTTTACTTTGTTTGATGATGTGATGATAATATGACGTTGGGTTGAGATATTATGGAACATGTATTGGGTTTTGGTTTTTAAAATTGTGATTGTTCTTTATCAATTCATCGTTTTTAAATGAAAAAAACTTGGTTATGCGCAAGCTAGGTTGTGTAGGCCCACTGTCTACGAATCAGCCAATTTGTATTGATAATGTCATGTCAAGTCTGGCTCATACTAATTTTATAGCCGGTTTCAAAGAAGAATTAAAAACTAATTTTATAGCCCAATCAACATATCATGCTGCCACACTAGTTAATACTGTGTGATGATACAATATTTAATTTAATTTATAAATGATTTTTTTGATTTGATATACTCCCTCTGTACTAATTTTTTTGCCCCATTACAAATAAATGGGTCAAATTTTAAAAACTTTGACCATAAGTTCTCTTTAAGAAATAATTTAACTGATTATTGAAAATCAAAATATGACCATTTTGTAGAAGAGATTGAAGAACGTAAGGAAGGATGGGATGACAATTAAATTGAAGTAGAAGAGGGGCCTAAAGGTAGAAAATTTAACCGATTTGTTAGTTTGATGGTGCTAGTTAAACTTTATAAGAAACCTTGGAGGTTTAATTCAAAAAAAATAAGTTAATGGGGGTATGTATTTTTCAAAAAGCCCCAACTATTTGGGGTTCTTTACAAAATTTTCTAATTTTTACGCATATAGAAATGAAGTTATGTACATTTTAAAAAACGTCTTGGAAAGTTGGAAATCGTAAAAAGTCAAATGATACAAAAAAAATAAGGACAGAGAAAGTATGTCAATATCAATATCAATTACAGAGAACTTTATAAGACAATTTTGATTTTCAAGGTTGAACTTTGGTCATTAGATTAAGCGCATATAAATATATACTCCAATCTGATTCATAATGATTGCAACACTTTACAGGCACATATACCGATGCACAACTTTGACCTTTAATATTTATAATTATATATAACTAAAAAGTATAAAAGCTTGATCTAATGAAAATATATATTACCTCCGTTTCATATTATTTCCGTTTCATATTATTTGCAACGATTAGACATTTTTCCTCTCTACTTTATGTCAAATCGTTACAAATAATATGAAACGGAGGTAATATAAAGGCTAGTCCAAAAATATATTACATGACAATATATGTTTTTTATAATTGATAAAAAATAGAGTCAAAGTAAACATGTGAATAGTGTAAAAGTCAAAATATTGCGATTATTTCGAAACGAAGGGAGTATTATGTATGTTTAAACAGTGCATTCACACCTTGTAGCCGGCTAACACACACCCAAACATTGACATGTAACCCCTAACCGATTAAACGTGACCGACCGAGTAACCCCAGCTACATATAAAACTTTATGTTCACCAAAATTGTAGTGTAGTTGTCAAAACTATTCATCTTTGTCAAAATAATAAAATAAAACTATTCATCAAAACTGTTGTATTTAAGCCTTAGGGACCACATACAAGATACAACTATTTCATGTGTACCTTTTTTAACTAATGAATTACGTTAGTTGATTAGTCAAATCGACAAATTTGGTCGTTGGTTAATTATGGATGGGTTTAAAGCTAAACTCTGAAGACACCCCAAAAAAAAAAAAAAAAAAAGTGTACCCGAGATGAGTTTTGAGGTGTGGAGGCCCAAAACTCGGTGTTTTAGAGTGCAGGAAGCCAAAAAAAAAAAAAAAAAAAAATAGTAACAAGTGGTGGTGGGGCCCACTTGCTACTGTTCATCAACGTGATGTTGTTGAGGAAATTTTTCCTCACTGGTTAGTGGTCTAAGAGCAATAAAATAGACTTGGTTCATTTATTCCCTCTTTCCTTAACTTCTGTTCTTATTAATCCCCTAAAAAAAAGTAAAAAAAACCCCAAAAAACTTTAAAACATGTCTTTGTCAACTACAAACTTCATAGACTTACCTGAAGAATGTCTTTCGCAAATCCTTTCATTAACGACGCCTACCGATGTCATCCGATCATCGGCGGTGTCAAAGCAGTTTTTATCCGCCTCGGAATCCAATTTTGCTTGGGAGAAGTTTATTCCCTTGAATTGTGATCGCTTCATCGAACACTCGTCCCCACAACTTGTACGTGATCAACAACAACAAATTGTTTCGAAAAAAGAACTCTATTTTCGACTCTGCCGATCTCCTATACTCTTGAACAATGATTGCTCTAAGGTAATCACTAATCTTTTTGCAATTTTGCTATATAATAGATTTGAATACCTGAATATTTGGATTTTTAATTTCTGTATATGATTATTAATAATTAGATTTCGGCTTCTTGATTGGTCTTTGTCTAAGGTAGCAATTTAATATTAAATTATACTTGTATATAAATTTCTAAAAAAACAATTTTATCACGATGTTAATAGATAGTTTCCCCATTTTTTTTATAGTTGAAACAGTTTTCTAAAATAGAAATGTCACAGTAGTTACAACACACAAAAAAGAGGTTTTTATGGTAAAAATTATACTATTACCTTTATATAAAGCTCATGACCCACTTGATTATACTCTTAATAACCTCTTAAACCCATTTTAAATGTATTGTTACTATTATATCATGTAAGGTCTACTTTTCTTAAATATCGTGATAAAGTGTATGTTGCAGCTATAATTTTGACTATTACATATGGATAAAGAGGATCATGTATTTCCAAATTATTGAATCGGTAAGAGTAGTAAGTTTTAGGTTGAAACCACTAAACTAAACGATTATATCAGGTAAGGTCCACTTTTTTTAAATATCGTGATAAAGTGTATGTTACAACTATAATTTTGACTATTACATATAAATAAAGAGGATCATGTATTTCCAAATCATTGAACTGGTAAGAGTTGTAAGTTTTAGGTTTAAACCACTAAACTAAACTACTTGCAAATTTGTAATCATAGTCAGTCAAGTGGGGACGTGGGGTATCCATCCAACAAAACTTAATTAATATTCCGTACTTGATGTTATTATTTTCCAACACGTTTATTAGGAAAATAAAATACTCTGTAATGTATATACGTAGTAGCCCGCTTAAAATCAAAGGTACTCCATTGTTTAGTAACATACTGATATACTCATTACATGTTAATTTTTGGCTGCATAACATAGAGCTTTCCCTTGGATTTATAGACTGGAAAGAAATCCTACATGCTTGGTGCAAGGGCTCTGGAAATAGCCTGGGGAGGCACCCCTCAACACTGGAAATATGTACCGGAATCGAGGTTTCTCTTCTTCTCTTTCTAGTTTCTACAAACGCAAATACAAAATAATTCTTGACACACTGTATATGAATGCGCATATATAGTATAAGAGTGCATTGTATTCACCTAATTTTAACTTGCCTAATTTAACTGAATTTATCTAAATTTATTTTAATCGTATGTAAATTGTACGTTCTTCAGTATACAACTACTCCGTAAATATGTTAATGTATGATCACTCTTAGATGAAGTGCCTCTTGATGGAACTGCATCATCTTTTTGTAGGTCCTTAGAGATTGTTGAGCTCTATACAGACTATGATGAATGTTGTCTAGAAATAAAAGGAAGAATACACACCAAATTCCTATCGCCTGATACAACATACGCCATGTATTTTGTGTTCAAGACAGATGCAGATGACAATCATGCTTATAGATTTGAACATATACCAGTTATGGTGTCTGTATTTGCAAATTCTGAAGAAGGGTTGTCAAAACATTACAACCATCATAGAGCCGTCTTTAAGAAATTCTATCTGAAGGCATCAGGACGAAGTTTGTGTAGACATCCTGATGAGCTTCCAGAAGAAAGAGCTGATGGATGGATGGAGATTGAGATGGGCATATTCCAAGTTGATTCTAGTGTTGAGGCTGCGGATGAACAGATGGTCTTGGAGATGACACTGAATGAGGTTCAAGGCATTGGTTGGAAGAGTGGTCTTATTGTTCGAGGCATTGAACTCTGGCCTTTGATACATACATGAGTAGAAGTTTACAATTAAGGGGGCGTTTGGTTCGTAAAATGATATGGGGTACGGTTAGAATCAGAAATGAAATCATAATGTTGTGGGTTTAGAACTTGACTCTTGCTATATGTTTGGGTTGATTTAAGAATCAAGTACAAAGTACTTTTTGTTTTCTTTATTTGATACCTAAAAGTGTTGGTATGAATAAAACCCACTTTCCTTTAAGCTTTCAAACCCCATACATAGGGGGTTTGATTGAGGTAGAATTCTTAAAATCATAAATCAATCACAAAGTATTGGGAGTTTAAACCATTCTAAACCCATATTGCATACCTAGACTCCGTGAACCAAGCACCCCTAAGAATAGAATGTCGTTAACAGTAGAACATTGTGATAAAAAGAAAGGACCCAAATCTTATTAAAAATAGTACAATTAAAAGAATTTGTGATACTGTCGTATCCTTAAGCCCTTTATTATTTTGCCAACAAGAAGATTGACCAAATTGCATTCCACAATGTACTTCAAAGTCCAAACCAATGGGCATTCACATTTTCAGGAAAAAAACTTCTTTTAAGGCCATTGATTAATTTGTACTTCATGAAAAGCTAAAAATAGGTGTAAGCCTATAGAAAGAATAACAATTTCTACATAATAAACAAGAGGCTTTTTATTTTGAATCTAATTCCAAAGAAAAAATAAATCAACTAAAGGAAAATTTACAGAATTATATCATATACTTTTTTTTTCATAATCATGAAAGGAACAGAGGAGGAGATTAAGCAAAAGCACCAAGACGGGGAGGGAAAAGAATGTGAGAAAGTCGAAGAAAAAGTCGAAGAGAAAGTTAAGGAAAAGAAGAAGAAAGACAAGGAAAGCAAGGAAAAAGGTGAAGGTGATAATAATCATGAACACAGCAAAGAAAAGGGTGGTGGAAAAGAGAAGAAGAAAAAGAACCCTGAAGATAAGAAGGATCCATCAAAACTTAAGCTCAAGCTCGAAAAAATCGACACTAAGATGCGCGATCTGGCGGCTAAGAGAGAGGAGATCCTGAAATCCATTGAAGAAGCTGAAAAGAATGCAGTTGCTAACCCAAACAAGGAAGATGATCCTGATCTCAAACAAGACTAAATTAAAAATGAGTTACCCCCTAAAGCTGACAATTTTTGAAATATGTCTTATATTCTCCCCTTCAACTATCAAATAGCACTTGTATAATAATATAATGTATCTATACTGCACAGAAATTTTCAGTGACATCTAATGATAATATTAATAAAATTGCCGATCCTCGAGCGAAACCCCAGCCCAGGCTAGCATGATGCCTGCCATTGTCCCTCTATATTTTTCCACCTTTGAGATTAGTAGAAACTGTGTTAAGAGATCTAATTCTGCCAATATACTTGGTTTTTTTTAAAATAATTATTTCATAAAAAATAGCAGAGGCTAACAGTGCTAGCTACAATCCCTATCTAGCCTTCAAAATCATAATAATATGGCAATCATACAAGCACGGAGAAAATTACATTGGAGATAAACGAAGTTATTACCAGATTATTTATTAATAAAAAGTTTCATTAAGCACAAAAAACAAGGGGAAAAAAAAACTTGAGCATATAGCCAGGTCATATAAACAATTTTAGCTATCATTCCCATATACTACTATGATTAACTAAGAGCATTCAAGCAATATGAACAAATTAGCACTTTACTTTTTTTACTTTTCTGGCCATCATCGATGCATATTTTGAGCCTGGAGAAGGCCATCACGAATTTGAGAAGCCACATCACGAACTGCACCAGGTCCATGCGGAATGAAGACTGTTGAAGATTTAGATGATGCTCCAATGTCCTTCATGGTGTCAAAATATTGGGTGACTAAAACCATATCCATGACATCCTTAGCACTGGTCCCAGGAACATTTTCCGAAAAGCCAAGCACACTGTCTCTTAGACCATCTACAATGGCCTGACGCTGACGAGCAATACCCATTCCCGAGAGGTACTTGGATTCAGCTTCACCCTCAGCTCTCTTAATCTGTAAGATTTTTTCGGCCTCTGCTTTCTCATTGGCAGCCACCCTCAGTCTTGCAGCTAAAAATTTTAGGGAAGTGGTTATAATAAGAATGAGAATTTATTTTGCCTAATATTTTTCAGCAACTGAATTAAGAACATCATTGATCATTCACTCTCCCACAACATAAATTGGGATGGGAGAAAAACTATGCTAACATTTGTGAAAAATGATGAACTCATAAAAATAACAGAAAATTGTCAAAAACAACCTATAGATGCAAAGCATTAGCAAAAGGTGCCCGTAGTCATGACTACTTCCTTTGCCTAGCAATCTGACATATCAGGAAACATATATTGTCTACCAGATTTCAACCAATGGTTTTATACTGCTAGATGATTATACACTACCCAATACAGAAGCTGTTCTACTGTACTACAATAGATAGCTCTAACAGAAAGAGGAAAATTACCTGCATTGATCTCATTCATTGCGTGTTTGACATGCTTATCTGGTTCAATATCGACAATGAGTGTTTGTACAATCTCATAACCATAAGCAGACATTGCCTGTTTGGATAAAGGACACATTAGAGTTTGATATAGAAGGGAGGAAAAGCAAAATTAGACATCAATTACTTAAGCCAAAATAACCTTCTGTAGTTCATCCTCCACTGCTCTTGCTATTTCATCCTTTTGCTCAAAGACATCATCCAAATTGAGTTTTGGGACACTGGCTCGAATAACTAGGAAATAAAAAAGGATGGACAGATTGTAGTTTGGTTGAAATTCAGCAACTAGAACAGAAAGATTTATTATAATATAAAATAGTTAAATTTATTATACCGTCATAGACATAGGCCTGAATCTGAGATCTTGTATTGGTTAGTTTGTAGAAAGCATCACTTGCCTTATCAGCTAGGGCACGGTACTGTATAGATGCAACTACATTGACAAACACATTGTCCTGCACAAAAAAATAACCACAATTATATATGATCTCATCAATCAATGCTACAGAAATGTACAGACGTTGAACATATTACTTAAATAACCTTTAAACATTTCATCAACTGATCAACAGACATGAGCAAAAAGTGAATGCTGCAAAATAAGCCAGGGCACCTAAGAGTTATAACTTCTATTCGTTGGTATTGAAACCTAAGCATTCAACTTATCAAAACATATTTCTTTATCAGCTTGGTTGAATAAAAGAATATTACACACAAGCCCATTAACTCGATCTGTGCTAAATTAAGAAGACACAGTTTTGTTCATACCAACCTTAGTTTTTGTCTCGCATTTCACATCTAATTGTTGCAACCTCAGTGTAAGATATCCAGCAATGCTACTCCCGAGAATCCAAGGAACAAAGTGGCATCCTGGCTCAAGTACCTCAGAAAATCTGCCAAAATTCTCCTTAATAGCTACTTTTGATTGCCCAACTTGTGCACAACAAAATAAGTTGCCCATTTTCAGTCTATCCTGCACAATTGGTTTCGTTGAACTGCTGGTTATGCTTTCAAGAACTAATATGCACAAGGACCCAATATTTTACATCTGTTTGTCTTTATTTCTTTATTTACTTAAAACTTATGCCAAGTGTATCATCTTATCATACTGAGATATCACGAGAATGTAGCACAAACCCATATCAATTGTAGTCTTAAAACTATGAAAGTTACAATATAAAAAAAATTGACCCAGATATTAAAATACCTTCAAAGTTCAAACAAGAGTGAGAACGATAGAAGAAAGCACCAGACTACAGCAAGGAAACAAACGATTTAAGACAACTTCGATTAACAATTGCATACAACATAAGAAAACAGATGGTATAGCTAACACTACAAAGTGTAGTGCAAAATCATAACTCCAGTAATTTCCAATGTCTATCTCTTTCCAGTAATTGTTTCTCCATTCTGCTTCTTTATTTTTACTTTGAATTGAATCCATTGACCGCCATACTTTATACCTCGAACTCGATCACATAAACTGGGACTTTCTCATACCCTTTGTTCCCAAGTCCTATCAAATAAGCATTGCTTAACATAATCATCATTGTACATAGAAATTCTTTTTCCCTTTCTTTCGTCGGCAACCACGGAGGTAATGGGGGTATGCGATTCTTAACACAGTCATTGTTAAACACAAATTTTTATGCAAAAGGGTATTCAAATCCATTCACAAATTTCAAAATCACAGATCAATTGGGCTAATTCTGATGAAAAAAACAGTCGCATTTCTGTTGATCAAGAAATCAATTCGTCACTCCATCTCAAAAGACCTAATCATATCGCAAATTCATAATTCTTGAAGAGTAAAAAATACACTCTAATCCAAAGAAATTAAAAGCCACACCGTAAAAATTAGATTGGGTAGTATGAGCATCATAATCAAAATCCAAATTAGAAGAGGAATTTTGACAAACAGTTGGCATGCATCAATATATTTTACACAGAATTGAACTAAATTGCAAAAAAATAAACTCAATTTAGCGTCTGAATTCCAAAATTATGAAGAACAGCAGTTAGTACCTGCGTTGAGAAATCGAAATTGCGATTGAGGTCTGATTGATTAAGACAAGGAAGGGGGTGGGAGAGTTTATATTGGGGGAGAGGTTTAGGGTTTAACGTACAATTGAGATTACACAAGTTCTTGCCAAGAGTATCACAGCAAATAATAGAGAGACCACTTTCGGACAATTAACCAAACTAAGCTTGATTACAAAACAATTTTGTAAAGTAGATGTGTGGCAAAACTATTTACCAAACTAAGCATCCAGTTTACACCCTAGGTTTAAAAAAAAAAATAAGTTAGTGAAACGCTGCCTCAGACAGCGTTTCACTATTTATTTTATTTTTTAAAAATAAATTAGATACTCTAATAGGTTGGAGCAGTGGTGAGCGTTGCTTATAGTTTTCTAGACATCACAGGTTTGATTCTCTTTCTCAACACTTTTATTATTTTTTTATTTTTTATTTATTTTTATTATTTTTTTAAACTTGATAGCTATGCATCCAGATTCATTTACCTCAAAATTGTTATTTTTATTATTTTTAGTTTGGTAAATAGTTTTGCCACGCATCTACTTTACAATATTGTTTTGTAATCAAGCTTAGTTTGGTTAATTGTCCACCACTTTCCCTATTTATGGAGTAATATTTAAAACAAATTTTACTTAAAGGATGTTTAATTACGGAGTGCAAATTTATGGTGCTAAAATTCCGTATTTTCGATATTTTTTTTTTTGTCAATTTTGACCTTAAATAGACTGTATAAAGCCAAAATGGCTCCAAATTTTATTTTTTTTAAATGGAACTTATCGGTGAAATCGAAGTTTTTTCCTTTTTTTAATGGTTAAATAAAACAAACGATCGTAGGTTTTAGGAAGGAAAATTTTATTTGATTCAATATTTAATGTATTTGTTAACATCGAATTTCTATTGTAGATGTCGTATGACTTTTAATTAATGAAATATTTTTGCTATTAAAAAAAATAAAAAATAAAAAATAAAAAAACCGAAATAGGATGGTTTAATCAAAATGTGAGTGTTTTGAGGGGTGGGAAAAAACAAATTCCCCTGGTATTAATAAACCAATACCAAGTATTTACAAGGATTATTATTATTCTCTAAATAAAACCTTTGTCAAATAAATTTCACTCATCTTGGTGTTGAGGAAGTATTGAGCAATAGGCTATAATTCTAGATGATTCCAATCATTTATAATAGTGATACTAATAAGCTTAAATGGTCCATCCATGTCATGGATAATTGAAATCTAGAGACTTACAAAAAATAGCTTATAATTTTGGGGAGTATTGGATGGTTAATAAATTTAAAATTTTTCTAACTAAGGCCCCGTTCACTTCACCTTATTTTTTGCTGAAGTGAAATTAATTTTACTGAACTGAAATTATTATTACAGATTATCAATTATATTTCTTCTTTAGAGTTACTGATTTTTACTGAACTGAAATTATTTTTAATGAACTCAAATTAATTTTACTGAACTGAACTTATTTTTACTGAATATTTTTTTTTTTTAAGTTGAACTGAACATGGCCTAACTAAATCACACAAGCTACATCAAATCATCCTCTATTTTTAAACTTTTGATGAGCAACTTAATTATTTAGTACTCGTATTGAGTATGTTCAATTTGCAAGTTACAACTTACAAGCTAAAATGACATCAATTTACTTTAAGTTTATTGTTGGATTGAAACCATATATATGATCTGAGTTTCAGAGCATTATACATGTCATTTCAAAAAAAAAAAAATGCATTTTCAGAAGCGTGCAAAGTTGCAAACCTACCATATATGAACCTTCAAATATCCTCTATATATGAATTATATGTTGTCCAAAATTCATACATATAAATTCAATCCATAGTAGTCAAGAGTCCTAATTCTTGCTTACAAATGCACAAAAAATCTTAGCCAAACATGTTCATTTTTTTTTCCCCCTTAAGAAACTAAAATTGGCACACTTCTCCCTCTAATCTAGAACTCCAACCATGCACTAACAACATATTCATATACATACAAACTCAATAAACAACTCAATCAGCTTCTTGTAACCCATCCAAAACCACAGACCCAATAAACAACCCGGCAGCCCCGGCAAAAAGAGTACCGGCAACCACAGCTTGAGTTGCCACAAGGGCACTTGTGTCATCGGGTATAAGAACAACAGCTGCAATCGCGGCTACTAGCAAGGGCAATGACGCGGATGCTAAGGCCGCAGGAGACAAACTAGCGAAATTCTCCAATAAACTCAATAACCCCAAATCCTCTGCCTTTGATAACACCCCTAGTTTCTCAATGGAAGATAGTGTAAATCCAAGATCCTCTGCCTTTGATAGTAATCCAGCTTTCTCAACATTGCTAAGAACTTTTCGATTCTCTAGCTTCTTGAATACATCTACTTGTACCTCTTCACTACCTTCGAAAAATAGTCCTGCTCCAAACCATTGTTTCTTCCATTTTGGATCATACTTGTTCACCTGTTTTTAAGTACATAAACTTTTAAAAATTTGTACTTCTTTTATTTTGACGGAAAAAAATAATAATAATAATAATAATAAATTGTACTTCTAGCTAAGCAATAGAATTCAAGTGTAACACATTTATTAAATTACTCTAATGGTAATGTAACGAGATGCAATCTATCTCAATTAATATAAATTTTCTTAAGGTGACAATATAATCAAAATACATAAAATCTTGTACTTCTAGGTAACCTATGTTCGATAAACTTTCTTAAGGTGACAAGAACCAAAAATCAACTCCCAAATTATTATAACAAAAAACAACTAGCTACAATAAAATTCTCTAATTAAGGAGGTGTAATGCATTTTTAATACTTTTATAAGTTAAATTATGTATATAGTGATATAAACGAGATTCAATCCCTTAAGGCAAACAGCTCGATAAACTCTATGAAACCATTAGAGATGAACATCCATGAAAACACATAAATAAAAAGACAAGAAAGGCAAGGAAAATCAAATCAATATGGCCCTTAACTATACTTGTATCATTACATACATAATTAGTAGTAATCAAACCCTTAAGGCCTTGTTGAGAATTAATCTAGGTAAAACTAGATTATAAGAAGTATAAAATAAATCTAATCAATAAAGTTCTATAAATTTAGTGAAAATAAATATGGAGTTAAACATTACCGCAAAAAAAAAAAAAAAAAAAAAGTAATAACTACCTTCTTCTGTGATGCCATAGCAAGGATTGTGAGATTTCTAGGAGAGGTAGAGGAGAAAGAAAATGGAGGTTGAGCATATTTTACAGACTTTCCAAAATAGGAAGTTGAAGCAGCAGCTATTGCTGCCATGGTTGCTTCAAAGATTGTTGATGAAATTTTTGCCTCAATTTGTTCTCTTTTGTTTTTTTATCTTTCTAATTCAATTATCTTGTGTATTCCTCACACCCACATACTGTAATCTTTCTCTAGATGACACCAACCAATCATGTTGCAGAAGGTCTATCTATATTTTCAGTGTTATAATACACGTGGCATGATATAGTTGGTTCTTGTTTGTTTACTAACTTTCTAATTTTAGACTTTCTTCCAGATTAGCTATCCATTTAGGTTGGTCATATGTAAATAGGGATATTGTATGTAGTGGAGTTTTGTTAATTGTTGATTAGAGTTGAATAAACAAATCAAAGTGGTATAATGAGGCTATTAACATATTGTTATTTGCTAGAACCCAAACAAATATACAAAGTAACATGAGATAAGATAAAGTAGGGAAACCACTAAGGTGCATACAGTGTTAGTCGACATCTCAATTGAAATAAAAATTACTCCTTGGAATTGACTAATTATTTTATGCAAGAGAGTTGGAAAGACTGAGAGAGTGCCAAAAACTAAAAGTAATATTGTAATAGATGTTTTAACTAACAGTTTGTCAAAAGCGGCGAAAGCTAAAAAGTATCAACTAAAATGAACAGCAGGAAGTACAAATCTTATACTCGCAATATTAGGTATGACACATAATTATAGGAAACTTATAGTCTGAGGGCCAAAATGAGACTATGAGAGTTTAATAATCTATTAACTATTACTAAAACAAAACGTTGCTGACATCATCACTGTTCTTATGTTACTCAAATAATAAATTTTTTTCCCGCCTAAATGCAAGGATGATGTTTTTTTTTTTTTTTTGGAGCTACCACATTTAACAATTTTGAAATTTGAATATTAGAAGCTTCTAAATTACAACTACAACCTATCAATTTATCTTTAAAAAATGAAACAATTGTAAATAGTACACTAATAAATGGGCTCCTACCTTGAAATATGTATTAGGCGACGTTGAACAGGTATTATATCATAATTTTGATGAAAATCTAAAACTATAAAATTACAAATATTTTTGTACAAGGTGCATAATTCTTATTTATATTCATCCATTTTTTTTAAATGTACAAATTATAAAAATAGATTTTATATAAACCGTGCATCGCACAGGTTCTAACCTAATACTTCGTATAAAGTTGGAAGGGATACATTTAATTGTTAGTAGAAGAGAAAATAATTTTTTTTTTTTTTAAAAAAATGTGTAAAGTGGGTTAGTATGAGAGAAAAATAATAAAATAAGAATGGGTCGTTATTAGGGGTGTCAATTTGGGTAAACGGTTCAGTTTCAGATTGGGTTTATCGATTTCGGGTTATAATAGATCGGTTTATAACGGGTTGAAATGATTAGTGGGTCGGTTTGGGTCGATTTTGTAAATTATCGGGTCAGTTCGGTTTGGTTTTTTTAATTGCGGTTTCTATTCGGATCGGGTTCTAATCGGATCAAGTTGTAATCGGTTCGGGTCATAATCAGTTTGGGTTAAACCGAGTCGATTAGAAAATGGTTTTAGCTAATTTAAAGCGGGTTTTGGTTCAAAACAATTCGGGTCCTAATCGGGTCGGGTTGTAATCGGTTTAGGTCATAATCAGTTTGTGTTAAATTGGGTCGGTTTGAAAATGGATTTCGGTTCAAAACAGATCGGGTGAAATCAGCTTGGGTTATTATTGGTTAAGGTCATAACCGGTTTGGATTGAATTGGGTCTATTTGGAAACAGTATTATCCAATATGAAGCGTGTTTCAGTTCAAATCATATCAGGTTAAAATCGAGTCGAATCATTATCGAGTCTGGTTAATTAGATAATGGGTAGGAACGGGTTAGGTCAGAATCGAGTTAAGTCTTAAATAAGTTGGATTTATCGAGTAGTGGGTTGAAACGGATCAGATCATAAACATATTAGGTTACGAGTTGTAAACGATTCAGTAATAATGGATTACGGTTTGTAAACATTTCGGTCTCAACGGGTTATGGGTTGTAAACGGTTCGCTCCTAACGGGTTATAGGTTATAAACGGTTCGGTCACAGCGGGTTACTGGTTGGAACGGTTCAGGTTAATCGAATTTTTGCCGGGTTTAAACGGTTTTCGGTTTAAAATGGGTTGGGTTACTATCGGGTTCAGACATAATCGGTTCGGGTTGCTTTCGGTTTTCGGTTGTAATGGTTTGATTTGATAACGGGTCGGGTCATTAACGGTTTGCACACCTTCGATTCAGTTCAGTTTCGGGTTGAAAAATTGAGTCGGGTCGATTTTCGGTTTTCAAAAAATGGGTTTTTAACGGTTCGGTTCCTTTACGGATCGGTTCGAAACAACCGAATCTAGTCATTTTCAAATAACGAAGTGTTACGATATTATGAAATGAACTCTAAAAGAAAGCGTTACGATGTTACGATATTATGAAATGAACTCTAAAAGAAAGTGTTACGATTATTATGAAACAGTGAGTATTTGGTAGTCAAATTATATTCCATTAAAACTTAATTTTGGAAAAAAAAAATCTGAATTCACCCCAAAATACTATAAACACATCAAACCAATCTGATTTAGAAAAGCAACGAATGAACTCTCGGTAATGCTGTCAGCCTGTCACCATTTCCATTCTCACTCATTTAGACTTCAGATGTCAGCTTGAGTTTGATTTATAGCAATTCTGTTGAGTTATTTAGAGTGTTGTGGTGGAGATCTTGCTCCAGTTGTTAGCGCGCTCGTGAAAGGCAAGCGCGACCCGTGTCAGGTTTCTAGAACATTGGATTTTTGGAAGAACGAGGAGGAGCGCCCGCGCAAGCAAGTGGTGCTCCTCCTCGTTCGCGCCCGCGTCTCCTCGCTCGTCTTCGGTTTTGCGGTTATTCCCTTTATATCGTATCGATGCTTTGTTTTTTGGATACACAGAAAAAACTCCTTCCTCTCTGAAATTATTCCCTCTCTACATTATTATTGAAGAACTTTGCAAACTCTTCTTTAATCCTCCATCATTAAAGTTTATTGATTGAGAATTTAATCATCTTATCACACATCTTTGTGCTTAGAGTGTGGTGTTGTCTATTGTATCTCAAAGTGAGTTTCCGGTTTCAACCCAAGCACCGAGGTGGGGGAAATTATCACTTTAGGAAAGTGTATACACGCCTTAGACAAGTATCCGGTATAGAAGACTCACGTGGTCATTGGTTTTCTCATGTTCTTGGTGGTTTTTGGCTTGGAGTGAGGCAAGTAAAGAATCTTTCATATTAGTATTATTTTGTTGTAATTTATGTTTTACATTGTTAATTCAGTGCTTGGTTTGTAATACTACGTTAAGTATTTGGTGTTGTAAATTTCGTTGGAATTTATACACATTCTAGGGTTTGTCCACCATAGTTAAGTGATTTTTGTTGTGTAGAATTGCATTGTAAACCCTAACAATCTAAAGTGATAATTGAGAACAACATGTCTAGTGTGAAAGAACTTACCACAAACTTTGTCAAACTCAAGAAGTTTGACGGTGTGGAGTTTTGACGATGGAATAAGAAGATATATTTTCTTCTTACATCGTTGAAGGTTGCCTATGTGATTAGTACTCCTAGACCAGTAGAACATGAAAATGAAACAATGGAGGATGTGCGTGAGAAATCTAAGTGGGGTAATGATGACTTTATATGTCGGGGACATATTCTCAATGGGATGGAGGATGATTTGTTTGATGTGTATCAACATGTTGAGTCGGCTAAAGAGCTATGGGAATCGTTAGAAAGCAAGTATATGGCGGAGGATGCTTCTAGCAAGAAATTCTTTGTAAGTAATTTTAATGATTTCAAATTTGTTGATGGTAGATCAATTATGAACCAGTTTCATGAGATACAACGTATTTATAGTAACTTGAAACAACATGGAATCAATGTTGATGAATTGTTTGTTGTTTCGAGTATTATTGATAAGCTGCCTAATAGTTGGAAGGATGTAAAACATGACTTGAAACATAAAAAGGAAGACATATCTTTGTCCAATTTGGCTACCCATCTTCAAATTTAAGAAGGGATAAGGGCCATGGAGAAAGCTAAGGATGGAAATCCTAGCTCTTCCACCATCAATGTGGTGGAGGAAGGAAAATCTAGTGCTTCAACTAGTGGTAAGAGGAAGATGTTTAATTCCTCTAAGGGCAAGTCCAAGAAACAAAAGGACAACAACAAGTATGCTTGTTGGGAATGCGGTAAGACTGGACACCGCAAGAAGGACTGTTACATTTTCAAGAAGAAAATGGAGAAATCCAAGGATGGTCAAGCTTCTAAGAGCAAGGACCAACCCACCAAAGGTAATTTATTACATGAGGTTGAATTTAATTCCGGTAACGGATCCTAACATTTTTATGGTGCAGGATGATGACTCATGGTGGATGGATTCGGGGGCTTCAAGGCATGTATGCAAGGTGAAGCATTGGTTCAAAACCTTTTACAAGGTTGGTGATGGAGAAGAGCTCTTTATGGGAAACAACTCTACCATCATGGTCCAAGGAAGAGGACAAGTTGAGCTGATGTTTAGTTCGGGCAATAGTATCATCCTTAGGGATGTATTATATGCTCCTAGTATTTATAGAAATCTTGTATCAGGCCCAACCCTAAATAGACTTGGATATAGACTAGTTTTTGAATCAGATAGATGTATTATTACTAAGGGTAGCTTTTTTATCGGACGTTGTTATTTGTCTCAAGGTTTGTTTAAACTCTCATTAAGAGAGAAGTCTGTAATGTTGGATGATGTTTGTTTTAATGTTGGTAATGACAATGGTATGACTTTGTTTTTTTTATGGCATTCTAGATTAGGTCATGTGAATTACAATAAGTTGAATTTCATGTCTAAACTAGAACTTATTCCACCATGTGATATTGCTCTTGATAAATGTACTACTTGCATGCTTAATAAGATCACTAGAACTCCTTTCAAGAAAGTTGAGAGGTGTTTTAAGATCTTAGAATTGGTTCATAGTGATTTGTGTGACTTTTATAGTACACCTTCTTTGGGAAGTAAAAGATACATAGTTACGTTTATTGATGATTTTTCAAGATTTTTCTATGTGTATCTTTTATATTCCAAAGATGAAGCCTTGGTTAAATTTGATATTTATAAGAAAGAGGTAGAAGTGCAAGTAGAATCTTTATTTAAGAGATTGAGAACAGATAAGGGAGGGGAGTATTATGATCCTGCTTATTTCCAATCTTTAGGTATTATTCATGAGACTACAGCTGGTTATGCACCACAATCAAATGGTGTAGCTGAAAGGAAGAACAGAACTCTTCAAGAAATGGTTAATTCCATGCTATCTTACTCCGGTTTGAATGAAGGGTTTTGGGGTGAAGCTATGTTGACGGTTTGTCACATACTTAACCGTGTTCCCACTAAGGGAAAAGATTCCACTCCTTATGAACTTTGGTACAAAAGGAAACCAAACTTGAAATATCTCAAGGTTTGGGGTTGTAGGGCAGTTGTAAGAGTGCCCAGTTACAAAAAGAGAAAGCTCGGTGAAAGGGGCTTGGAATGCATTTTTATAGGTTATGCTGAGCATAGCAAAACCTATAGGTTATATGTTGTAGAATAAAGTGACTTTATTTCGAAACATTCGATTATTGAGTCAATGAGTAGATCTAAGGATCTACAAGTGCATTTTTATTGGTTGCAATTTTTGATGAAAATCGTTTTTCATCAATGAGTAGATCTAAGGATCTACAAGTTAGTACCAAAGGAAATGAAATTGTTGATTATGATGATCAACAAGAATCTCATGAATATTCATCTAATAATGAGGATGAGACTTTTCATATTAGAAGAGGTAAGAGACAAAGGAAACCTAAGAACTTCGGAGATGATTTTATAATCTATCTAGTTGAAGGATCTAGGGATGTCCTTAGCTCGACTACTACATATTGTTTTAATGTGGATAGTGACCCAAAATCTTATAGCGAGGCCATATCTTCCCAAGATAGTGCATTTTGGAAAGAAGCTATAAATGATGAAATGGATTCCATCATGAGAAATGACACTTGGGTCTTAGAGGATTTACCTCCCAGTTGCAAACCTCTTGGTTGCAAGTGGATTTTCACTAGGAAAAGGAGACCGGATGGCTTCATAGTGAAATTTAAAGCCATATTGGTAATCCAATGCTTTAGGCAAAAGCATGGTGTTGATTATTTTGACACATATGCACCGGTTGCAAGAATAACCTCGATAAGGTTGTTAATTACAATGGCTTCGGTATACAATCTAGTGATTCATCAAATAGATGTCAAAATGGAATTCCTTTATGGAGATATAGAGGAAGAAGTGTATATGAAACAACCTGAAGGGCTTGTTTTGGAAGGACAGGAAAATAAGGTGTGTAAATTGGTTAAGTCATTATATGGACTTAAACAAGCACCAAAGCAGTGGCATCGGAAAATTGATGACACGATTTTGTTCTTTGGATTCAAAGTGAATCAAGCTAATAAGTGTATATATAGCAAATTTGATGACAAAGGTCATGGTGTCATCATTTGTCTATATGTTGATGATATGTTTATCTTTGGTACAAGTCTACAACAAGTAGAATTTACCAAGAAATTCTTATCCTCATATTTTTAGATGAAGGATTTGGGGAAGACGGATGCCATTTTGGGCATCAAGATAATTAGGGACAATGGAAGGCTTATATTAAATAAATCTCATTACATTGAGAAAATGATCAAATGGTTCAATATGTTTGATAAGTGTCCTGTGAACACCCCCATGGAACCCAATGTAAAATTGGTTAAGAATTCGGGGAAAACGATTTCCCAATTGGACTATTCAAGGATAATTGGATCCTTGATGTATGCCATGATAAGTACAAGACCGAATATTGCATTAGCTGCGGGAAAACTTAGTAGATTTACTAGTAACCCGGGTGCACAACATTGGTTTGCAGTTCGGAGGGTCTTGAGGTACCTTAAGGGTACATTGGACTATGGTTTGTCTTATAGTGGATTTCCTTCGGTTTTAGAAGGATATTCTGATGCAAGTTGGATCACTTACAAAGAAGATGACTCTTCTGTAAGTGGTTGGGTGGGGGAGGTGCCATTTCATGGTCTTCCAAGAAACAAACTTGCATTGCCGATTCCACTATGGCAGCAGAATTCATAGCTCTTGCCTCAGTTAGTAAGGAAGTTGAGTGGTTGAGAAATCTCATGTTAGAGTTGCCTTTATTGTCTAAGCCAATGTCACCGGTGGCAATCCATTGTGATTCGAATTCGGCTTTGATAAAGGCATATAATCAAGTGTATAATGGTAAGTCTCGGCATATTTCACTAAGGCATAGCCTAGTGAAAGAGCTTATCAATGATGGGGTCATAAGTCTTGACTATGTTCCTACGAAAATGAATTTGGCGGATTGCTTTACTAAAGCAATGCCAAGACATTCCATCATATTTGCTTTGACTGGAATGGGTTTATGTCCTAAAGCACAAATTTGTGAAACCCAATCTAACGCTTGAAGAAACATCAAGTCTTAGATTCAATGTGGTTGAATTACATTTTTGTTGTTTGTTAGCAATATTTGATGACCCATATTGCTATGTTACTTGTGACGGTAAGGTAGCGTCAATTCAAAGTTCTCAAAGATTTAGAGTTGAGATGCTCTAAATGAAAGTGTCTTGTCACAAGGACACACTTACGTATATGAGAACCTACCTATATAAGTTCGAAATTTAGCCGCTTCAAGAAGTCTAGATGGACATATAGACTTTAATGAACTTATGAAAGATACGGACACATGATTGTATAAAAGTGTCAAGTGATGTTAAATTCGAGTTATCTTGTGTGTATTTCACCTTCGAATGATTAGAGATATCCGTGTGATTCAATCCATATGGAAATCATAGGATATGTTCATCGTTAAGTGTGTTATACTGAGTGTCAATTTAATCCGTAGGGACATTGACATTGATGCATGAGATGAAGCTTAATTGATGGAAGTAGAGAAGGATTTAAAGGAACACTCTAAATAGGGGAGGATTGTTGAGTTATTTAGAGTGTTGTGGTGGAGAGCTCGCTCCACTTGTTAGCGCGCTCGTGAAAGGCAAGCGCGACCCGCTCCAAAAGCGCGACAAAATCGCGCTGAGTTTCTGGAAAATCTGTCAGATTTTGGAGGCGCGCCCGCGCCAAAGGCGCGACAAAATCGTGTCAGGTTTCTAGAACATTGGATTTTTGGAAGAACGAGGAGGAGCGCCCGCGCAAGCAAGTGGCGCTCCTCCTCGTTCGCGCCTGCGTCTCCTCGCTCGTCTTCGGTTTTGCGGTTATTCCCTTTATATCGTATCGATGCTTTGTTTTTTGGATACACAGAAAAAACTCCTTCCTCTCTGAAATTATTCCCTCTCTACATTATTATTGAAGAACTTTGCAAACTCTTCTTTAATCCTCCATCATTAAAGTTTATTGATTGAGAATTTAATCATCTTATCACACATCTTTGTGCTTAGAGTGTGGTGTTGTCTATTGTATCTCAAAGTGAGTTTCCGGTTTCAACCCAAGCACCGAGGTGGGGGAAATTATCACTTTAGGAAAGTGTATACACGCCTTAGACAAGTATCCGGTATAGAAGACTCACGTGGTCATTGGTTTTCTCATGTTCTTGGTGGTTTTTGGCTTGGAGTGAGGCAAGTAAAGAATCTTTCATATTAGTATTATTTTGTTGTAATTTCTGTTTTACATTGTTAATTCAGTGCTTGGTTTGTAATACTACGTTAAGTATTTGGTGTTGTAAATTTCGTTGGAATTTATACACATTCTAGGGTTTGTCCACCATAGTTAAGTGATCTTGTTGTGTAGAATTGCATTGTAAACCCTAACAAATTCTGTGTAAAATCTATTGATGCACGCCAACTGTTTGTCGAAATTCCTCTTTCAACTTTGGATTTGATTATGGTGTATATAGTACCCAATATTATTATTATAAAATAGGGTTATTGCTTACTTTTCTAGATGTTCAAGAATTATGGTTTGCTAGTATTATACTGCTACTTAACCTTGTTTATGGTTGCATCTATAAAGCACCATGCCCTAGCTGATAAGGCAAACGATTCGGTTTTAAGCATCTGTCATTGATGGTTCAATGAACAATCTAACTTTATTCTAATACAAATCTCTGGTTAAGTTGCTATATTTTAATCTGGTTAAAATTCAACTTTCCTTTTCTATTATCTATCTATTTGAGCCACTGTCCTGAACTCAATTAGGATGATGTTATGAAATTGCAAAAGCAGTGATTGGCTGTATGTATTAGATATTTACACTTTAGAGAGATATGAGCATGTTATTTATTACATATGATACAATAGTTTTCTCCTGTTTCAATTATAGCTGTGCGAGGAAGAACTGATGTCCTGGTTTCGGTCTGAAAAGCTAAAAGAAAATTTTGCTCGTTCTTGTTCTAATCAGTTGCCTAAAAATTCTGCTGCTAGACTGAGGGAGTGAGGGTAGCATGCTACAGATTAAAAAACAAATACCAGCTTTAAGGGGTAACTCGTAATTCATTGCCAAATTGCAAACATCTTAGTGTTGAATTTTTCGAGCCTGTTTATAAGTTATAAATTATTTTGAGTAAAAGTTTTGGCTGAAATTGTAATGCAGAGTCGGATTGAAACTGAGGAAGAGATTTGCAGAACATTAAACTGAGGTCAAGCTTCCAATTAACTATAGAAATCCAACTGTGGAGATGCTGCGGGGTATCGCTCCCCGTACCTCTCGCATGCTAAGCGAGCGCTCTACCATCTGAGCTACATCCCCTAGTTGAATAATCTATAGTTCGTTAAATTTATGTTAAGAAATTTTTGCATATAAACTTTACGGATTTTTGTGTTCCTCAATGGCTGAAATGAGTCCTTCATTATTTCACAAAAAATGTCATTCAATGTGGCGAATGTTAGTAATTGTGGATGGTGGATAGCAATTCACTTTTCGAAATCAATTTTAGTTTGAAGCTGCTTAACTGCTATGATCTTTGGAGAATCAGAAGTGCAGCTGCTGCTTCGCTGGTTGATGCATGAATGATGAAGACTTAATAGTGGTCCATGCATGATATGAACTCACTGCTTCAAATATTAATATTTGCATATGGCCGAATGTATACCGATGTGACCAATGTCTGTAATTAATTAGCTTTGATATGACACCTTATATTCAATCGAGGCAGTTTTTTTATTGACTGAATGTGCGCGTGTATACCTTGATTGACACATTCGAAATTAAAAAATAACAATAAAGTAGCGCACTAATTTTATTGTACAACCAGGCATACCTAATATAGGTACACTCATTAAAAACTCAAATTTTTGATGATTAACACTTCATAACATTCTATTAAATTGTTAATGTACTATAAGAATACCTTATTACATACATATGTCTTAATAATCAAGGGTTTATGTTCATTAGCTAGTTAGGCCAACTTGCATGCTAGAAATAATGCCTAAAAATCTCAAGAAGTTCCTACATTATATTGATGATTGCAACATAAAACTTTCCTAGATAAATATAATCACATTAAATTTACGTGCTACAAATCAATCATATTAACCTTGATTCATGGATCAATACTTGTATCGTCTAGCCCAAAACAAGTAGTTCAAGAAGTTCACACCACTTAACACACACATCATCCAGTAAAACCTTTCTAAGTGATAATGATTCAGGTTGCTTCCCTTAAGCCAGGGGGTGTGACCGGAAACTCCTGTGATTCGATTAACAACAGCTACTAATACCGAGCTTAGATAGTACCCGATTGCTAATGATGCCCAGGAGAAAGATGTAGCCAATGATTTCATACTTCTAGGAGCCTCAGTAAAGAAAAACTCCAACAAACCTGCTAAGCTAAAAAGATCAGCAGAGCCTAGAAATAAGTATTGTAGCGCGATCCATAGAAATGTAATGGGCAGTGGCTCAGACGAGTCTAGTAAACCTCGTTGAGCAGTAACTTTCTTTCTTTTTGTCTCGACTAGTGCTGCAACTGCCATTGCGACAATGGACATGATTAGGCCTATTCCAATCCTCTGTAGATGGGTGATTCCCATTTCCGTTTTTGTCAGTTTTCTTGCTAGTGGGAGTATGATGTGGTTGTATAGAGGCGTGAGTATTAGTATGAAGACAACCGGGAATACTGGAAGAGAGGCCGGTGGGACTACTAAGGAGCCGAGTTTAGTATTCATTGTTGCAGCTTGTTGGATTGAGAAGGTTGAGAGTCTAGGCAGCAGTTTAGCATTATAGTGGAAGCGAAAATAGGGATGGTTTTCATGACAATTTTGACATCTTCTACTTGTTTTCTTGAGCAGTCTAGTGTCTGATGGACTGGATTGTTTGTCACTGCCTGGTTTAGGAACTTAAGTTCAGATGTTTCTGTTGTTGTTGCGGTTGTTGCTGTTGTTGGTGGTGTTGTTGAAGTTTGTATCTCCTCGGTAGCTGTAATTCGAGGGCTTGTTTCCATGTTCATGACAGCATTGCTTGGTTTCCTAGGGAAGAACTTGTTGCAAATTGCTGCTGTCAAAACCTGATCACAATGTGAAAATGATTATATGAGTTTGCTTACACGTGAATAAGGCTAAACGGCTAACTGTTAATCAGTTACCTTCTTATAAGAGAATTTTTTTTCTCCTTCAATGAACCCACTTCAACCTAGCTATACTACACACTTTTTTAACAATAGTTTCAATTTAACACATACTTTATTCGTACTTGGTAATGTAAGATTGTAATAAGACACCTAACATGTTAGATGTGTAAAAGTGTAAGGTTTTTCTCTACAATTACCCGTTACATAAAAGGTAGGGTCTAGAGAGGTATACACACAGTTACTCCTGTCGAAAAAAAATAAAAGGAAGTTATACAAGTTACCTTGAAGATGATTGTCAAAGGGCTACCTGCAGGAACTTTGATGCTGTAAGTAGTGGATCCAAGTAGAAAGATCGGTATAGCAAGCAATATAGTTAAAGTCGAAATTCTGAATCCCCATTGCCAGCCAATGTTATCTTCAATCCACACCACAAAGGTTACAGCAATTAAAGCACCACAAGAAAGACAGAACACATAGTAGTTAAAAAATGTTTATCTTTTCTTCCTTCCTTCTTTGGTATTCTCATCAAACTGCTCGGCTCCGTGTGGTGGAAGCGAACCTTTAATCCCTCCTACACCAAGTGCTATCAAATATAGGCCTATAAATAGCACTGCTGCTTTCCCACCTGTGACTCCACGGCATGATACGTTGCTCGAATTGTTCGGAGGACACGGTGGTGGTTGCAAGGACTCTATATGAGCTTGGATAGTGAGTATCAACAGACCCTACACAAGTAATAGTTTGTCTTAATTCTTACTTTAAGCTAAGGCAGTACTTTTGTTCTTGTTATTGGATGCAAAGCCATTGAATATTAAGTTTGTGATAGATGTAACAATAAATTAACGGACCATTATTTTTGTTTAAGTATTTATTAATGAGATAGTAACATATAATTATAATCTCATTCAAACATTTAATTAAGTCTTTAGAATGTTACATGTTACTTTCATGTCTTAGTCATCCCATGTGTAGTAACATTCATTTGATGCTACTTTCTTGTTGAAATAGTATAATTTGTGGTTGAATTATTATGTGTACATGCATTATGAAAATATATCAATCTCTTAAGATTAATTTTATTCCTACTTACCATAAACTCAATAACAGCACTGATGAAGAACACTTGATATGTGGTGAAGTAAGCATCGGACAAAAAGCCACCGAGAAGTGCTAGCAAGAACGCCGTGCCCATGAAGTTTGTTACAATGATGGATGATCTAGATGGAGAGAAGTGCATATACTTTGACAGGTAAATCACTAGGTTACTCGCGTTTGCCAAGTATGCAAGGTTCTCGAGTACCTCCACAACTGATGGTTGTAAGAAGATCGACAATAATCAAGCAACAAAAAATGCAATTAGTTAATTAAGTTCGTTTGCAAATTGGATAGATGCCACTTGCATCCGGATGTATAATAGACAGTTTAATACTGTCCACTACGCAAAATGTAAGAAGCAAGATAAAAACGAACCTAAGACAAAAAATGCAGCAAGAATTCCACTATGACGACCTTTAATGGCCGGTTTGTTCCTCCAATCTACATAACCTTCCCATGAGCTTAGCTCGGCGTATGCTTCTTCCTACATAATATACGTATGCATCACATAGATTAGCTAGACATAATAACAGAACAAGCAAGGCTAAACGATTATTCGAATGTAATTAAAGACATGTTTAATATCATAAACGGATAAACCCACCATAGTGTCACAAGTTTGTTGTATGTTAGAGCTGTTTGATTATGAAGGTTTTCGGCAGTGAGCTTCGTTCACTATATTGTGAACGAGTGTTGGGGTGAAGATGAGAATATATAGAAACATACATGAGTCATAAATCCCATAATAATGAAGTATAGAGAAAGATCTAGAGTCCAAGAAAAGGACTTGACATTATTCCTTCTCTTGGACCTTTTCACACACCAATCTTTGTGTTACAAAAGTCTACACATCTATAAAAAAAAATGTTGAAAATATATTGTACAAGTAAAATTATCTAAGCCCTTAACTAAAATATAAGGTTTTTTTTTTATCTTTAGCTGTGTTTTGATATTTTAGTGTTTAAATTAGATTGTTATATTTTATAATTGCTTTAACTAAATACATGTCATAACAGTGAATTGTAAGTAAATAGTACCATATTATACCTTTTGACTAGAGATAACAAATGAATTGTCTGGCATGTCACATAGAGATGATGAGTCATTTAGATAAATTTTGGTACAATTTTAGCTAGTTCGAGAGAATTAGGTCACAAATCATGTCAAGAAAGGGATAAAAAAAGTTGGACCACGGGTTAATAAAATTAATCTACATACGAAGTATAATAAAAATAATTACATTGTGTAACTCATAAAATATTTGTCGAAGTAAATTGATTCACTTGTCTATCAAGCTGATCGATCATTAAGGTTAGCTTTATCTATTTCATTTAGCTCGATCCCAATTCAAAATAGGTTGATCTAGTTTCTTATATATATGTTTTGCAATTTGCGTCAATCTAAGTGGAATTGAAAGATTCATAAATGATAATTGAATGTATGCCAATTGCTGTTTAGGCTAATCTTTCCGGATTTGTACATGTTGCAAGTCTCTATCTAGGAAGCAAGTCCTTATCTTAACCTATACTACTGGAATTAGAGAATACTAGAAACTAGTTAACCAAAAGAGAATGAGTTACTTGGTCCTGTCTAATTAATTAAGCTTAATGGAGAATCACGTTGTCCCACTATTAAGAAGACGTTAAATCCAAACAAAGCCTTTTTATTCTAATGCCATATTTGGATGTTTAATTTGCTCGATTTGGAAATGTATTCATCTAAATGGCTTAAGAACTCCTCTTTTTGGACCCAACTTGTTTAAGACAATTAAGAGTTGGGATTATATCATTAGGGTGTCAGAAACTTACCCGATCCGAAAGGTTTACCTGAAATCGAATAATTTTCGAACTAGTTGGACCCGGTTATTTTTTTTATCCGAATTCGATCTAGAGTCGACCCGACATTATCTCAAAATCAACTCCACCCTGTAATTTATGATCCAAACCCAACTTGAAATCGACTAATATTTAATCCGAAACAAATAAGACCCGTAATATAAAATCCGAATTCGATCTAGCCCAAAACCATTTAGACACGAAAAGTACCTCTTTTTACCCAACCTTTAATTACCCGATTTGAAACCTCCCATTACCCAATTAAAACCAGCCCGAAATTACTCATTATCCAATTAAACTCGACCTATTATTAACCTAACTAAAATTTTCCATGACCATAACCCGACATGACTAAGGTAATTGGGTAAAGAGCAAACCAATAATAACTCATGATCCAAGTTGTTAACTGTAGAGAGAATAAAGAAGGGAGACAGAGAATGTAATGGTAATTGGTAATAAAACGGTATAAGAAAATCTTAAATTTATTGGAAAGATTGAGATACTATAGAAGTAAAGAGTGGTGCGGCAAAGCAATAAGAGTGTTTGAATGGAGTCAACATTATAGGGACAGTATGTACAATGATCGATATATTAGTCCATGATTTTAGTACTCAAAAGTCAAACAATAAATTACCATTATACCATAAAATATAGTTCCTAAAATGTATGAAATTTGAAATTTATAACATAAATATATGTATATGATATATTAATGTGATTTAGGTGTGTTATATTCACCTGATTTTAACGAATCTGAATTTATTTCAACTTAATTGAACTTATCCGAATTTATATAAACAACACCGAATTAACGATGATAAATAGCCGCAAAGACGACGATAAACGGAAAATGGTAAGGAAAAAGACATTTTACAATGATGTGATAATCACCCGATCAAGGCGATAAATAATCATTTTTTTGTAATAACTTGAGTTGTCATAACAATTCTAATGCTAATACGAAACTTAATTAAATGAAACCCAACAAACTATATATGAATGAAAGTTTCCAATAACAAAAATGACATGACATGTATTCTAATATAGCTAAAACGACTTGAAATGAGATTGACCCGAATTCAAATTAGTCGACTCAAAACCGAAACTAAAGTAATTTTAACTAAGAATGAGCTAATAATCGAAGTAACTAGATCCAAATTTTAATCGGAATTGAATTGATTTGAACCGAGAACTAATCAAATATGAAATGACCCGATCCAAAGTCAAATAAATCCATTTTGACCCAAATAAACCCGATAAAATCTGAATCCGAGTTCATCTTAACTTGATATGACTCGACCCGAATTTGACTTGACCCAAGTTCGATTTGTATCCAACCATGCTTGAACACAACTTTAACCCGAATCTGATTCAGCTCAACCCGATTTAATTTGGTTTGTTAGATTAATATGACCCATCATTACCCGATCCAAACATCCCGACCCGTCATGGATCAATCCAAACTCCATCTGAGTACTCGATATGACACCTTTGTATATAATTATCATAGAGAAAGATAATCACAAACGATAAATAATATAGGCGGAATTTTATTATTACTAATCTTGGATGTCTCGTTTAATGTGTTAACCAATTAAAATAATTAACAGTTACAAGATTACGAAAATGTGACTTATAAGGTGGGGAAGTGGTACGTGGTGTTAGTCGATTGCTGTAGATCAATGGGTGATGTTAGACATGTCAGCTAAATTTTCGTAGCAAAATAAAAAATTTGAGGTGATCATATATAAAAGAGTGTAAGATTTTTGAGACGAATTATGAAGAGACAAATGCAAGTGGGCGTGTGCTTAAATGCTCCAAAATTATTGGTAATTTTAAATTAATCGTGAAGTTGGAAATTGTCCTTTGTTTTTTTATGCAATGTCCCACGTCTTTTACTCTTTTTCCTTAGTCCCCACACAATTAGTAGTGGTACGGCCACTTACTTAAAGCTAATCTTCAAAAATATTAAGCTATGTTTATCGAATTTTTCCTCGGGTTTTTGTGATGCTAGCTTAGATATCTTAGCCAATAAAGTATAGATTATGTTACCAAGATCTAGGATTGAATCTCAATCACAGTACATTCTAGTTCTTGGTATACCTTAATCTATTTTGAGTTTGGTTGGGAGAGTTTTGAGGTAAAAAGAGAGATTCGACTAATCCAATTCTATATATAATGGGAAATTCTGATTAATACGGGAATGAAATTGATGAGTAGTTGATTATAAAGATCGGATGTTTTGATTTATTGGTAGTAGTATTGTTACGAGTATCTGTAATATTAACTCATTATAAACAAATTAAGTAATGCAGTTATTTTATTACTGAAATATAAGATATGACAAATATTGAAATATATATGTATGTACTAGATCAGAATAGGGTAATATATTGAATGTTAATAATGCAATAATACATAACTTTAGGACAAAGCTGTCATTTGGCTGAAACTTCAAAACTAGCTAACCTTAGAAGCTCAATTTTCCAACTTTGTAGAAATTAGAGATTAAGCACAATTAAGTAATAACTCGTTGAATCAACTCTTTACCAAACGACTAAGATAGTGGAATTACGGAATCAACCCTCTAAATTGGTCAAATTTTAGAACTTTTACCAATAATTCCCAAAATTTATCCCAAAAATAAATTACGGTTGACATCCTAAATGGTCATTTAAAACACGATAAAGTAGCTACGATACAAGCACTAAACGGTTAGAAATTTAAAGTTAATAGTATTTTTTAAAAATAAATAAATAATACAATACTTCATACTTTGTACATTAGCTATTATTATCTAGGAAAAAATATATCTAACTTGCTTGCTTAAAAGCTTAAGCTTGTTTGTATATCTCTATGTTCTCCAATCTTCATCACATTCATGTACATTTGTGAGTAATAAAAGGACCACTTCTAGGGAATTTGTACATTTTCCTCAAAACAATTTGTTAACACTTACCTGAAAACGATGGAATAATTTGTTTGGATGATTCAATCAGAAAAATTGTCGGAGTGTTAATTTGATATGGTTTATATGGCCGGGATAAGAAATTGCACCGCCGTGGCCACTCTTGTAGCTTTCACACATTTAATTTCTAGCCAAGCTCCCATTCACAATTTTCAGCTACTTATTCATTTGTTCATTATTCTACATTGCAGTAATATATGTATTGAGTACAGGGATAGGTGTCCCATGCACATTGGTCTCGTGTAGAAGAGGAGAGAGATGACTAACGTATACTCGATGTATATTAGTAGATAGGTCATTCTTCCTATCGCCAACTGGATCAGAATGAGGATTAAAAAAAACACAATAAGATGTCATTAGATTCGTATTAATTTGTACTTTTTAAATTTGAAATTTTCATAATTTTTCAAATTACGAAAATAAAGATATTCGACAATATATAAACGCGAGTAAAAAAGATAAAATATGATATATGTTCTAATCTGATTATTTCTTAAATAAGTTTATATTCCCTCCATTTTGTAATAATTGCAGCACCTTGACTTTTAGACTATTCATATACTTACTTAGACCATACTTTTTACCAATATATATATATATATATATATATATATATATATATATATATATATATATATATATATAAAATAATAAAAAACATATGTAGCCATGTAAAATATTTTTGGATTAGTCCTTATGTACATATATATTTCATTATATTAACATTTTATATTTCTTAACAATATATATTCCCTCCGTGTTTAAATAAATGAAATGTTTCCCTTGTGCACGTATGCCAATGCAAAACTTTGACCGAAAATATCTTTGATTCTTAATAAGTAAAAATTATAACAACTGAATATTACTCCCTCCGTATCTACATGATAATCCCATATGGAACAATCACATAAAATAAGAAAAGAACAATATTTGGAATCTAACATTAAAGTAAAAAAAAAATAGTTCATAATTAGTTTGCCTTATTTAACTTTTTTGATTTTTTTTTTTGGGAAAACATCAACCATAATTGCATAATTCAAGGGAGGGATTTCCTTACTTAGAGCCATGTGATCGTCAATCAACAATCAATTAATTTAACCAATTATGATTTAATATGTATAAAATAGGAAATAAAAACTAAGTTAAAAATGGAATACATTCAACATGGGTAGATCTTTTAAAACGCCCAAAATAGTATATGGGACTAACAAATAGAAACAGAAGGAGTAATAAAAATATTCATTGAAACTATTCCAACAAGTACCCACATGACTAAATTTGTTTTTATGCATAAATCACAAACATTAGTCAAAGTATTAAATTAGATGATTGGTGCAAAAAGTCGAAACGTTTTATTTATTTTAACACGGAGAGAGTAATTACAGATATTAATGGTCAAAATTGAGCATTGACACGTATTTCAGTCAAAAGTGTTCCAATTTTTATAAAACGGGGGGGAGTATCAACTTATATAAGTCGAACTGGACGTAGCCTAAGTCCTTGTTTGGTAAAGAGCTTATTGGAAAACTTTTAGCTTAGCTTATTGAGCACTATTAGAGGTTTGACCATTTTAAAAAGCTTATCTGGGTGTTTGGTAGATAACTTATTAAAAGAGTTTTTTAGGCTCAAAAAGCTCTTTTAGAAAAAGCTCATTCTAAGAGCTTTTCGAAATTAGCTTATTGAACAATTAGCTTTTGAGTAATTAATACACTGAAACAGTTAATAATAAACAACTATTTACTAAGCACTTTTATATAATCAGTTGTTTACAACCAGCTAGTCAAATGAGCTAATATAACCATCTAGTCAAACCAATTAATATAATCAGCTATATTAATCAGCTAACAACTAATTACCAAACAGGGTCTAAGTGTAAGAATATTATGGAACGAAACGATGGTAATATATACTACCTCCATTTTTATTTAGTTGACACATTTCTTTTATCACGCTTGTCAACGCATTATCTTAACGATTAATATCTCTAATTCTAGACATTGTAAAATTATACAAAGTGAATATTAATAAAATATAAATTGAGACAATTCAAATAAGATGTTACTTGACTATATTTTATCGTAGGTATAAATCACAAAGCTAATCAAAGGATAATTTATAAATAGTATAAAGGGCAAATAGTGTCAAATAAAAAAAGGGAAAAAATTACTTTGTATGTGGTGTACTATTTCTGGAAGTGAGTCACTATTGTCTAAATCAATGTCTATCGCGCGTCAATCTACCTCGATACTTTATTTTCTCGTATAAGACTTAGCCACGTTCTTCGAATGGGTTAAATTTTACTCCGTATTTGCTTTCCGTTTTGTTGAAAGGTTCATCACCATGATCACTTATACTTGTTCTCTCACTCTTCAACCTCAAATTTGGTTGGATAATAAAAATTCTCATCTTATTCATTTTGCATCTCTCTTTTTGTTAAAATTCTTCCTGGTGTTTCTTCCTACTAAGAATATTAGTGTTCTTTTTAAATTCTGTGTTATTATTATGTTTTGAGTGGTCAATTGTTAACCACCTACACAACATAGATGACAAAATGTACGTACAATGCAATATAAAATAAGTTCATTTTCGTGGGCACAGGTTTTCCAAAGTTTTTCTATTATTCTGATGACAATGGAGAAACCACTAAGATGTATGAGATATAAGCCGATTGTCCATCAAAAATACTTGTAATAATGCTTTTAAAGTTATATTTGTATCATTGTATGGAGTAATTTCAATCTCTCTGATACCTTTTATCATATCCATAACTTTGACACCCTATCTTCAAAACCCTAGCTCTGTCACTGTCCTATGATAAATGTGCAAAGTCGATATGATACTTAGAGATTAATTAAAATTTCTAAAGACTTTTTTTGGGAAATCGTGGCTTGTGATGTAGTAATTGGTTATTGGAGATAGCTTGTCTTGATTGTGATTACCTGATTCATTTGGTATTCGGGTGAAAAAAAATACGAAGTGTTTAGGGCTTCAAACGAACCCAAAAAAATTGATCCAGAAAATACTTGCAAAAAATTTTGGAACCTTTAAAGATATACATGAAGCTTGTCTTGTTGCACAAATTGTAAAATGGTGGGGAATATGATGCTGAAAGAATTGAAAGACAAGTTTTCAGCTTTTAGAAACTATTGGCAGCTTAGCAATTAGCATCATAACATGTGAATATCAGAATATGTGATGAATTCCTTATTCTGGATCTATGTTACATTAGATGTATCTAGGCTAACAATTGGAATTCTTATCACAATCTATATTGATATAGGCCGAACAAAATATGTAACGTCACAGTTATTGATATCTTCGCTTTTTTATTTATAAAAAAATTTAATAAGGAGAATTAAAGGAGTGATCTTAACCCTGACTTTACAATTTCTTATGGTCTGGTATATGCAGACCGAGCATTTGAGATAAGGAGAATTGTAATAAGATCCTTTGCCCCAAACATCCTCACTTGATAAATTTCGAACTTTAGATGTATGGGTTTTGAGATAAGAACAAACCTTATGTGAGTTAAATACTAAATCTTAATAACATGGATGAACGATATCCTCTCTACTTCTCTAGTAGCTATTTTTTTTTTCCCCAAAACTCTCTAGTTATACAAGTAACCTAAGGTTTAGTTTCTTGAATACTTAATTTATAAAAATAATCCATCGACCTCATTTTAGAGGAAAAAAAAAAAATCTACTTGCTTAACATGTAGACACATTATTTATAATATTTTATAATTTAAGGGTACGTACATGCATAATTATAAGAAATATGCTTCAAAAAATTAGTGCTCTATTAATTGTAGGGTACGTACATGCATAATTATAAGTTACGTAGACCAAATTTAGTGTTGTCACTTAACTCACCAATGCAAGTTGACGCACCGACCTTAGTACGCAAATCTTGCAAGTTGCAACCACTGCATTATGTTCCCTATAACAATTTTCAGTCCTGTTTTTTTTTTTTTTTTTTTGGGTCAATTTTTTATCCACTGCTGTCCATGAAAAGTTTGTTACCGATGGCATAGGATATTTCCATAGTCCCGTTCCATTACTCGCCATCTTTATTCTTTGAACCATATATTGTGGTTTAAACACTCAAAGTATCTATCTTGCGTGTAATTTCATAGTTTATATACTATTGCAAGGATAAGGGGTTGAACTAAAGATATGCGAGTACGTGATGTTTAACTAATTAACTGATTAACGAGTTTTAACCAACTTCAAGAAGGTGGGAGTTGGGGTGGGGGAGTGGTCGCGGGTTGGGGGTTATTGTTTAAATTATCAATTGGTGTCCATTTAATTATAATACGTAGTATATACTTTCATAATATCAATTGGTGTCTATTTAATTATAATATATATTGTGGTTTAAACACTCAAAGTATCTATCTTGCTTGTAATTTCATAATGGTCCATATATTATCGCAAGGACAGAGGGGTTGAAGAAAAGTCATGTCTCAACATGCATGCTTGATCAAAGTGTAACATTTATTAAAACATGGAGGGAGTACAAGTATGCAAAATCATTCAATATATAATTAATTTCAGCTGTATAATTCTACAGCTCACTAAACTAGTGGATTACTTCTTCAGTCCTTATACCTTCTTTTTTTTTTAATTTACCACCTTAAATTTGTTAATTGTGGTAAAATTACTACCAAATGACATATAATTCCGTCTTGGTTATAAGACTCACAAATTGTTTATTTAACTTTTTCCCTTTCTACCTCATATTTTCTTGATTTTAATCTCCATATCTTCAAATTTTTTTTTATCAAAATGGAAATTATATTCAACATAAATCATTATATTCAAGAATTTTTGTATTTGTGGACTGCCCCACACTCTGTGTCATCTACACTGTGCATATCAGCGACTCTAGAACATTCATGATTCATGTACTCCTTAAATATTAAGTTTGTCAATTCTTAAAATTGATGAATTTGATGATAGATAGCAAATTAAAAAATTGCATTTGTGGCATAATGTACATTAGATTCCAATGTAATTAACATTTCGGTAAGGCATCAACTGAGGATGTTTTTACCTTATTTCAATTGAGTATGAACTTAACTGAAGATGATGAGATGAGATTAAATAGAGGAAAGAGAGTTTAGCTTGATAGTCAAAGTGATCTTGCGATCTTTTGGGGAAAAAAAATAGTTAATCAGTTTATTTTCCCAATACAATATAAATTGCATCAAATTAAATAAAAAAAAAAAAAACCATGATTACCCAAAAAAAAAAAAAAACCAAATAGAAAATCATATTATACAAATATTCTTTTAAAAGATCTTGGAAAGAAAAAATACGAATTATAACATATTTAGAATAAATTTTTAGTTGATTGCGTATATATAGAAGATATAATAAATCAAATTATATAAATATTCTCTAAAACGTTTTTGGCAGGAAAAGAGGGAAGATATTTTGGAGGGAAAATATTACACCGTAAATTGACACGTGTCTTTTCTGGTGTCTATTTTAATATTATTAAATAACAATTATCACTACTTTGCAAACACTATAATTCGGATTAAGTAGTATTCTAACTATACACTAAATCTACTTAAACGCAATGTTAGTCTGTAGAATAATACTCCATAGAATTGTATTTACTAACATGGAGTTTTTCTGGTATCACTAGCCCTCTTGGGTTTGGATAGTCATATACTCATATTGGGTGTACAAGTTACTTCATTCAATTTGGACCTCGTCAAGTCGAGTCATATTAATTTTTTCATATGTTGGATCAGTGTACATGCGGATTAGAATTGAACAACAGTTTCATCAAGTCACTTTAAAATTTGAATACTCTCTCCAGTTTTTAATATTTGCATCGCTTTGACCGGTACAATTGTCAAGACATAATTTTGACCATTTTGACCATTAATATCTTTAATTATGAAAATAGACATTGTAACTAATTCAAAGGCATAGTAATACATAACAACATTTAATTATTTTATAATAGAGTATGTAAATAGTGCATAACTTAAAGTAATGCAAATATTAAAATCAGATACAACATTTTTTCTAGTTTACTCGTATCTTGAATGGAGTCGGTTTTTAATAGCTCTGAAGTTTATGTTAGCCTCATTATCAACGCACAAAGCCCAATACGAAAATTAAAATTGTGTGTGGTTTAGAACACCTACTTGGTTAGTGCCCGTGCGATACACGTATGTAGCCAAAAAAATTTGCGTAAATTAAAGTTGTATATTATTGAAATAGTTTTAAAATCAACATGTAACTTACTACAATAATAATAATATTTGATACTTCAATCCTTAATTCAACGGTACATAGGAAGTGGAAAAGAAAAACAAACAAAATAGGGATGTGAAATGATGAGATGACATTAAATAGAGGAAAGAGAGTTTAGCTTGATAGTCAAAGTGATCTTGCGATCTTTTGGGAGAAAAAAAAATAGTTAATCATTTAATTTTTCCCAATATAAATTGCATCAAATTAAATTAAAAAAAAACCATGATTACCCAAAAAAAAAGACCAAATAGAAAATCATATTATACAAATATTCTTTAAAAGATCTTGGCAAGAAAAGATACGAATTATAACATATTAAGAATAAATTTTTAGTTGATTGCGTATATATAAAAGATATAATAAAACCAATAAATAATAAATCAAATTATATCAATATTCTCTAAAATGTTCTTGGCAGGAAAAGAGGGAAGATATTTTGAGGAAAAATATTGCACCGAGAATTGACGCGTGTCTTTCTTGGTGTCTGTTTTAGTAAATATATATATATGATTGATTGATGGTATAAATTGCATTACTATTGCTATGCCTATTATTACTTTATTGTCCATGTTTGAGAAGGTGCCTCGTTGGGCTTCATATACAAGCCCAAATCTAACAAATTGGGAATGCCCAACCCATGACACAAATAGGGAAGACGCTCTCCAATAGTGCTGTAGTTGAATCTGATCCCTAAATCTTAATGGGGTAGAAATTCCACTAATGATCAATTATTGATTAAACCATAGTTGATTCCTATTTTGGAAGTTACCCTTTCACAAACTTATGTTGGACTTATGGACCTCAAAAAAGGTAGAAAGCCAGACAAGTTCACAAAAGTTTGTGAGTGGCCTCAATATAAGATACCTTTAACTTTTGTGGTCAACGACTTTAATCATCTACATTATATATAAGTTATAAATTTGTATTATACCAATTACATAAGTTAAGATATACTTGTACCAATCCTTTCAAAAAAATAAAAATAAATAAAAGATATGCTTGTAACAATAAATGTCATCAACGTTGTAACTTGGTTGCAATAAAATAGCGAACAACATTTTGTAAAAAAAAAAATATATATTGTTAAATACCGCTTGCAAATCTCTACATAAAGCCCTCAAATTTCAGTGAATTGATACTTTTGCCCTTTTTCTAATTTTTACCGAAAACGTAATTCTCTCTCACGAAAAATGTGGAGCCGGAGTGGATTGCCGAGGGACACCGGAGAGCCGATGAAAGACGCCACTACCATGGTGGCGACGTCCCGACAAGACGCCACCCCTAAATTTGGTAGATTTTTTTCCATTTTACGTCGCTTTTCGGCGACGATGACGACTCTCCGATGTTCGTCGCTCTCCGGTGTCCCTCGGCGATCCACTCCGGCTCCACATTTTTCGTGAGAGAAAATTACGTTCATTTTCGTTAAAAATTAGAAAAAGGGCAAAAGTGTCAATTCACTAAAATTTGTGGGCTTTATGTAGAGATTTGCAGGCGATGTTTAACAAATCCCAAAAAAAATGGCAAACAACATATATTTTTCCCAAAATTGCAACAATCAAGTACAGTTTCGAAAAAAAAAAATACAGTTTTTCCCAAAAAAAAAAAAAAAAAAAAAAGTACAGTTTTTATGAAAGGATTCACGTAAATTAGACTTCTCTCTCAAAATTGTATCCTAACTTATTAACAGTACATAAAGTATCCTTATCCATAAATCACGAGATTGATAATTACGACAAAAACAACATTAGTTCAATAATTTGTGTTATAATTAATTATAGGTTGAATTGGATTTTGATTTTGGGGTAGTGTACTTCAGATTCCAAGTTGGGCTTAATAGGTAAAGGTCAGTAGCCCAACACTGTGGGCTGGATCTAGCTGGCTTAATCTAGAAGTAAACCAAAAGAATGGTTAACCAAGTACAGTGACCCAAGAATAAGGTTGGGCCCATAAATGGACTTATCATGAGCCCACCACTTGAACGAATGATAGTGACTGATTTGGACAGATTCCTTTGTTTAGTCTAACTCAGCCTGTTGCCTCGTTGTCAATCTTAATTCTAGACTTTGCCTCAAATGACAATTTTGCCCTTGATTAAAAAGAGTAGGATTTTTCATCTTACTTTTTAATGAGTGGATAACTCCACTAGAAATCTTAGCGTAATCCCATAACGGCCCATTTGATAATCGATTATAAATAATGGTAATTGGCCTTTTATTTTCATTCTCATGACCACTCAAAAAAAAAAAAAAAAAAAAACCTAAAGTGTATATTTCTCTTCTAAATTTTCATTATGACAATCCTACCTCTCTAGTGGTAATGGATGATAAATGATAATGAATATATACGAAGAAAATTCAATCTTTGGAGATGAGATTGGGTTCCCATGGAGATTATAAGTTGTTTTTCATACTAAATTATACTTAAAAATAAAATTAATTTTCATGCCATTACCTCAATTTATCATCGGCTACATAGGTCTAATTGGCTCCATGCTTTTACTATGCTTTTTTACTTATAAATTTTGCTTATCAATTACTTTTGTATTCCATCTGTTTCGATTCAATGGTTACCCTTTTTGTTTTCCAAAGTTCAAGGTGTTTAGGATAATAATCTATACTAAAAGCGAAGCCAGGAATGACACATTTCATTTCCTGGTTAACAAACCCTCCATAAACACACACACACACACTAGTTTTGTGTCCGGGCGATACTCAAATTGTTAATAAATTTTTTGGCTTAAATGTTAAATACGATCATATAATCCCTTTTGATAAAGCTAGATATTTAGACATACAATATCATATCGCTTATTTATATAATAATTGCAGCGCACCTTGTGTGTGGGTGGCCACACCATGTGCCCGCTTAAAATAACAAAGTAACCCTTATAACACTAACCGAGTAACACTTGTAATACTAACCGAGTAACCCTATAGCACTAACCGAGTAACCCCTATAACACTAACGATTAAACCCCCATTATGATTGGCCACACCGTGTGGCCAGTCACATATAAGAATTTGTGTTTATTAATTATACCTTTTGTAGTTTTGTTTGTAAATACATATCTATGTTATTATAGACTTGAAATTATTTTTATTGAACTTAGATTATTTTTACTGAATTAAAAGTATTTAATTTTTACTAAACTAAAATTATTTTTACTAATTAAAACTTATTTTTATTGATTCTCTATTATTTTTAAAACTAAATTAAAATATATTATAAATAAATCTTATTTTATAAAAAATTTTAAAACAAATTTTATGATGGAATTAGAACCGAGTTATAGGATTTTTATTAAAAGTTATAATTAATTTTGTATATGCGAAATATTAGAAGTATATCAATAATAAAACTCTATACAACATTTTTTATCTTAAAAAATCTATCCAAAATTCTCTTCCTTACCATCATATGTGTCATAATAATATCTTTTATCGCCTACGTGCAGTGGCTCGACAATTGACGAAAAACTGGAATGCCTAGTGTCGCTATCTCATGACCTGGTTGTGAGACCGAATTTATTTATTAGTGATATATATATTATTTTTTTGCCAAAGCATTTTAAAGAAGTATTTAATACTTTCTATACAATAATATTTCTCTTCCTATTTGGTAAGTATATTCCATTTATACACGTTAAACAAAGATATTATTCTTTTATACAATATTGTGCAATAATATTTTCATATTTAAAACTTTGTGATGTACTATAATACATAGGTATTTTTATTAGTCGTGCATGTATTTCTTCCTCTATTTTATTTAGTGTAAATATATTATTATTTTTTTTTAATTTTGTAATTACATGACTTTCATCCTATTTTGCAATTAGATAATTTAAAGTATCAATAATCAATAAACCTATACTAAAAGAGTGTCATTTTGAGGTAAAATAATTTCCTACCTAATTTTACTTTCCAAAATTTTCTTTTTATTACCGTTGTTACTAAATCTTACCATAATTAAATTATGATTTTCAAGGATAAGTATGTACACGATATTTCATTAAGTATTATTAACAATGAATTTCCTTTTTTTATTACAACAAATGTTACAAATCTAAAGTTGGAAAAACATTCTTTTATAAATCAATAATTTATAAAATTTCGACTAATCAACTAATAAGGAAAGTGTATAAACTAAAATCAATTTTTTTTTTTTGAAAATAAAAATATTATACATAATAATTTCTTGTAAAATTAATGTTAGTACTATAAATTGAAAAGGCGAGACATAGTTATGTATCAATTAATTTCATTAAAGTTTAAATATGATAATCTTTGAATTAATAAGTTGAATAAAAATCTTACTACTATATGTGCATGCACGGGATCTATACTAGTAAATTTTTATGGTTAAATAATAGTGTTAAACTAATGATAAATATTGAAAATTAACATGCATGACACAGGACCTAACTTAGTTAAAAATAAAAAATAAAAAAAAAATAAGAGAGTAAAACAGAATATGCATGGTATGAAAAGATATTAAAGTAATTTTTTTGTTAAAGTAATATAAGTAGTGAAATATTATGAAATAGATAGAGAATACCAGGAAAATTTGTCATGAAATACCTAAATACTAGTACAAGTTTTATAATGGAAATTTTTTGACAAATGTAGTCACTTAGAGTACTCACATTGTTAATTGCATCCGTTTGTATTGAAATTTCCAAATTGTAGTATAAAGAGTATTACTAAGGCCCCGTTCTTTTGGATTGAAATTTGCTGAATTGAAATTCACTGCGCTGAACTATGCTGAACTAAACTGAAATTTGTTGAATTGAATCGAATTTGTTGAACTGAACTGAAATTTGCTAAAAGAACTGAAAAAAAGATATGTACCTATGTAAAATATTTTTGGATTAGTCCTTATGTATATTTTCATTATATTAATAACATTTTATATTTCTTAATAAATATATTCCCTCCATGTTTAAATAAATGAAACGTTTTCCTTATGCATGTATGTCAATGCAACGCTTTGACTGATAGTATCTTTAATTATCAATAAGTAAAAATTTTAACAATTGAATATTAATAAATTATTCATTGAGACGATTCCGACAAGTATCCACGTACAAGACTATATCTATTCTTATGTATAAATTGCAAACATTAGTTAAAGTGAATTAGATGAATACTGCAAAAAGTCAAAACGTTTAATTTATTTAAACACGAAGGGAGTAGCTTATAAAAAAATTCCAGTGATTACAAAAATCAAACTAGCTAATCCCTCCAACATCTCCACTCCCCAATTTTTGAGCCAACAAGTAACAACGACATGTTAAGATTGTTAATTTCACAAAACCTAAAATCAGGACTCGCCGACGATGAAGATCGTGAACAACATCCAATCCAATCCAACTCAACTTGACCTGACCTTAACTAAACATGATTAGACTTGACAATCTTGACCCAACCCAAATGACCCGACCCATGACCCAAAACCATTGACCCAAACCCGAACTAACCCGATCCAAACCCGACATGGAGTTGACCCGAACATGACCCGATTCCCGAATGACCCGACCGGAAGTAACACCACCTGATTTAAACCCAAATTGATTGACCGGAAGTGACCCGACTTGAATTGATTCAACTCGAAGTGACCCGAATCTCGAAGTGAATAGGGTGAAATGGTGAATTACTTATTTTAGGGCTTCTTTCTTTCCTAAGTAATAGGTACTCACGATTTTTTTTTATTTTCTTAACGATTTTACTTTATTTTTCCAACCTTTTTTTTTTTCAGTGAATTTATTTTGGTGACCTGACCCAAACTTGACCCGATCCGAATTGACCCGACCCGAAATTGACCCGAAAATTGATCCTAAGAATTGACCCGACCCGAACTTAACCCGAAGTGCTGACCCGAAACCCGAATTAACTCGATCCAACCCGAATTTTTGCTGATCCGAAATTGACCCGACCCAAACGATCCGTTTACCAGGTCTATCATGATAGGGCCCAACTCACCCAAGTAAACCCTAACCTTACCAATTAAGGAATCCCCTTCAAAAAAGGGGGAATAAAAAGAATCTAATGAGTCATATGGACAGAATTTTTCACCCCCTTATTATTCTACTCCTTCTCTCTCCTCCCAACGATGCAATCAAAGGACAAAATAGTCATTTCAACCAAACCACGTCCACTCCCCCTAGCCAAAAATAAATGGCCCCCACATCTTTTTTAATTTTTTTGACGTACTATTTTAATTTATAATCCCCCCTTCCCATCTTCCAATCAAATACCCAAAAATTTCAACTTAATCAAAACACCTCCTTTTTTCTTTCTTCTTCTTCCTTTTGCTCTGTTCTTCATTTTTTTCCAGAAAAATCAAAACTTTTACAGAAATTCAACTGATTTTCTCTCTCCTCCATTTTGAAGCTTCTTGTACTGAGTGATGGGGGTGCGAATTCCGGGTTCTCACACTTCCCACATCACTGAACTCATCATCACCAGCTTTTTCCGTCATAAGCTCTGAAAATCCCTTCATCTTCATCTTCTTCTTCTTCCCCCCATCAAATCGAAATTTCCAGATTCTTCTTAGAACCCTTTAATTAATCGATCATGGTTTCTTAGAATTCCCAAGTTTTTTAGCTAAATTCTTACTTAGAAGGCAGAAGTTATGGCGGGCGCCGGTGTTGGAAGGGTCTTTGGTGGTGGTTCTTCCGGCGGTGTAGGTGTTGGAGCTTCTTTGCTGTTTAATCAGAGGGTACCTCGTTCTTCTCAGTCTCCTGAATCACTTTTCATTTCTGGGTCTACCTCTAATTTTCTGGGTATATTTTCTTTCTCCTTTGCCCTCGAACTGTTTGTTGAAATGCCTGTGTGAGAGTTTTGATTGGTTTTGGTTATTTAATTTTCTGGATCTGATTTTTTGAGTTTTTAAATGAGATGGGTCTGTTTATTTTTATTAATTCAAGATTATGATATTGTTAATTATGATCTAATTGATTGTTGTATGATTATTTTGGATTAGGGGAACAAAAAACTGATCTATGATGCTTTATGCCAGAAAGATAACAATGATGCTCTGCTTTTTGTTCCTGCTTCTAAACTGTTTACTAAATTAATACTCCGTATTAGTTTTATTATTAATTTTATATACTTTCTCTGAAATTTTCCTGTCTCAGAGGTTTGATTTAGGTCACGTTATTTCCCATACTGTACTTGTTCGTCGAAAGTCAACATCTTGTTTATCTGATCAATTTTAATCCTTAAAAAAAGTTAAATTTAGTAAGGAACTTGGTCCACTTTGGTTTGTGTGTGTATACATAGTTACGAATAGACGGTATTTGATCTCATGTCTTTAGTGCCACCCCCAACATGCTTGGAATTTGATCATTACCTTAGTGTGAGTGTTTTGTATCTGTGGTTTGTTGTTTGATAATTATTAGCAATAGGCTATTTGTGGAAAGGTAGTTGTGCTCCCACTTTGTCATACTACACATAAAATGGGCCAATTAGATTTAATTGACCAAATATGGATTTATTGTGACGTGATCTGAATTCATATTCTTTGTGATGATGTTTATTATTAGGTTCGAGCTCCATGGTTAGTTTCGAAGATGTTTGTGGAGGAAAAAGGTCAGAGAGGCCATTCTTTTGCACATATGATCAAGAAGAGAATGGTGATGAGGATTACGACGATTACTTCCATCAGCCAGAGAAGAAACGACGGCTGACAGTCGAGCAAGTCCAATTCTTGGAAAAGAGCTTTGAGGTTGAGAACAAGCTTGAGCCTGAGAGGAAAGTTCTGCTAGCCAAGGACCTTGGCTTGCAGCCGCGGCAAGTTGCTATTTGGTTCCAGAACCGAAGAGCAAGGTGGAAGACTAAGCAACTAGAGAAAGATTTCGACAGTTTGCAGTCCAACTTTAACAACCTGAAGGCTGACTATGAGAATCTTCTTCAGGAAAAGGAGAAACTTCAAGCTGAGGTATCTAATCCTGTTAACCTTGACATATTCTTTTAGCTAGATATTTTCCTGCAAGATTCGTATGGTTTACAATAAGTTTGAGGTAAATAAGTTTAGTTAAGATAAGTCGCTACCCAAGTTCAACCCACAACTAAAATAAGTTTTCCTTTCGGAATTCAATTTGACCTCGACAGTAGCTATATGATGATTAGCTGTTAACACTAGGAATGATACTAACTTTTATCTTTGCTGTCATTGATTTCAGGTTGTTAACCTGACAGACAAGCTGCTTCTGAAGGAGAAAACGGAGGGAGATCAATCCGAACCACCCAAAACATACGCAGCATCCAAAACAGTCCAAGAAGAACCCGTTATTGAATCTGCTTCTGAGAGTGAGGATCACCTAGCACCAGTCTTTGGCTGCAAACAGGAAGACCTGAGCTCTGGTAAGAGCGATATTATCGACTCTGATAGCCCACACTATGTGGATGTTAGCCATTCTCCCTTCGGCGAGCCTGGTGATTCCTATGCTTTTGAAGCAGACCACTCTGATATATCTCAAGATGATGAAGACTACTTGAGCAAGAGCCTTCTGCCTTCTTCCCATGTCTTCTTGAAGATCGGGGATGTCGATTATCCTGGCCCGCCTGCCACCAGCTCTTGCAACAACTATGGGCTTCCAGCAGATGATCATCCTTCTCCTCTCTTCTGGCCTTACTGAGATATCAACCTGAAAATGTAATAAATCTACTTATAAATACTAAACATATATATGATATATTCATACCACATATTTATCATGATAAGTAGAGAGAGTGTGTATGCTACTCACTTATGAAACCAATCATTTGCACCCCTCTTCAATTGTGGTTTGAAAAATTGTATTTTTTTTTTTATTTTGAATTATTACCATCTTTTGGTGATCCCCTTTTATGTAATCTTGCTTTTGTTGGAGGGGATTGACTCTTATCTTTTGATTTTCTTTTTTTGAGCTCACCGAACTTTACCTCAAAGTTAAGTATGTGATTAAATAAGATTTGCTTATTTATATATTTTAATTAATCAAGATTGCTTGCTTACATGCAGAAAAGGTTAGATAATCAAATATAATATCTGATCCATAGCTTTTGAGGTTAAATTAGTATTAATGATCTCGAGGTTGATGCTAAGATTAGCTGGATATATATACCTTTTTTTTTTTTTTTGAAAGATGGATATATATACTTTATGGTTGTGTGTTATGATTAACTTTTAATAATATCTTTGCTAAATGGCCCCTTTAGTATCCTGTTCCCCAGTATGAAGAATTTGGAATATTTATGAATTTACAGAGTCAATTTGTACCATCTTTAGTCGTGTGCTCCAAAACCAATTGACATGAAATTATTCGGTGATTATTTGTATTGTAACGTGCGATTGACAAAGTGCATGAATCGTGTGAAAGTTTTTCATTATACATTCTTTTTTTACAATTATTATACGAAGTATAAGGATATGAGTACTAGGTTAGGAATTGACACCAATTTTAACTTCCGCGTTTTATACTGCTCGGAGAAAAGAGAGATGGTTGACACATAATCCGGATGGTTTCGGGCTTTTCGGTTAACTAACCTTACTAAGCACTATAATAGTCTAATAGCTATAAATCTTATTCTAGAGGACTTATTTTGCAAATTTTTAGAAAGGGATTCCCATACCTATCTCACATTGTCACATATAAATATATAATCTATATAATATAGTATATATTAAAAGGCGTTCTTTTTAAAGGAACGGTGCCACGTGGCACTCTTCAACGTATATGACACCATATCACAATGCCATGTCACTATTCAAAGTACATGCGACACATAAGCTTGCAACTTCATTTAACAAAATAAATAAATTATGATTTGATCTAGATTTGAACCCGTAACCTCCAACAAATAAAGGTTATAGACTTACCATCTCAACCAACTTATATTAGTGTTTTAAATTTCACATAATTAACATTATGTATTCCTTTCAAATTAGAGGTTATTTAATTTATTTATTCTTCACAAGATTAGAAAATAAATACATAGGTTTTCAAAAAAAAAAATAAAAAAAAAAAATACATATGAGTTAAGAAAAACTGTAACATTCGAGTCAACACCCGGACCACACACTAGCTATACAAACAATTGAACATAATTATCAAATTAAAGAAGTACAAAATACAAACTAGCAATTCAGGGCATCACCCGGGACACACACTAGTATCTTAATAAAAACAATGCTAATTATTTCATTTAGTGGCAATTAGTGTGGATTGATCAATTAATATTGGCCCTTTTTCCGTATTAAACAATCTTATTCTAAATTTAACTTCCTGAGAAGAGAAAAGTCTTTTTATAGTTTTTAGTGACACAGGAGTATTTTTTTAATTTCATATTGTAATTTCTACTGTATTATAAAGGTTAATTAATAAGTCAATCTTGGTTTAAAAATAAGATGACATGTACATCCATTTGTAGCCACAAATATGCTACATCTTACCTAGTCACCCTTACAGCTTACACGTGTGTTTATAAATTTATAAAGATGTATAAATTATGTTATAATTAGTAATTTAATTAGCTAGGATAAGCAACTACCTTGATTTTCAAACAAACAAACAACGTATCAAATTATTATTTCTTGTTTATTTGCTCGACTTGGGAATTTTATACTTCAATTAAAACATTACTTGTATCTTTAACTTCTCTCAATTAACGAACTAATTGTCAACTATAGAGTACATACTATGCACTATGCGTTGGTTTGTTACGACGGATGGATGAAGTAAATGCTTATTATTTTGTTGATCAAGAGATGTTAACCATGCTTATTATTGGCTAATATATATGATAGAATACTATAAATTCAATCGTTGAATTCTAACCAAAAACTTCACCTTTTAATTGAGTTGATCATTTGACATGATATCAAGAGTCAACTCTCGGCGGCTAATTGTTTGCCTATCATCAAATTTTGGTATATATTGAAAAAATAATAAACCAATCATGATACTTCGACCATCAATCTATATCCCTCGTTTGACATAACAAATCTACTTCGCATATTTTAAAAATATGACTAATTGCACTTCGACCGACTAGAATGTAAACTATAGTCAAATAAACTTTATAGCTAGTGAAAGGTGGTAAATATGACTACACTTCAAATTCGTATTTTAATTAATGTTCAAATAGTATTTCAATTCAAAATTAAATTAAAATAAAACTTAAGTTGGTACGTAATTACGTATACATAACAAATAATAAAAGTCAGGTGGAAGATGACGAAGAAGAGACATGCTTAAATAGTTTAATTAAAAGGTGAGCAATCCTTTGGAGACGAAGTATTGCGCATTTTTAAGTCACATTCAAAGTGTTTGCCCTATCAATTTATGTATGGATGCTACTGCTGATATCGACGTCCACCATTTATTTATTTTTATTTCTTTTTCTTCTTTTAATTTTCTTTTTATGAAAAGGAAATCACATTAAATCATATATAAATTGGCAATTTTAATAAGATATTCGAGGTGATTTTATACTAAGAATATTTTTTTTATTTGTGAGGTTGTGACAGTTTTGTATTTTCAAAGGTGATTGCTTTATTGTTTATTGTATAAATAACATGTAAGTCTCATTTACATATACGTTGTTTTTTTTTTTTTTTTTTTTTTTTTTTTTTTTTTTTTTTTTTTTGGGTAAGTAATATGAATGACATACTCAAACCTACTTTGTTCTCATGATTTTTATAGTCTAATAATCTTAGCTTATCAAATGTTTAGAAACATGATGAAAGTATAAGATATATAAGTGGGATCCCATATATGGAGGAGTAAATCACTGCTATAAGCTTATAATAACTTTGATATTACAAGGTTGAATGTTAACTAGTTGTTGCTATTGTTTTAATTTGCATAATGGTAGAATGAATCATAATGATTTTTGTATAAGCGTAAGGAAAATAACCATGACCTAATCAGACAAACTTCAACCCTTACACCTTTTTTGGTCTATTAATCATTTATTTGTGAGCTAGACAATTTGTGAGTGATCTGAGGGGAAAGGGTAAGGGATACCTACCCTTAAAATAACTATAGTGAACTCTCAACTTTAAGGTTAAAATGTGCAATATTTCTCATTAAACCAAGCTTAGCTTGGCTGTACGTAGAATTAAAATACTTATGTAAAAATTGCAAAAAAAGGTAATTAAAAAATCTACACTTTTTGTTAATGGACTAATGGTCTAATCTATAAATTATTTAATTGTGTATGATGAATTAAATGAAAGATTCGTTTCTTTTCGTTCCTCTGCTCCTTGCATACAACATCTTTGCCTACCACCAACACCGGCCTACTCAAATTCCAGTCCTGCCAAATTGTTTATGGTTATATAGGGAGGCCTATATAATAATATGATGTACACTCAAATTTCATATAGTTCATACGAAATACGGAGTATTAATTTTTAATTTTTTTTTTATCTGTATGAATTAGTTACTACCTCCTTTTCATATTATTTGCAATAATTTAACATAAAGTGTGAGTAGAAAATGTCTAATCGTTGCAAATAATATGAAATGGAGGTAATACTTCAGTTTTAAACCGACAAACCATAGCTTGTGAATACATTTATGCCTCGTATTGCATTATTTATTAGTAAGATTAACAGAAATTTGCTTAAACAATAGTCATAGCTTTATAACTGTTTTTTTATGTATGAATTATTGAAAATTATTCTTAAGCAAGTTATATCAGTTGGCTCATGATCGATGCAAAACTTATTCAATGATAAACTTCGAATTTATTTACACATTATTTAAAACATGGAGACATATGATTGTGCTATTGTGAAAAAAAAAAAAAAAAAAAAAAAAAGACATGATTGTACAAGACTAAACTCACAATCTCAAGCTCAAAAATTATAAACCATTAAGCTTTTCCCAGCTATTTTTTTTTTTTTTTGGGGGGGGGGGGGGGGGGGGGTTTAGTTTCCATCATATTTGCTTTGGGATTTTAATTTATTTCCTAATTTTAAATGTGTTTTTTTGGGTGAAGTATTGAGCTTAATTGTGATCAAATTTGAGGTTGTTCAACAAAATTGTAAAAACTCAAACCCAAGCCTAAGGCTGGCTCAAAAATTTGTAATTATCCTTCTAAATTGAAATTGTAATTTGGTCAATTGCATATCCTAGGGTTAGAGGAAAATGTGACTCCTTTGCAACTCTTCAAAATTTTAGCCCGTGAAAGTCAAATTATTCATGAAGAGACAAACATGTTAATCTCATCATCGATCATAACTTCAATTCAAAAGTATTCAAGTCAGAGTACTTATTTGTTCAATATGCTAACAAATGTACATTTAGGTATGAGGAAGAGCTAGTTTAAATGATAATGAAATTATACTTCGTATTCCCGAAGTATCCTACGAGGCATTTGTCTTGCAATGCTACAACCTTGTAATTATCAATAATGGTACAAATCTTACCATCAGATCAATTACTACTTGACTCTTATCCTGTCTCATAAATGATTAACGGGCCTGGGCCACACTCGTCACAAGTGACTACCATACAAATCCAATGAGGTTCCACCTTAAAACCATATGACAATGAGGGGAGTAACCCCTTAACCTTATAAAGTGGATACAACTTTCTTGTTTTTTCAATGTGGGATACACTTCTATACTCTTTTGATGTGGGACAACAATTTCACTCACATATGGGTTTGCTCATGGGCTCAACATTCCCCACTATATAAGTCCAAGGAGGTTCCACCTCAAAACCATATGGTAATGAGGGAAATAGCCCCTTAGCCTTATAAAGTGGACACAACTTTCTTGTTTCTTCAATGTAGGATACACTTCCTAACACTTTCATACTCTTTCGATGTGGGACAACACTTTCAGTCACATGTGGGTTTGCTCATGGGTTCAACAACAAAACTGAAAATTGAAAGATAAATGATGTGAGATCAAGCAATACTTTTTTTAAGGATAGGACCAAGCAAAACAATACTTGATACTTCATTAACTGTGTCATGATAATGTAAATATGAGCGTAATTATATAATATAAACGGCGAGTATTTACATCAATTTTAAAAGATTCTTCCAACTATTTTGTACATGACTTTACATAGTACATACAAATATATTAGAGTAAAAAGAAAATGTTGCGATTATTTAAAATATAAATGGATAATTGCGTGGAGCATGAGCACATATGAGTTTGAAATTATGGATAGTTTAAGCGAATTGTTAACATCCAGGGCTACAAAGAATGGTTGTGACAGCCCATCAATCACATGCCAAGTGTCCTAATCAATCTTAGCTAATTACACTTTATATGATTTGGTCCACTCTCGTCTCTTCAACACCAGCCGTCTGATGTTCGCCACGTGACCATTACGCCGTCGACCAAGCTATACTCATTGGTTGTCTCTTCCTATTTTGATTCTCTCTTGGGTCCCACTTTTTTGTGGAACCTCTTATATTGCTACGAGTACTTGGCGTTTCTCAATGGAGCACAAACAGCCGACCGCTATTTATCTTTAAGAATTAGGTGTAAGACATTTGTAAAAAACTGAGCCGATCGACTTGATAAAAAAACCGATTCAAATTTCAACTCGTGTAATTATAATAATTCAGCATAAATCAACTTTGAAATAGTCCCGACCTGATCAACTTTACAAACCGACTCAACTACTCGATTTGACACCTCATTAGGATTTGATGTATTGATAATATTTGTACTTTTCCATTTTGAAAATAAATATCTCAATTTAATTGGCACATGTGCTACTATAAAAGTTTGACCATTAATATCTTTAATAATTACTCTTTCCATCTCTATTTCATATTTACTTGTTCCATTTAACTTTTACAAAATTGTAAGATCAGTACTGTATTTGAAGCACTTTGGGGTTAGAAATTCCCTTATTTTTTCCTTACACTTTAAAGGGGTCTTACTGGCTAAGTCAAGCTGAATTGACTTGTGCATGGTTCCAATATTATAGGTTACTATCAATGTCCTCGCCTACCAAAAAACAATTGTATTTTGTATTACTTATCTTGCATGTATCCAATGCTTCAAATCATCATCGATCATACATTTAACATACTTGGTTCAATGGTAATTAAAGATTATTATTGTATATTTCATCATGACGTTATGGCATTAATATCACTGAGTCGATCAGTATTGATAAGTTTATAGATGTAACATAACTCATACTGCAAAGTATACGCTAGTCGCTAGTATGTACGATTACCTTGTCAAATTTTATTTTTGTCTGAACATATATATTTAACTAAGTTACGTCCTAACAAAATTTCTAGACAAATCATCATTGTGCCTGAAGCTGTTTTACTTATTTTAGTTTCTAAATTAATACGTCAACGTAAGCTTAATTAAATGAGACTTAAACTCAATGGTCCATACTCCATATCCAATATCCATCCTAAGAAACTTTCCAGAGAAACAATCATTGTGCCAGATGATATTGTACTTGTTTTGTTTCTCAAATTACATTAAAAAAACCTTAAATATAGATGAGTTTCTAGAGAGAGAAATAAAATGATAGTGAGAGAAGTTGGAGGATGTATTAGAGAAAAAAGGTATAAAAATTAATATTAAAGTATTTCTTTCACCTTAAGAAATTTATGATTAACAAAAAAAAGTTATACAAAGTACGTATAAGCTTATCAACAACCATCTTACATCAGATTTCATTAGGGCCAACTTTAATTAACTGATTCAAGTACATAATTTAAAAAATCATACATGCTCAATCATCCCATTAATTCTACATATTTGATCTAAAACTTACTTGTTTTGAAGTTATTACCCTTTTACTTATAACAAAGACACATTTGAAGTTATTACCCTTTTACTTATAACAAAGACACAGATATAGTTGTTATTATGAAGTATTATATATAGAGAGAGTTGATTTTTCATATAATCACAACATCATCAAAAAATAAATAAAATTCAATGTAGTATAGGAACTAAGATCAATTTCATAACATCATTGCCTTTTGTGTAGTTCTTTATACAAAAATCGTTTTATTTCTTAGAAATGCAAATTCTAGTATTGATGTAAGACCATGAAAAATAAATTATACGGAGTAATATCTTAGCAGGTGAGTCGTGAAAACAATAACTACAAGTACTAATATTAAGAGTCAATAGCTAAATTTTCAAAAGAGATTTCTCCTGCTACCTACGATTCTATGAACAAGACATGTATATATAGCCATTATAAAAAATGCATAAACAAGCAACTATTTAATTTTATTTTTTTGTTACAAGTATGTAATGTAAAGTTGTGTGATCTAGATGTGTAAAAATGTTAGTATTCTTTTCTTTTAAAAAAAATAAATAAATAAAAATTGAAATCACTTTCGATTTCACTAATATAGGAACAAGAAGTCAAGAAGTGTTGCTTTCGTTGGACCCATTACACATGTGTAATAGCTTAATAAATAGTTTTAAGGTCCTAATTCAATTGCATCAATTTGTATAATATACTCAAGGATGACTTTTTATATGAACTTTATATTTTGTGGTCGAATAAAATCGTCAAGAATTGATTGGATGAGTGGTCCCTCCATTAAAAATAATAATATAAAAGACGACTCATTAATTTTCCTCAATATCTTTAATTTGATTTGGTAAGGTGGATAAATTGGAATAATGAATTTGATAGTCTAGTCTTAGGATTCAATTTTCAAATATGCTGGTATATTTTGGGCAATGATTGAAATAATTTCAATGCGATTATATGGAGTTTTGAAATGCAAAACATCTACAAATGGAGTAAATAAACAAATTATAATTATCCAAAACATAGAGTTTTAAGGATGCGAATGATGCGTTTGGTTCGCAGAGTGGTATGAGTTTGGAATCAGAAATGGGGTTAAGGTGGTATCAGGTTGGAATTTGATACTTAATACCATGTGTTTGGTTCAATTTTGGAATGAAATCTCTCACTATTTTTTCCTTTAATTTAATACCTAAGGGAATGGAATGGGCCAAATCCATCCTCCCCCCAAGATTTCTAAACCCCATATCTCATGGGTTTGAGGTATGGGTTTAAAATTCATACTTTTGACAACCAAACATACGGTATGTATTTTAGTCATTTAAACCCATACCTCATAGGCTCATACTTATATTTCGCGAACCAAACGCCCCTAATGCAATTATATATATGAAATTTTCAAATGTAGATACAAGTTGGGCCAATTTAATTAGGAGGAGGAGAAATGGAGGAATTTGAATATTCGATTCGTGAAGTAGTTTAGTTTAAGGGTGAGCATGGGACGGGTACCCGTATCATTAGTACTAACGGTTCGGGTAATCGATAACCAATATCACTAAAAGTGATATCCATAAACCGAACTGATAAGTCCGGGTACCCGGATTTTTGGATCATTGCTTATCGAGTACTCAATAAGATATCCAATAATGATAATTAAACTTACTAATGTAGTTATTATGATATCATTTAACACTAATTAACAACAATACCACATGATCTTGACCAAATTATTAATAATATTACTAATCATTGATACTATAAAGTGATTATGAAGTAAAGTAAGAGTTTAGATTTTGGAAAAATAGATTTAAGTAGGAAAAAAAAAACAAAAAATTGCTTATCGGATCGGATCAGGTAACCGTTAATTTTAAAATGATACCCATTAACCATACCCGATAACAAATAATCGAATGGGGTACTCGAACCGTTATGATTATCGGATCGGGTACCTTAATTTTCAAAACGGTTACGAATCGGGTTTTCGGTTTTTCGGACAGTTTTGCTCAGCCCTAGTTTAGTTAGCAACTTTTTTTTTTTTTTTTTCGGTCAAAATGCTTTTATCACCCTTATTCCTTTTTTAATATTTTTTTTTTAGATACCAATTTGATTAAATTCTATGTTCACTCTGGCAAGGATACTCCATATACTCTTTGAATTAATACTTGATCAAAGTTTTAAGGATATTTTCCAAACACATGATTAATATAACAATTTGAACTCGTAAAAGGCTAAACTTTAAGAAAACATTTTAGATAATGCAAGTTCCCACTAGCTAGGGTTTTTCCTTGGGAGGATTTTTCTGGTTTCTTTTAGGATTTCTTTTTTAAGAAAGTTTTTCTAAACTCCGATCCATTATTAGGTTTCTTCTGTTATTTAAAAATAATGTTTTCATTCACTCTTCTCCCTTTTCTCTCTTTCATATTTTTTTCGGTCTTGGATATGATTATGTGAATCTTTGTTGGGCCTTCCACCGGTATTCTTATCGGTGGTAAGCCCCAAAAACTTTTTTATCGCTTTCAATGACTTGATCCCCAACTGGAGATGGTGTTGTTTGGCGTGAATTGAAAATATAGGGTTTCATAATCTCTATAAGTATATAGAGGATTACATGAATATTTTCACCCAAACGACTATGCATTTGTGGATTCAAGTCGAATTAGTGCTAACCCTCAAATATTGTATTGTTTCAGATGAAATTTTATATTAAGTCAATCGATCGAATCTGCGATGTATATAATTTTACATACTATGCACCATACTTATGAATAAGGGTTAATACGTAATGCAATTCTTATTTTTACTCATTTCAAAGGCTCAACCTTCTTTAACATCCATCTACATGATGAGATTGATCAAGTGTTAGAAAGCTCTCATCATTTGAAAAATCTCACAAATTTTTATCACATTTGATAGAAAATACATAAATATCTCCTTATTTTTTACTTCCTCCATTCTATTAATATTGCAACAAGGATCTATTAAAAAAAATAAAATAAAATATTGCAACAAGGATGAAATTACGTATCCCAAAACACATTTTATATGTTAAATATCTATAATTCTATAAAAAAAAATTATAAAAAGTTAATATTGTGTAATTATTTTATGAGACGGATCTAACAAGATACCACAAAAATATATTGTCAAGTTGTTGCAATATTACTAGAAGGGAGGAAATATAAAATAATACTTTACATAAATATAGAGAATAATAATACTTCTCAAGGAGGCTATTCTCAAAGCTTTTTAGTTTATGAAATGATATGAAGATATCTTGAATGAAAGTACAAGTGGAACTTGAACAAGATAGTTTTGGGCTTCGATAAAGTTTAGAATTGATTGGACCATTAGCCCTATTCAGAAGGATTCTTGGACTAGACTACTAGGGGCTCATATTAACTAAGTCACATTAATTAACAATTTAAAATTAATCCAAATTAAAACAACAAAGCGGGTGTGGTTTTAGTGGTAAGAATTCCATGTTGTGGCCGTGGAGACCTAGGCTCGGACCCCAGCAGCCACAAACTTATGTCCAACCATGCTCAGTTGGTAGAGCGGAGGACTGTAGTCGGAGGTTTCCCTCAGCTGATTTGATTCCGGCAGGTTGGGTTTTGGTTTTTTTCCCCATGTATAATATAATGCTCCTAAGAGAGTCGTAATGTCTCGTGTTTCAATTATTAATATTTTTAATTTGACCTTAGCGTAAATCTTTTAATTTAATTTGTATTTGTTTCCTGTATGTATTGATGTTGAATTTGTGTGCTTATAATTAATATAGTATTCTACGCTTAAGTACTTAAGGTGTAACCATATATTATAGGAAAAATTGATTCTAATAATCCCACCTTTAACCGGTTCGCTATTAATAATCCTGTTTCGGGGTTTTCTGATGTCCTGCGGGAGAGTTACAATTCCGAGACTGGAACCGGACGCCTGTACCTGCAAAATAACGGAGACTCCTGAGAGCTCCGCCTCCAACGGTCAAGTTAGTAACTGATTAAGGAGTTATTAATACGGAAAGTAAAGTACTAAGATCTCTCTAGGTGAGAGTGCTTAATGTTGGTAATCTGCGTCGTTAGCGAGATTAGCCGGTTGTTGGTGTTCCGTAATATTTCTGTTCTTCTCTGCTTGATTTCTTTATTTCTCCATTCCCTAACTAATGAGGATTAATTAAGTATTTATAGCCTTGAGAAGCGTGCCACTCTCTAGGTTTAAGGTAAACCTAGGGCTGATCGGGCCTCTAGACTGGATTGGGCCTTGATGGCCGGTTTTCCCATTTGGCATGGGTGGACACGTGGCGTGCCTTGATTGGTCCGTAGAGGACGTATCTGTGATTGACACGTGGCAGGCTCCTATTGGCCTTCGTGAAGGACCCGTGGCGGAACATGGTTGGTCCACTTGTCAGACGGTGATTGGTGGATAAAAATCCCCTAATCATTTGCCCCTCACAGGTGGCACGTGACTGGTCACGTGTCGCCTGTGACAGGTGTCGCACGGTGACAGGCGACGGCCTGCTACAGGTGTCACCTTGCAAACGGCCGAGAGATTTTCCCGCCCAAATTTTGAATTTGGAAACGACCTTTCGCCTTCTCACTTTGCCTATAAAAGGAAGTGCTGACTTCGGTCATTTTCACATTTGAGAACTTTGCGAGAACATTCGGACCCCTGAACTTGCTCTGACATTTCGGACCTTTTCTGCCTACCGCCTGTTCTGACAAGCCGACTGCGTCGGACTTCCAGGACTTCATCAACCGTCACTCGTTCAGGTAACTCAGTTCTCTTACTCTTAATTTTCTTTTTATTTTTTGAAATGGCACCACGGAAGCACACGACACGACCTAAGTTAGTGATCAGCCGGTCACCGGGGACGGCTGAATCTAGGACTAGGAGTGCCGCCTGCCCTTTTCTGGACCCATCTTTGCCCTTTATACAAAGTCCGACTGTATCTGTGTCTATGCAGAACGTGATGGCCAGAACGAAACAGACTGCTATGATATCAAACTCAGACGGCTCCTCCCAAAGGGTGCTCCTTAGTGAAACATCTGACCAGGCGCCAGATGTAGAATTGAAACGAGGCGACTGCCAAGCCGACAGTTCTGAGAGAGGGGCCAAGGTGGTCCCTTCCCATCTTACCGTTGACATGTCTAATTTTCCTCCTGCTCCTTCTAAGGGAGAGGAGGCGGGCCCCTCTGGGAGAGGGGAGGAGTCGTCCTCTTCGGACTCGTCAGAGGACGAGTCCGAGTCCAGCTCTTCTGGCCACAGTTCTCCAGGCTCAGAAGAAAGACATAGCCGCCTACAAGAGGCGAGACTTTCTCATGCAGTTGAGAAGGGGGACAATTGGGCGGAGCCGTCCGCCTCTTACAGAGAGGAAAACGCCCCCTACTACTGCATGGTACCCCGGGGCCGGATCGCAACCATGCAAGACAACGTGGCGAGCTTTATTGCCAACCACAGAATGGGCCCGGAATTTTTACTGTTCGTGCCGGATCCAGAAGACACTGTCGTCTGGCCGGCTGGTACCAGCTATGGTGACGGCTGCTTTGGCTGCTATGTGGCGGCCATCAAAGCTGGACTGCGCTTCCCATTACATCCGGCTGTTCAGCGGATTTTAGATGGGTATGATCTGGGGTTATGGCAGTTAGCCCCCAACTCTTGGGTAAAAGTACTCGGCTATGTGGCCGGGTGCGAAATGTACGGGGTGGAGCCAAGCTTTGAGGCTTTCGCCCACATGAACTATCTCAGCCGGACCCCTAAGTCGGGAGGTACCGGCTGGTACCAATTAACAAGCCATAGGGGTTACCTCATGACGAGAGGTAAGGCGAACAAATGGAAGGATTGGCGGAACACCTTCCTTATCATTGAGGGTTCAGACACGGAGCTGAACCAACGTTTTAACAAGTGGAATAGGGATCCGCCTCTTCTCGCAGGCGGCCGCAGCATGCCGCCTGTTCCCCCAAAGGCTAAAAGAGAGATCCTAGACAAAGGACTCTTCAAAGTAGAGACTAGGGTGAACCCTACGTCAGGGGTACGAGAGCAAGTACCCCTAAACTGCGTCCCGAGCTTCAAGTGGCTCTATGACGAGTACTTTTTGGCCGCTTGTGGCCTCAGCAGTCGGTGCTCTAGAGGTAGCCGGCCTGACAAATACTCTGTTTTTTCACGCCTTGTTTACTTAGGATTTTTACTAACTTTGCTGTTTATTTCTTGCAGCTGACGCCATGAGTAAAATAACAGCATCCAAGACTGCGGCGGCCATGTTGCGGGCCTCGCTCATGCAACAGTCTTATGCCGACTCCCCCAACAAGGGGGCACCCTTGGTAAGCTTCGAAAACTCTTCCTCTTTTAGTTGTCTTATGCATATACTAACTCTTTTTGTTTTCAGTCTGGCACTCCAAGGGCTTCTTCCTCGCAACAGCCGGACCCCAAGGCCCGGAGGACGACTGTTGCAAGCTCTCCTGGGTCTTCCAGGAAAACAGTGGCGGCTGAGAAGCAGCCGGCCACTTCTTCTAAAACCCCGGCGGGGCCGCCTAGAAGTATGGACAATCACTTGTAAAAACTCACACTTGCTTCCTTCTTGACTAGGTCTAACTTGTTTTTTCCTTTCGCTTAATGCAGCCGGCCCTCAGGGGCTTGACTTGGTTGAGGTAGCCAAGTCCATGGTTAAAGTAGTTCCTCCATCTGACAGGGAGGCGGTCAGGGGTGCCGGCACCCTTGACCTTGATGGGATTTCAGGGGTCCTTGCTGAGGTATACTTAGCATATTTTTGAGCTTTTGAGTTCCAGGACGCCTGTTATCTTTTTTGTTTGGAAACTGACGCCTGTTTTTCTTTGTACTTAGGCCCTGCTCCGAGTCAACAGCCTTCGCAAGCCGATTGATCGGAAAAACAAAGAGGTAAAGGCCGCAAAAGCTATGGCCGCCTCCAGCTGTGATAAGGCAATGTTTCAAATTGCCCAAAATGAAGTACTGACCATTGATCTTCTTTATTATCAGGCGCAGGCTACCGCCGCTGTTCGGGCTCAGTTAGAGGCGGCCAAAAGAAGGTTGACGAGCTGGAGGCGACCGTCACAAACCTTAAGGCCGAGCTGAAACCTCTTCGCCAAAAAATGCACTTTTACGAAGCCATGGAGAAATCTTTGGCCAACGTAAAAGTACGCCGCCTATGCCCCTGGACGACTGGTTGTCTGTTTCCAGGATAGACGATCAGTCGGCCATTTATTCAATCGGTATTCGAACTATTTATTCAATCGGTCTGACCAAGTAAATAGTATTACCTAGTCGTCAAGGAATTAAGTAGGATAACAAGCGGCGGGTACCGGTTGTTTCCCTTTATTGCCAATGTTGGCTTTTAACTCGTAATTTGTTTAACCTAGCAAGAGTAGTGGTTGAGAGTCCCTGTTTGTTAAAAACAGGCGGACGACTCATACCTTTTAGGCTCCATACTAAGTTTGAGTGACTATTAAGTAAACATAGGAGTTACTTAGTCTTCGTCACACTCTAGATTGAATAGTAGAGGTACCAGGCGGCGGAGGCCGGCTAGACCCCTTGATTCGCCAATGTTTGTTGGCTATTAACTCAATAGGTACCCCCTGCATTTATCCCAAGTAATACAGGCGGTCATCTGACTCAGATGTCAACTGCTACCACTGGTTTGGTTAGTGATAGAGTTATCCTTGTCTCAAAAACGGCTACGTGGTTGCCCTTGGGGACAGTCGTATAGGTGCCGTGTAATTAGTTTATAGAACAATGTTCCACCCAAAAGGGAGCTGCTCTCTGCGACGAATTTCATCCGGAGGGATGCCGTCGGACGCCTGCTATGATGTTGGGACAGGTCGTATTAGTTCTGTAGATTTGATCAGGTGGCTTGGCGCCTGGTCTGATCATTCGGCCGGTGGCCTTGGTAAGTTCTTGGTGAACGTAGGTGCTAAGTAAAAGAAGGGTAGCCGCCTGTTAGACACAGGGTCGGCCAGGCCCTAATCTTTTTAGCTAAGTATTGTGAGTAAAATACTCAATGGAGAGTAGCCGACTGTAAAGGTACAGACGGCATGCCCCTCTGAAGATAGAGTGAAAAACTCAATGGAGAGTAGCCGACTGTAAAGGTACAGACGGCATGCCCCTCGTACTACAAAATTGAATAGTAAGTGCAACCTTTATTAAGTAGCTCTTTACTTTACATCATTCAGAAGAAATATTTTTTAAGGTTATCTACATTCCAAGTTCGAGGCAACGGTTGTCCGTCTGGTGTTTCCAGACGGTAGGTACCGTCCCTGACTTCCTCATAGATTCGGTAGGGTCCTTCCCAGTTGGGAGTTAGTTTGCCAGACTCATTAGCCCTACCAACTGCTTCCATTTTTCTAAGTACAAAGTCCCCTACTTTGAGTGGACGCCTGTGTACTTTTTTGTTGTATGATCTAGTCATTCTCAGGCGATAGATCTCATGGCGCAAAACAGCATTGCCCCTCTTTTCAGGAAGTGAGTCTAATGCCAGGCGCATGGCTTCCCAGTTTGCCTCTTCGTTATACAGCATTACTCGAAGAGTCGGCTCGTAGTGTTCTATTGGAAGAACAGCTTCTGCACCATAAGTTAGGAGGAATGGAGTTTCTCCAGTCGCCCCTTTTTCAGTCGTCCTAATGGCCCAGAGAACATGTGGTAGTTCATCCGCCCATAGGCCGCCTGCTCGTTCAATCTTTTTCTTGAGACCGTCTGAGATGATTTTATTAAAGGCTTCTACCTGGCCGTTTGCTTGTGGACGGCCGACAGATGCAAAGTAGTGTGCAATTCCTTGGTCTCCCAACCAGCTTTTGAGAACAGGCGTCTCAAATTGGGGACCATTATCAAAAACCATAGACATGGGAACCCCGAACCGAGTGATGACGTTTTTCCAAATGAATGAAATTACATCTTTCGTCTTGATTCCCTTTACAGCCTCCGCCTCTACCCATTTAGTGAAGTAGTCAACGGCAACAATTATATACCTTCTGCCGCCTGTAGCAGGCGTATATGGACCCAGAATGTCCATGCCCCACTTAGCAAACGGTAGTGGGCTGTGAATGGTAGTGAGGTCAGTAGCCGGACGGTGAATTAATTTGCCAAACCTTTGGCACTTGTTACATTTTTTCACCATCTCCATTGCATCTGCTTCCAAAGTAGGCCAAAAGTAGCCCTGCCGCCTTGCCCTTTGAGCAAGCATCCTACCACCTATATGGGAAGCACAGAAACCAGAGTGAAGATCATCTAGTATCTCTCGTCCCTTTTCAGGAGTAACACACTTTAAGAAGGGTTGAAGGTACCCCCTCTTGTGAAGTTCTCCCTGTATCATCTCAAAACAAGAGGCTCGTTTTTTCAGTGTTGCCGCTTGTTGAGGATCATCCGGCAGTTTACCGTTTGTCAGATATGCCCTGATTGAATCCATCCAGGTTGAGCTTCTGTCTAGGATTCCAATAGGGTTTTCCTCGATGCTTCTCTTCTCCATTACTTCCCAAAAAACAGTTCGAGGAGTATCGGAGGAGGCGGATGATGCTAATTTTGACAGTGCATCTGCCTGGTTGTTTTCTGATCTCGGCACTTGGATCAGATGGAAATCCTCCAGGGAGCCGACTGCTTGTCGGACCGCCTGTAAATACTTGATCATGGCCGGATGGGTTGCTTCGTATTCGCCATTGTACTGACTCACTATCAATTGTGAATCAGAACAGGCGTCTATTTTTCTTGCCCCTGCCGCCTTGCACATGCGGATCCCGGCTAGTAAAGCTTCATATTCTGCCTCATTGTTTGAAGCCTGAAAACTGAAGCGTAGAGCATACTCGAACCTGTCGCCCTCTGGAGATTGACATACGACGCCTGCTCCACAACCATTTGAAGTAGAGCTTCCGTCCACATATACCTTCCAGACTTGGTCTGGAACTTGAGAGTCATGAGGACGAGTCATCTCTACAATAAAGTCAGCAAAGGCTTGCCCCTTCACTGCTTTTCTAGGCTCGAAAGTAACTTCGAGGCTCTGTATTTCTATGGCCCATTTGATCATTCGTCCTGACGACTCCATGATGGTAAGGGGCCGCTTGATTGGTTGGTCGGTATACACGACGACTGCATGTGCCAAAAAGTAGGGCTTCAATTTTTTAACAGCCATGAAGAGTGCAAGACCAAATTTCTCCACTAGGGGATACCTCAACTCGGCATTTTTCAGTACGTGACTGACAAAGTAGACCGGGAGCTGACAGCCGTCCCTTTCAGCAAGGAGCACAGCGCTTAACGCATGATCAGAGACGGCCAAGTACATGTAGAGATCTTCTTTGGGCAAAGGGCTGACCAGCCTCGGCAAGGAATGCAAGTGAACCTTTAATTTCTGGAAGGCGGCCTCAGCATCCGGCCCCCATTCAAACCTTGCCTTTTTCTTAATTGCCTGGAAAAAGTATAGGCATTTGTCGCCTGATCGGCTTAGGAATCTCCCTAAGGCCGCCAGACAACCTGTTAACTTCTGAACCTCTCGGACGGTACGAGGCGACTGCATGTCAATGACCGCCTGTACCTTCTCAGGGTTCGCCTCTATTCCTCTCTGATTGATAAGGAATCCGAGAAATTTCCCAGACTCAACTCCAAATACACATTTCTTGGGATTGAGCATGACATGGTGCCGCCTGAGTGTGGCGAAAGTTTCTCGGAGGTCCGTCAGATGATCTTTCTGAAGTTTAGTCTTGACAATCATATCATCAATATATGCCTCGACGTTTCTCCCAATCTGATCAAAGAACACTGTGTTTATCATTCGTTGGAAGGTAGCCGGGGCATTCTTAAGACCAAACGGCATGACCGTGTAACAGTATAACCCCTGATCAGTGACGAAGGCCGTCTTCTCCTGATCTTTCTTCCATAAGGGAATTTGATGGAAACCAGAATAGGCGTCCATGAAACTCATCAAGGCATGGCCGGCTGTTGAGTCGACCAGGTTATCAATTTTAGGCAGAGGGTAACTGTCTTTGGGGCACGCCTTGTTTAAGTCTGTGTAGTCTACACACATTCGCCAGGTGCCATTCGGCTTTTTAACAAGCACCACATTTGCAACCCAGTCTGGGAAGTAACATTGCCGAATGAACCCTGTATCAAGTAATTTTTTAACTTCGGCGGCTGCCGCCTGACTTCTTTCTTCGCCATGGTTCCGCTTCTTTTGCCGTACCGGCTTCTTTTTCGGATCCACAGCGAGTTTATGTACCGCCATATCAGGACTAATGCCTGGCATTTCATGGACTTCAAATGCAAAGATGTCCTTGTATTCTTTCAACAGGTTGTGAAAGTCGTCACCAAGGTTTCTCAGAGCAGTCGTCCCAACTTTGACTGTTCGGTCAGGACGTGAGTCGTCTAATATCAGGTCCGCATGCTCACCAGTCGGCTGAGGGCGGAGTTCATCCGGCCGCTCCTCTGCCAATGATTGCTATTTTCTCGCTTTTTTCGCGGACTCTGTCTGGGACGCCTTTCTCTTTTTGCCGCCTGCTTCTTGAACAGGCGCACTCTCCTTGACATTGTCAAGGTCTGTTTTTTCTCCACTTGACCCAGTGGCCACAACAGTGGGCTTGACATCCGAGAGATAGCACTCTCGGGCCATCCTCTGATCTCCCCTTAGGGAGCCGACTGTTCCATTATCCCTTTCAAACTTAAGCAGCATAAGAGACGGGATTATAACAGCCTTGGAATTATTCAGGGTTGGTCGACCCAGAATCATGTTGTAGGCCGAGAGTTCCTCTACTACTAGGAACCGGACTACCATGTGTCGTCCTTCCCCTTTTTCGCCCAGGCAAATGGGTAAATTTACTCGTCCCAGTGGGTGGACTCCTCCTCCTCCAAACCCTATTAAAGGGTGGGAGGCCGGATGTATGCAGTCCGTCTGATATTTCAGTTTTGACAGACATTTGCTGCTGATGAGATCTGAGGAGCTCCCGGTATCTATGAGGATTCGGCCAACTCTCTGGTTGGCCACTTTACATTCAATAACGAGAGGGTCGTCATGCGGCCCCCTTACCCCTCCTAGATCCTCTTCAGTGATGACAATATCAGGAAATATATATTTGGGCGACCGTTCTTGGTGAACGGAATTTACATCTAACCGCCTTATATTATCTTTGTTGCCCCTAATAGTGGGACCGCCTCCTGAGAAGCCGTCTGCAATGGTGTAGACGACTGCATCATCTGTATCAGAACTGTCGGCCTGTTGATTCTTTTTGGCCGACTGCTTTTTTGAGGGAGTGTTCCCCGTAGATTTCTTGACATAAGTGTCAAGATCACCTTGCTCAGCCAAGCGGTCTAGGTACCGCATGAGACTGATGCAGTCATTGGTGTGATGACCAACGTCATCATGATAAGCACAAATTTTGATCTTGGTTCCGGTTGTTTGCAGAACCCTTCATGGGGAGCGGCTTCTCAATTGAGAACCGTCCCTTTATTTCTTTTAGGATAAACTGGTTATCCTTGTTAAACACATACTTTGGGGAGTATGGTTTGAATTCTTTTTTCTTTTTCTGGGCCGGCTGTTTAGAGGAATCAGCCGCCCAGACCTCTTTTCTTTTCTCATCTTTGTTGGACGACTGTTTCTGTCGTCCCTCTCTTTTGTCGAACCTTTTCCCGTCCGACTGTTTTATCGTACACAGATCAGTCGCCTGTATATAGGCTTCTGCTTCAATCAAGGCCTCTTGAAGAGTCGCCACCCTTTTTCGAACTAAATCAAATTTGAAGGTAGACCCGTCTTTGAGACCTCTAAAAAAGTCAGTATAAGCTACCTCATCCGGTAACCCTTGAATCTGTATTCTCATCAGGTTGAACCGCCTGATGTAAGAACGAAGCCCCTCCTTCTCGCCCTGCTGAATTGTTCCCAAATCAAGGGTCGTTTTCTTCGCAGGGATGTTCATAGCGAAGTTGGAGGCAAATAAGTAAGCAAGCGTCCTGAAGCTGTTTACACAACCCGTCGGCAGGTTGCCGAACCATTGCTGTGCAATTCCCTTGAGAGTCGCTGGGAAACATTTGCACCAAGTGGGATCATCCAACCCTTGAAGGTATATCAGGTTGGTGAATGCCATCAGATGGTCTTCTGGGTTAGTAGTGCCGTCATAGGCGCCTACTAGAACATTTTTTACTTTGGCCGGCTGAGCGGCTTCAGTAATTTCCTTGGAGAAGGCCGACGGCTGTTCACCAAGTCTAAGCAACCGTAGCTGCCAGTCCATAGGTTGGACGTTTTTTGCTGCAGGTCCACCAAATGGAGGTGGCTGCATAAAATACTGTTGTTGCGGCACAAATGGTAAGTTTGGTACCGCCTGGGCACTATGAAAGCCGGACTGACGGGAGGTGCCGCCTGACTGACTCTCATGGTACGACTGAGTATGCCTCATCGAGGCATTTCGCAAACTGTCTTGAAAATTTGAAGTAGAAGCCGACTCTGATAATCGGTCACTCTTCTTCTGCTCTAGCAGGAGCCGAGCATCTGTGAACGTTTGCTTTGACCCGTCCGCCTGAATATGACGAACCGGTTTCCTATTTCCCGTAGGATAACGGAGTTTTGTGAAATCAAGAGCAGGTGGCTCCCGCTTCTTGGATTTAGGATGAGGAGTCGCCTCTCGCCCTTGAACTGGCTTCCTCTTCAGTGAAGTGGAAGGTTTCTTGGCCGACTGCTCTTTGACTGAAGCAGGCGGTTTTTTGTTGATCAACTCTTGAATCTCTCCCTTGAAGTCCCTCATGAAGGTCATGAGTTCGTTCCTTGTGATGGGAGCAGACCCATCAGTCGGCTGTTGCCGAGCAGGCGGTGCGCCTGCTGGCTCGCTTCCTGTTTGAAGATGCTCCCGTTCCCTCCTTTCGGTATGACGGGTACGTCGGGCCCTTAGGGTCCCGTCTGGAGCTGTATGAGTTTCAACTTCAAATTCACTTTCGGTATCATGGTCCGACTGAACTTGAGGATCGTCTAGGGGACGCCTCTCTTCAAGAGTCGGTACAGACTTGGATGCCATCTCTGAAGTACTCTCCCCACAGACGGCGCCAAATGTTTCGGGGTTTTCTGATGTCCTGCGGGAGAGTTACAATTCCGAGACTGGAACCGGACGCCTGTACCTGCAAAATAACGGAGACTCCTGAGAGCTCCGCCTCCAACGGTCAAGTTAGTACCTGATTAAGGAGTTATTAATACGGAAAGTAAAGTACTAAGATCTCTCTAGGTGAGAGTGCTTAATGTTGGTAATCTGCGTCGTTAGCGAGATTAGCCGGTTGTTGGTGTTCCGTAATATTTCTGTTCTTCTCTGCTTGATTTCTTGATTTCTCCATTCCCTAACTAATGAGGATTAATTAAGTATTTATAGCCTTGAGAAGCGTGCCACTCTCTAGGTTTAAGGTAAACCTAGGGCTGATCGGGCCTCTAGACTGGATTGGGCCTTGATGGCCGGTTTTCCCATTTGGCATGGGTGGACACGTGGCGTGCCTTGATTGGTCCGTAGAGGACGTATCTGTGATTGACACGTGGCAGGCTCCTATTGGCCTTCGTGAAGGACCCGTGGCGGAACATGGTTGGTCCACTTGTCAGACGGTGATTGGTGGATAAAAATCCCCTAATCAAATCCCACCTTTTGATTATTATCTAATAATCCCACCTTTATAAAACATTCTCTTTTATTGGTTCTTAACCTGTTGGTAACCGGTTTTGATAGGTTAAAGTCTACGTGTCACTTTGTGATTGGTGAAAAATATTTTTTTTTAAAATAAAAAAACTTAAACCAAAAAAAAAAAAATTAAGAAAATAACTAACCCACCCCAACCCTCCGGCAGCCCTCTCCTGGAGCACCGACTGACCTAGACCACTTCCTCGCACCTGCCAACCCAGCCTCCCCCCCCGGCCGACTCAGCCCCCCTTACCCCCGCTGCGACCACCCATCTTTCTCTAAACCCTAACCCCGGTAGCCCTCCCCCCTGGATCGGATTTTCCGTTCTATTGTTGCTATTAATATGCGCAGGAGGCTATGTATTCAATCAAAAGAAAAGAGCAAAGAAGGCAAAACAACAATCCGATCCATTTGGTGGTGGTGGAAGGGAGGGGGGATGATTGTCGGGAATCAGGATTTAGAAAGATATGGATGGTCGCGGCGGGGGATAGGAAGGGGTGGTGGATCGGCCTGAGTGGTGGAGGGGGATGGGTCGGTCGGCGCTAGGGAAGATGTTGGGTTGACCGGCGCTCCGGGGGAAGGCTGCCGGAGGGTTGACGTAGGGGTTGGGGTTAACGGCTGGCCTTTTCCTTTTTTTTTAGTTTTTTTTTTTAATTTTTTGACTAATCGCGTAGTGACATGTGTCACTAAAAAAAATAAAAAAAAATACCCAATGTACAAGGTTACCGGTCACAAAGAACCAACAAAAGAAAATGCCTTATAAAGGTGGGATTATTAAATAATAATCGAAATGTGGGATTATTAACAGTGAACCGGCAAAAATAGGATTATTATAATCAATTTTTCCTATATTATATTGTAAGTGTGCAGAGAATGTATAGGTAACAATGACATACATGACCTACATGGCTACGTCTCTTGTCATATCGATTATATTTTCAATACGAATATTAGTTATCAGATCATGTAGTAGTATTCAGAAATGTTGATGAAAAAAGTGCAAATTTAACTTTTTCAAGAACATTAAAATTTTAGCATAACCTCGAGTTTGCTTCGTTCTATAAGTTTTAGGTGGTAGAAATACCAAAACTGTATGTGCATCGTAATGTACAGTAATTGATATGAGCATATATATAGACCTTACATGTGTGTGGTACACATTAATAGAAACACGTAAGGGTGGGACTTTTCAAACCGAATTGTGAAACCGCCCGTTACCGAGCCGAACCGTTTATAAACCGCTAATTTTAAACCGAAAACTGAACCGAACCGTATAATGTCAAACCAAAATCGAACCGAACCGCTTAATTATCAACATGTTACGGACCGTAGACTGATAACAAACCGAACCGCTCAAAACCGAACCGAATGGTTTATAAACCCATTATTGACCCGAACCGTTAATAAACCGAAACCGTTTAAACCGTAGAAAAAACCGTTTAAACCGAACCATTTGTATCCCGCTAATCGTTTAAACCGACCCGTTTATAAACTGAAACCGTTTAAACCGAACCGTTGTAATCCGTTAACCGTTTAAACTGAACCGCTATAACCCGTTAAACCGTTAAAATCGAACTGTTTTCAAATCGCAACCCGTTCAAACAGATCCGATTACAAACTGCTTAATTCAAATTGAATTATTTACAACCTAAATACAATTAATGTTTAAAGTAAATTAACCGTAGCCATTGGTAATTTTGTAAATATAACATATACATCTAATATGTCGTTGTATTAGATTACAATGTAAAAAAGTTAATAAATGTAGATCTAATCAAACGGCTTAGGTTAATACAATGGTATATATCACCTAGTCCAACGACATTATTGATGTCGTTTTAGATTACTTATTTATTTTAATTAATATAAAATGTAGCATACTAGTATTAATGTATTATATATATATATACTTTAATTAAACAAAGGTAACAATAAATATAAATTTAAAGTAAATAACTTTAATTATTCCAAAAAATATACATTTCATCTACATTTTACATTAAAAATAAATAAGTTTATTAGGATTTACATTTTACATATGATCATAAATTATCCTAATAACAAAATTTAACCTAAAAAAAAATCCTAAAATCAAAAGGCAGCAACAATCTTGAAGCAGTAGCACACCACCCAAGAGCAGAAGAAACAACATCAGCAGGCAGGAACCAACTCAGGCAACAACAGATCAGCAACTCAGCAGAAGCAAGCAACAATATAAGCAGAAGCAGCTTAGCAGGAACAACAACCAAAAGCAGATAAGCAGCTCACAAACATCAGTTCAACCAACTTTAGAACTAATTTTTGTTTTTAAAAATTGCTCTCAGATTTACATTTATCGTATCATCACTGAGCAATGGTTGTTTTAACTTAAAACTTGAAAAATGCTGCCAGCAAGTACATATACATTGAAGTCTCAACATAAATGACAAGGGCAACGATGATTCAAGATAAATTAAAACAACAAGCATAAGAAACAGCAGCAACAAAACTTATCATAAACACAAAAGGCAGCAACAATACTGAAGCAGCAACACAACACCCAAGAGTAGAAGAAACAGCAGCAGCCTCAAGCTGGCAGGAACCAGTTGAGGCAGCAACAGATGAACAACTTAGTAGAAGCAGGCAACAGAATAAGCAGAAGCAGCTCAACATGAATTGTAACCAGAAGCATGCTACAACAACTCATGCAGCATCCTTTCATCCAAAATCAAGCGTCATTTTTTGTTTTATAAATTTCTCTCAGATTTAAGTTTACAATTTCATCACCGAGCAGTGGGTGTTTTAACCTAAATCTTGAAAAATGCTACCAGCAAGTCTCAAAATAAATGACAAGGGTAACGATTTTTCAAGATAAAATAAAACAACCACAGTGAGGCAACAGGAGCAAGTACATATATAACAACAGCTAGCCATAGTGAGGCAACACCGTTGTACAAATACCTGTTATGTAGATGAAGCACTTTCTGCTTCAATCTCTTTACCAACAAGGAGGACGTCTTCCTCAACATCCCCTTGATAACCACGACACCAATTTTGGGTGGTAACCTATGCCTCAACATTCTTTGGCAAAAGCTTACCCCTATATTTGTTCAAAATATGACCACCCAAACTATAAGAAGATTCGGAGGCCACTGATGTAATAGGAATGGCCAAAACATCCCTTGCTATATTAGCTAAAATAGGAAAAGAAGAAGCTTGAGATTCCCAGTACTATACTTCAGAACATCAAAATGTTCCCCTTGAATTATTCGCGAACGAGGTCCATTCAAATATGACTCAAGATCAGCCAGATGGCATCTAGCTGAATCACCATCTTCGTCATCATCAATCTCACACAACTGAAACAGTTTTCTTTTATAAAAAGTTCAATTATAACATTACAGATAACAATAAAATACTGCCATTAATATTGTATGAGATAATTACCGTGAAAATATTTTGAGAATTCAACATGCGATTAGAATTTTTAGATTGAGCTGTGACAAAAGTGGCAGGATTTCTGCAGCTTGTATTAGATGCAGCAGAATAAAATTTATAAAGGTCACAAAGAGATTCCTTAATCATCTTAATCTTTTCGTCGCATGCCTCACCATCATACAACAAGTTAAACATTTTTCTCACTCGACACAGCTTATAACGAGGATCAAGAGCAACAGCAACTAAAAGAATCAAACAATAATCCTCCCAATGACCCTCAAACTTCTCAAGCATAAGTGCTGCATGCCATGGGTGCAAGTTTAGGGTCTTTATGGGCTTGATTCATAGCGTACTCAATTTTAAAACACTAACAAAATACAAATTAGCAGTGGGATATTCAGTACCAGAAAATAACACAGTAATATCATAAAATGGCCGAAGGAAATCACAAATATTTTGAATAGTATCCCATTCATCAGCATCAAGTCTATAAAAAATACCCAAAAACCTACTAGTATATAGAATCAAGGCATCCTTAGCTTCTAAGACTTTTCAGAGCATTGTATAAGTGGCATTCCAACGAGTCACAACATCGAGACATAACTTACCATTAAAAGCACACTGTAACTCAAACAAAGCATGCTCAAATTGAGTTAATCTAAAATCACAAGCATCAATATAGTTAACAAATTCACACAATTTTTCAACACTTTCATGAACTTCTTTTAAACCTCTTTAAACAATAAGATTTAAAACATGAGCTGAACATCGAACATGAAAGAATTTACCATTACAAGGAAGAGGAGATCATTGCATTAATTCTTTTTTCAAATATTCAACCATAACATTCATAGAACGAGCATTATCAACGGTCATTGAAAAAGCCTTACCTTGAAGGTTCCACTCTTTGATCAGTTTAAACACAAACTTTCCAACCTCAACACCAGTATGGGGAGGGCCACAATATCTAAAAATTTAAAATTTTAGACCTAAGAGACCAACTGTCATCAACATAATGAGCAGTCAAAGTGAGATAGCCTCGTGCAGTCCACAAGTCACATGTAAAGCTAACTCTACCACAAACATTAGCCAAAGACTCATGCAACAAGGATTTATATTTATCATACTCAGCAATACAATACTTTAACATAGTTTTTCTACAAACATGCTTCACCTTAGGATTCAAATATGCATGAAGTTCCCTAAGATATACATGCTCTACAATATTTAAAGGATATGCATGACAGATTTTAGCTTTAGCAAACTTTTGTAAATAAGTTTTTTTGATCAAATGTTGATTCTACACCTTGCTGAAGACCATGGTTTAGCCCAAGCATGCATTAATATGTTTGCCACACAAATTACAACGAGCATATTCTACCTTTTTATTACCTACCGTCTTAAAAAAAAATGTGTAATGCTTCAATATACCTGAGGTTCTTTGACGTATATTACCAGCAATAGTGATAATGCTAGTATTATGAGCATCATCAACTGGTCCAGAGGGAGCTTGAGAGCTCACACTCTCCAAATCAGATGGCCTCTCACCCTCACTCCTCTAATGGTCAAAATCATCATATTCATGAGCCATGACTGTAGCAGCATTTAAAAAAAACAAATCAACAGTATACAATACATAGGGCAAAGCAAAACAAATAGCATAACATAAAAACAATACTTAAAAAAAAACAGATAAATTGAAATAAACAGAATAAAAAATAGAACTTAAAATCTTAATTACAGTCATTAAAAAATTAGAACTTAGAATATATTTCGATTTTCTATTTCACACATCAGCAAAAAATCAGAACTTAAACAACACTCCATTTGCTATTACAATTTCACACATTAGCAAAAAAAAAAAAAAACCAAAAAAAACCAGAAATTCAATAAAAATCAGAACTTAGAATAAATTTCGGAACTTAGAATTAAAAGCAAGAAAAAATATCAAATTGAGGATAAATGAAAAAAACATACCTTAACAGAAAAAACGTGAGCAAGTTAGTTACAGATCTACCAAAATAAAAAAATAAAAATAAAATAAAAATAAAATCAGAAGTTAAATACAGATGACAGACCTAACATTCACAAACTGAAAATAAATTGCAAAAAAATAAGAGTCTCAAAATATTTAAAAACAAACAGACTCAAAATTAAGTTTCTAACAAAATAAAATTCCGATAAAAATCCTACAACACATTAGGAAAAAAACAAACCAAAATAAACCAGAAATTCAATAAAAAACAGAACTTAGAATAAAAATCGAAACTTAGAATAAAAAAAATACCTTAAATAATTGTGAGTACAGAATAAATATGACAAATCTACAAAAAAAAAAAAAAAAAAAGAAGAAAATAAAAATTAGAACTTACAGAATCGATCTAATTATCAATTGGTATCATACTACTACTACTACTATCGAGAAAATTGCAGTTTATAGTTTACCGTTATTGAGCTTTAAACGATTCTTACTTCGTTGTCACTTTTACAATTGTACTATATAATGGTTTCATTACTTTCGTGACTTTCGTCCATTAAGCCTTTTAGGCTGTTTGAGTTTAATAACATAAATACAGCAACAAACTAATCCAACAAACTATCTATATAATGTAGTATGTAAGCTACGTAGTATTACTTATAAATTGTAAGAAACGCAAATGTTTCAAAATTGAAATTGATTCAATACGACATAGTTAATGTATATCAATATTTGACATCTCTATATGTATATATCTGTGAGTTTGTGACTGTATATGTAATAATGTAATAAGTAATAACTAATAACTAATAAAGTAATAATAATTAATAAATAATAGAGACTAGAGAGTATGAGTAGATTAGGGTTTAGTTTGGTAGGTAATACAACAACAAACTAATCCAACAAACTATATAATGTAGTATGTAACTATGTAAGTTATTACTTATAAATTGTAAGAAATGCAAATGTTTCGAAATTGAAATTGATTCAATACGACATAGTTAATGTGTATCAATATTTGACATCTCTATATGTATATATCTATGAGTCTGTGACTGTATATGTAATAAACTAATAAGTAATAACTAATAAAGTAATAATAATTAATAAATAATAGAGACTAAAGAGTATGAGTAGATTGGGGTTTAGTTTGGTAGGTTTAGTTTTTAATGAAATCTAACCGTTGTTTTTCATGGGCATTCAATCTAACCGTTGTATATTTGTACATTAGTATTGCATAAAGATTTCATCACCACTTTAGTGACTTTCGTCCATTTAGCATATCAGGCTGTTTGAATTAGTAATCTAAATAAGGTAACAAACTAATCCATTTAACCTCGTGTAACTTATAAATTATAAGAAATGTAAATGTTTGGAAATCGAAATTGATTCAATACGACATTGTTAATGTATATGTATATCATTTGTTTCGGGGTTTTCTGATGTCCTGCGGGAGAGTTACAATTCCGAGACTGGAACCGGACGCCTGTACCTGCAAAATAACGGAGACTCCTGAGAGCTCCGCCTCCAACGGTCAAGTTAGTACCTGATTAAGGAGTAATCAATACAGAAATTAAAGTAATCAGATCTCTCTAGGTGAGAGTGCTTAGTGTTGGTAATCTGCGTTGTTAGCGAGATTAGCCGGTCGTTAATAAGTCTGTTCTTCTCTGCTTGATCTCTTAATTATTCGGTTCTTGATTAATGAGGATTAATCGAGTATTTATAGCCTTGGGAAGCGTGCAACTCTCTAGGTTTAAGGTAAACCTAGGGCTGATCGGGCCTCTAGACTGAATTGGGCCTTGATGGCCGGTTGTCCCATTTGGCATGGGTGGACACGTGGCGTGTCTTAAGTGGTCCGTGGAGGACGTATCTGTGATTGACACGTGGCAGGTTCCTGTTGGCCTTCATGAAGAACACGTGGCGGAACCTGGTTGGTCCACTTGTCAGACGGTGATTGGTGGATAAAAATCCCCTAATCATCATTATATGTGTATCTGTATATGTAACAAATAATAATATATGGTACGAATGTACGATTGGTATCATACTATCATTGCCTCATTGAGTCATTGGTATGTACATATAATTGATAAATATATCTGATTATTAAAACTTAAAACACTTGTTAATCGATCTAATTGAATACTTGTACTTCCTTAATTATCGATTTATCGTATTCTAAGTATCAACTAATTAAATCATGGTCATGGCGCGATCTTTAAAACAATCATGACCCAAACCGCTTATAAACCGAATTGACATTGACCGGGTAAAACCGTCCATGAACCGACTCGTTTCAAACCGATCCAATCATGACACAAACCGTTTATAAACCGAACCGGCATGATCCAAAACCGTTTATAAACCGAACCGACATTGACCCGGGTAAACCCATTTCAAACTGAATTGCCTGACCCAAGTCCCACCCCAGAAACGCGTGCTTTAGAATGCACAATATAGGTTTCCAGATAATAATAACAATCATAAGATCTGACATTTATATAATGCTATACACACTACATACGAAGTACATCGACCATGGTACATGTGAATTATGTGATGGACTGATGTCTGATGGTAATATTGGCATTTACTAGGAAACTACGAGTTCATTACAAAAATGAGCATTGCATGCAATTATAAAAGGCCCAAATCCTCTGACGGCATATGCATCGGTCAAAATCTGCACGATTATGCTCATTTTCGACCGTATGAATTCACATTCCTCAAGACGTACACCATATGATGGAAGAAGCAAATGTACTCTTCCAATGAAATATACAAGTATATATTACAGAGCCTATTAATGATAAAGAACTTACTAATACAAAATTAATGATAATATTTATTTATACAAAGAATTATATTTATCAATTGATTTACATCGAGTGCTCGAATCCAATTTCCTGTACATTTTGTACGGAATCTCCATATTTGCAACCCTACCAGGCTACCAGTACGTAGTTAAACTGGTGTCTGTCGTCCAAAACTTTCAGAAGTGCCTCAAAAATCATGAAATACACTCCTCAATTTTGCTTTTCGGAGGGCAATTACTTACTTTATCAAAAAATTTCCCTTTTCAATTCAAAACTTGAAATTCTCCTTCAAGTAGTAAACAAATTCTTGCTGCAATATCACCAAAAAGAGAGAAAATTGCCTTAGATAATATGTGCACCACAGTAATATGAGTACCTAATTACGAGTCATTTTTGCGAAGTAATCCACAGTGTTGATAAAATTACCGGTAGCACTCCTAATGAATTCAAAGGTGTGTTTAGTTCAACTTATTTTAACTTACTTTAAATCAAATAAACTCAAAATGGCAATCCTTAGATTAGATAAGTTTGTACAAGTCTAGGAAAAATATTCGTAGATTGATCAAGTCAGATAATTCTAATTCAATTTTATCGAACACACCCTTAACAAAATTGTTTTCCAAATTTGATTGTTTGATCAACCTCTTGCGGATATGCACTATTTTCTACTTGTATGTGATAAGGTTTGGATTGGCGGAGAAACTTACAAGGAAACAGAGGAGGATGCATCCAGCAGCACCAGGAAAAAACGCGTACCAATAATTGAGTCCATGAAGTTTAGCTCCGTCAATAAATAACAATGGCAAACTAGCAGCTACACATACATACACACATCCAGTCCAGTTAGATTAAATTTTAGGAAAATTTATGTAAAAGGACATTTTCAGTGGTTGATTTTGTTTAAAAGGACTTTTTAAGTGAAACTTTGTGAAAAAGGATCTTTTAAGTTGTATTATGCTGTGAAGGGGCACTAGGCTGAGTTTTCCGGGTAGTCAATGGCGGAGCTCCGGCGTTGACTCTCACGTGGGAGTCACGTGACTTTTAAAAACAAGCCCACACGTTTTTTTTGGGAAGTATGAAAGGGGGAAAAATGAAAGGGGTAGTTCGAAAAGGAGGGAAAGGGGGAAAAAAAATGTGTGAACTTTTTTATAAGTCACGTAACCCCCACGTAAGAGTCAACGCCGGAGCTCCGCTGTTGACCACCCGAAAAATCCAGCCTAATACCCTCTCACAACATAATACAATTTAAAAAGTCCTTTTTCACAACTTATCACTTAAAAGGTCATTTCAAACAAAATCGACCACTTAAAAGGTCCTTTTACACAAATCTTCCTAAATTTTAAGTATACGATAATTTTATATTCGTATATACTACGAAAGCAGATAGAGTAGTATAGATTACCAGGAGGGTGCGTAGATTTGGTGTAAATCATGAAAGCCAGGGAAGCAGCAAGAGAAGCACCCCTGGCAAGCCAACCTGGTCCCAACAGTGTGAATGCTAACACTCCTATTGCTGCACACCCTATTTGAGCCATGAACATGTTGTATTTCTGCATATATATACATACAGTTCCAAATTAAGTTAAGGTAAAATATTTGTATGTAACGATAAGAACTAGAATATCGAAAAAGTTGCCAGTTCGAAGTACAAGCACTTGAACCATACTACCAAAGCAAACAAAATTTGAGAAAAGAATAACTAAGGTATTTATGCATGTGAAAAAGTAATGTTAACAAAAATTATACGAGTAAATGAAATAACTCATACACACCACGGCTAAAAAACCCATTATATGGTCATCACTCATTATGATCGATTAAAAGTTCCTTACAAATACCTGACATTATATCTAGGAAAAATTGATTTTAATAATTCCACCTTTGGCCAATTCGTCATTAATAATCACATTTTTTGCTTATTATCTAATAATCCCACCTATATAGGCGATTTTCTTCCATTGGTCCCTAACCGATTGATAACCGGATTTGATAGGTGAATATGCTACGTGTCACTTTGTGATTGGTTGAAAATTAAAGAAAATTAAAAAAATTAAAAAAAAAAAAACTAAAAAATATAAAAATAAAAGAAAAAAAAAATACCTCCACGCTACTCCATCCTCCGGCAGCCTCCTTCCCCACCCCCACCACCACCGGAATCTTCCCCTCTCTACGAGTCACCCAACGACAACGCCCCTCCCTGGAATCCACCACAAAATCCTAAACCCAACCCCTCTTTTCTGGACTTCCGACCTCTTTCTCTCTCCTCGCGCAGCCGTCGGCAATTTCGCTGCAACAATCTCCTCACTTATCTCAAGGTTAATTTTTTTCTTATTTATTTTTGTTAATTGTATTTGATTCCAGATTATTCAATTTCTTCATATCAATTTATATGTTTTCATTTTTGTAATTTTTCTAAGTTGGGTGTTCTTGATTTGATGATAAAAGGGTCTGAATTGTTGATTTTGGAGAATATTGGGTATTGTTGAATATTGTTTGACGCCGGGGAAGGGGAGAGGAATGGTTTTTGAGGTGGGCAATAGGGGATGGGGTGGTTTTTGGGGCTGGGTTTAGGGTGTCGTGGTGGATTCCGGGGAGTGGGGTGTTGCCGTTGGGTGGGTCGTGGAGAGGGGAAGATTCCGGTGGTGGTGGGGTGGGGAAGGGGCTGCCGGAGGATGGCAGTGGTGGGAAAGGACGGCTGCCGGAAGTTGGGATGGGGTGGCGTGGGGTTGAGGTTGCTGGGTATTTTTTTTCTTTTTTTTTTAAATTTTTTTTTTAATTTTTTTTAATTTTTTTGATCAATCATGTAATAACATGTGTTAATTAAATTAAAATTTTAAAAAATTTACCTATTGTGCATGTAATCAGTCACAAGGGACTATTAAAAGAGAATCTCATATAAAGGTGGGATTATTAGATAATAATCAAAAGGTGGGATTATTAATGGCAAACCGGTCAAAGGTGGGATTATTAATGGGAAACCGGTTAAAGGTGCGATTATTAGAATCAATTTTTCTTTATATCTATTATTATTAACGAAGTATCTATTTATACGAGTATACAATTCAATTCATATGTACCTTAAATTGTTTAAATCATATATTTTCTAGTAATTTGATAAACTTTCTATAAGTCTTTAGATCATATTTCCTCTCTTTTATATTGAGACCGCTTTTGGAAGACTAGGCTTGTCTCGATATCTACTAAGTACATGGCAATCTCAATTATTGTAGCAGAACTTAAATTGTGAATATATGATACAGAGTACTAAACAAATTAAGTGTTCGTTGCTACACATCATACAAATGGACGAATTTGCTGATATGATAAACTAGTAAACTACTACTTACCAAGCTAGTAAGCTAGCCTAAGAATAATAATTCTAAAAAATTGCAAGAAAGATCTTTAGCCACAAACAATTTGTAAGAGGATAAAATATAGTAATAATGTGCAATAATACTATAGTATTATTATTATTATACAAGTAGATATAAAAGGGACCCAAAAATATAATATCAACCAATCAGATTTGAAAGACAAAGATAGAGTAGAACGTACATACCCGAGCAGCTGGAGATTTAGGGGTGATGAATAAAACAGCACAAACAGCTCCTAATGGCGCTATTGTCATTGACAATCCTTTTGGCGCTAGTATCTGGTCCATTTTTCCCAACATTGCCATTCCCGCAAATGCCCCTATTTTCATTTTTATCACTAATTTGTTAGCTTAGTTGACATTATTATAGGCATGTAAAGGGTAGTTAAATAAATAAGTGATCTGAGCACATTTGATGACTGATCGGAAAGATACTTTGAACTTAAGAGTTATACGTCTTTTCGATTTAGGTCATTTTTTTTTTTTCACTTTATTCTCACTTTATGACATATACTTTGAATAAGATTAAAATTAAATTCGAATAAGTTTAGAAACAATATGTTTTAGATAAATCCCTATTTCGTTTATTTTATTTTCACTTAGTACAAAAAAAAGAAAATTTGTGTGTTAATCAAATGAATTGAAGACACCCTAAGTTTTGTAAAAGGTATACTACGGTATAAGAGTTGTACAGTTCAATTTACAAGCAATTTGTTTAGTTAAGTTTAAATTTTTTCAAATAAGTAAAATTCACGTAAATATAATGCACCATAATAGAAAATTAAAAACAAGTAAAATTTCATTTTATGAAGCAGGAAATCTGGGAGTCTTTTAGCCAACTCAAACACATAAAAAAATATAATGCAATTGTTTTACCCTCCATAAATCGGAGAAATGACCTACAAACCTTTTTTTTTTCTTTTTGAAACAAAAATGACCTACAAACTTAAGTAGGCAGAACTTACTTCCTAGAAAATAAAATGAAACTCTTTCGATTTGCTTTCAAGCATGTACAATTAACCAAACGACCACTAAATATATCAAGGGCTACTAATTGGTTAATACAAGTATATTCTTTTAAAATGTTTTATTTATGCAATTTTAAGAAGTGCGTGACATTAAAGTTTACCTAGAATTCTCTAGGCTGGGCCACAATGTTGACGACTTAATGACATTTTTTCCCTAGGCAAAAATTGAAGAATTTTCAAATCTATAAAATTATGCTTTATATCTAATTATCTATGGGTTTTCTCTATATTTCATGATAAATTACTCTAAAATTATTGATAAGGACACTGATGATAAAATTAGATAACAAAGATAGAGCTGTACTACTTAAGTATGAAAAGATAATCACTAGTAACTATAACTATATACAAGTATACAATAAAAGTACAAAACTCATAACCAAAAAATAAAATAAAATAAAATTAAAAGTACATTAATAACATTATTATGGATCCTAAAATCAAGAAACACAAGATGTTAAACAAAAAAAAAGTGTTTTCCAAATCTCTAATATTGCACACATTATATTGAACCTAGATCCAGTATAAATATACAAGTAACTCGTAACGAATAAATATGAATGCATATTTTTGTATGTAAGAGGAAGACGCCCTATCAAATCAGAATTAAGGAATTCACAGGTCAATCCAGCTCAAATTAAAGTGCAAGGGAATGAGGGAAAATAAGGAGGGTATTGGTTGAATCGGATTTGGTTCTAATCTTGAAACAATACTGTTTTAGGAGTTCCCCTCGTGAGGCAAGTTATCGGATTACCAAAAGAATCACAAAAGGAAATGAATGAAAGGGAACATACCAAGAGAAGGCCAAAGAATATCACTGAAAGAAGGAGAAGGGGTGGCTTTATCAGGTGACCAAGTGTCCCAAAGAGGTGCAGCCACGTTAGTTGAAGAAGAAGCAACCACCTTTAAACTCTGCTTTCTCTTAGAAAATAATGTCGTGAATAATGGTCGGTCCAAAATATATGATCCATTCTTTTTACATGAATTTTTATATGAACAATTCTTGATTAAATTCAATGGTGGTAGAGTTGGAGAAGCAGGTAATAACAAGGGAGAAAAGAGAAGGTGTTTAGAGGAGAGAGAAAATTGGGTTATCATTGTATAAAGTTTTAAATTAAATGTTTAAGAAACGATTTCTGTTCTAGTTTGTCGTGCGAAAAATGGAAGAAATAAAGACCGACAGTTGAGAATTAAAATAGAAGAAAGGGGTGGAATAAATTGAATTGTGGGGAGCTTTTGGTGAAATTGAAGGGTCAATATCCATTATCATGTGGCCATATGGTGTTATGTTTAGCTATTGCATGCAATTTTATTTTCTACTATGTCTCTCTCTATTCTATGCTTATCTTACTTGTATAATTTTCTATGTGATTTACCTCGTGTCCTAGTCTACGTGTGCTTCCACGTTGGACGTTCCCCCAAATGTAAATGGTGCTTAAACTGGTTATATTTCATATTGCTATTTTGTGATTAATATTATATAAATGCAAAAAAAATTAATTACTACCTCCGCTTTTAGTTATTTGCAACGATGGGACATAAAGTAGAGAGGAAAAATGTCCCATCGTTGCAAATAACCAAAAGTGGAGGTAATATAACATTCCATAAATGTATCACCTACAGAGTATTGTTTTTCTTTTTCTTCAGCTCAATATTCTCTACATCAAGCGTGAGTAGAATTTATAGATTGAGTAATTATGGTGATTGACCCTTCAAATATTTAGATAATGGTATCACCCATGACTCTTTCACTACTAGAAAACAGGTCATATTCGACGGAAAAATTCCGTCGAAATCACCCTAAATTCCGTCGGAAAACCATTTGTAGGAAAAACGACCGTTGGAAACACTTATCCCACGGAATTTCCGTCGGAAGAGGAATTCCGGCACCGGGAAGTCAGTCGGAAAATTACGACGGAATACAAATCCGTCGGAAACTGGTGCAATCAAATTAAAAAAAAATAAACAGGCCGCACCACCACCGGCACGGCCTGTCACCACCTTCAACCACCCAAAAATCCATTGTCAACCCCACCCTCACCCCACCTAACCCTAACGCACCACCACCACCCCAACAACCCTAACAACACCACTACCACTCTCACCGAACCACCCTACCACCCACCTTAACCGAACCTGACCCCAACCAAACCAAACCCATCCCACCTAACCCTAACCAAACCGAACCCACCCCACCTAACCTTAATGCACCCAAACTAAGCCCAGATCTATCTAAAACCACCCATCTAAACCCAAATCTAAAACCACTAAAACTAAACCTAGATCTAAAACCACCCAAACTAAGTGGACTACCCCACCACCCACCAGTCCACCGCAATTACCCGAACACAAACCACCCACCACCACCGCAGTTTCCCTAAACCACCCACCAGTCCACCGCCGCCGCCATTCAACCACATATCATAAAATTAAAAAAAAAAAATTCAAAAACCAAAAATAAATAAGAAAAAAAGAACATACCTTAAATTTCACCAACAAAACCCCGAAATTGGCTTGAATTTGGGTTTTAAAGGTCAAATTCGACCATGAAAACTCTAGATCTAGAGTGATCTAGAGTTTTCATGGTCAAATTTGACATGAAAAACCTTACTTTGTTCAAAAAATTAAAACCCTTCGAGCTTTCATGGTGAGGTGTGATTTTGTGAGAATGAAAGAAAGGAGAAAGGAGAAAGAAGATGAAGACGCGAGAACAGAGAAGAGGAGGACGCGAGAACAGAGAAAGGGGGAAAAGAAGAGGAACAGAGAAAGGGTGAGAAGAGGAAAGAGAAAAAAAGGCGGAGGAAAGAGAAAGGGGCTCCGGTAGGTTTTAGGGGTTTTTTTTGTTTAATTAAATATTCTGACGGAATTTTCGACGGATTTAATATCTGTCGGAAATTTAGCTTTTCGACGGAATCTAATATATATAAATAAAGTAGGCATTTTTTAAGAGCATTCGGCGCGCCACATAAGTAAAGGCATTATTTCGACCAATTAAAAATTAGATTTCTATTTTATTTTAGAATTAAAAAATTCGTTTCCCACCTAAGTAAAAGTGACGAATGAGATTTAAGAGTTTTGCCACGTAAGTAAAAACAACGAATATTGATTTATTAGGATTTAATTTATTTAAAAAACTAAAAGTTATCTTTTAAACTAATCATCTTTAGATATAAATTTATATACCTACTATTATAAGATAAATTATGATAATGTTTATGATAAGAAATAAAAATTATTCCTTAATTATAATTAAATTAAAATTTGTGATATTTATCATTATAAATTGATGTATCATATCACAACAACAAAATTTCGTATCAATACAAAACCAAACCAAACAAATTTTGTGTCATTAATTTGTGTCAGTTTTATTAGGTCATCAATGGCTTGGTAATTTTTAGCCTAATTTTTAAAACCCATGTTTAAATGTATATTTGTGACTATTGATTAAATTGTGTTTATTTGGGATACTTAATGATTATATGTTTATGTTTTGTTTACTGAATTTTTTTTTTACATGCAAATCTAATTTAATTAGAGGATTAAATTCGAGCAAAAATCTTTGGAATATCAAAGTACGAGTTTCTCGCTTGATAATTTTATTGGATGAGAAGGTATTATATCTTTATAAATCGGTTACATTTATTAAATCTTTTAATGAACCTTTTAGTTTTTATCAATTAATTTTATGATTAAAACAAATTTTTTATGATTTAGTTATCTTAATTAAGTCATAAAATTAACTTAATTTTTTATTTTTAATTACTGGGTGATTACGCTCCCTCAATTAAAGTCAACTTTTTTCTACAATTTTTTTTCAAAATTGATTATTATAATTTTATTTTTATTTTTGATTTTGATTTTGTTCTACGAATAATGATTTAGGATTTAAATTATTTTAAAAATAAAAAATTATTATCTTTTCACATTAAAGGTTTTATGCTAATATGTAATCAATGAAATATCATATTATATTTTTTTTCTTAAAGATATCATATTATTGTCATATAATCAACAACGAATAAAATACAAAACAACAATAAATTAAGTGGAATAATAAATTACATTAAAAAACAATATACTTTTGTAATTGGCAATATCATTTTAATTTAATTTTTTTTTGTCTGAAATTATTAAATTATAAAATAAATCAAATAATTACAAAAAAAATAAAAAAATAAAAAAAAACTTAGAGTATATAGGAAAATATCTTTTCTTGTGATATATGTATGACAATTGCATCGCACGGTATTATTTCAAACAATTAAAAGTTAGATTTGTATTTTATTTTAAAATTAAAAAATTCACTCACCACATAAGCAATTTTTATCTTATCTAGCAACCCATTTCATGATTAGATAAAATTTTTATAAGAGATTTATTTGCTACTCCACAAATATATAAGATATGATGATATTAAAGATTTGTATACATCCTCTCAAAAATATAATTTTGATTTTTTTTTCAATTGTAAATAGACAATATATATATTTTATACAAAAAACACAAACTTGTGAATAATATCATTCTCTCGTAAAATATTCAGTTCAGTTCAGCTTCAATCAGTTCAGTTCAGTTCAGTAAATCAGAACAGGTCCTAAGTCAACTATAATGTTACAGTAGTAGGGAAAAAAAAATTAAAGATTGTAAGAGATGTCTCTGATAATTTTGATTTTTTATGTATTATGGTTTCTGGTAGAATATCTATATTATTATTGTAAAAATTATTGTAGTAGTGTATACATATAACTCTATTATTAAGGATATATGATAATGAAATTTCATTATAAAGATTTAATTTTATTCAATTAGATTAATTTTAGTGATGCAACATTCTTGGTAGTATATATATATATATTTCATTTAACTATTTAAAAATTTATAAAGTCATATCTTTTACTATTACTCCCACCGTCTTTATTTTAACCCTATAGTTTTGGGTTTACTTTATTAATTTTTCATTGTATAAAGTTGATTCGGAGTAAAAGAATAATGGTGGTCTAAGTTATTGTTTGTGAAAGAAAAATAGTGATTCTATAACTATATATGTATAGTGGAACAACGTGTTTTCTTTATACAAACGAATCATAGGTTAAAAAAATACGAATAGGATTATGATTTTATTCTAATATTTATCATACTTATAATTTTCATATAACTAATATTAAGTAAATTAAGGTCGCATTTTAAGTTGCATAAAAATAAAACAAATTATCCGTTTTCTAACAAGCAAAATAATAAAAAAATTATAGGGTTAAATTAAGAAAATAATTTTTTCATGAGATTTATGTAAAAAAAATCATGCATCGCACAGGCTTCCATCTAGTTACAAATATTTTGACGGAAATCCGATGGATTTTTGAATTCCGTCGAAAATAGCCTATTTTCTAATAGTGTTTATTACGTAACTTGATTATCTATATGTATTGGGTGGATGAACTCCGATCCCTCAACAAAGAGTGGTCACTATGCCATAGTTCTAACTTTAGTCATTGACCCGATTCATATTTTTATAGTCATGCCCAAAGCTTAATGACTCGACTTTTAGCCTAACCTGACCCAAATTTTTCGTCGAACTAATAATAATCTAATATAGAGAATTATTATATTAGTTTTAATAATAAGCTCTCCGACTATAATTTTAAACTGACTCAAACTAAATTACTTCCTAGCCAAATATGACCCAAATTGTATGATCCCAATCCGTATCCAACTAAATCACCAGTCACCTCTCTAGAGCTCAGGGCTCGAGTATCACTTTTAATTCGTTCTTACGCTACAACAAGTTTTGGTCATATTTAATGGCAAAAGTTCCTACTCCGTATCTTAAAATCTTTAACCTTCATCCTTCAATAGTTATCAATCTCATGATTTTCACTCTCAAATAAAATAGAATAAAAATATGCTTATTAGTTGTATGCTACGTCGAATTAACACAATGCAAGGTCTATAAAGGTGCACTAATACTATACTAATAAATCACTAATCACCCAAAACATAAAAGACAAAATTAATTAAACCCTGAGTAGCCGTCAAACTAATTAAACAACATAATTATTAAAATAGTTAATACAAGCTTAGAAAAGATGCTAATGATCAATTGACACTTGCGACACTTGCACATTTTATTAACCAAAAAAAAGTTGTGGTAATGCATGTTGGGCGGACCAAAGTATATAATATTAATCCATGAGCATAAAATTAGTAGTATATGCTAGAATTAAGGTGGTAACAACAGGGGAATAAAGATTTTATCAAAGGTTTCTGATTTCAAGTTTCAACCATACGAACCATGCAAGAGACCATATATGTGATATTATGCCTCCAGTGGCTTATCAGAAGTTCAGTTGACTCTGACATCATATCAATTTTTTTTTTAATTGTGGTCTCAATATTATTATACTCTATTAGACTATAACTATAGTTGATCGATGATTTGATTAATTGGGGTGCCTATGTCACTAATTAAATTGTACGTAGTATGGTCAAGATAGTAGAATTTTCTAAGGACGGAGTATTAGAGCTAGACACTGGCCAGACTATGCAAGCTCATGTTATGTGCCAGCAAATCTAGACGTGCTCAAATAGAGACGTTTATAAAAGGTCCTGAAAAATTGTTTGGATTGTACAAGCGCATGTTATGTGCCAGCAGGCCTTGTGCTCAAAAGGCCATGTCTCGAGCTCCCGTCAATTAGTCATAAATGGAGCTCATGCGTGGCCCAACTCATGTGCCATGCTAGTGGGCAATAATATTCAATTTTTAGTAAATTGGTAAATAAATAAGTATGCTTGTCATGCTTGTGCCAAATTTTAAATACGTAGTACTGTGTATGATGTCCTCGTAAGTTGTAAGGCTCATGATCTAGGCATGCTTCTTGTACATGCTTGCGGTGAGCCTGGTTGGGTCATTTTTGTGAACATGAAATATTAAGTATATTCGTGGGCTATATAATGAAAAAAAAAATTCTTTTGGCATGGAAACTCCTAATGGCTAGTGAGTTGAAGGAATCATAGCAAATTGTAAGAGTCTCGTGTATCTACATGGATTCAGAATATGATTTTCTTTTTCTTTTTTTTTTTTTTTTTTTTTTTTTTGCAAAATAACAAAATTTGTGATTCGATCATTGATTGAAAAAAGCAACTATCAACAATTCAATCTAAATTTCAAAAAAAATTAAAATAAAAATAATCTAAGGCAGAGATTTATGGGCAGACATCATTGAGTGGAAATAAACGAACTCAATTTGCTTAGAAGTTTAGAATTTTCATCCTTCATTAGAAACATGTCACAAAAAAAAAAAAAAAAAAAAAAAAAAAAAAAAAAAAAACCAATATTAGAACTTCATATGCAGACATTATAACATTATTGAAGAACTAGTTTTGTGTCCGGGCGATGTCCAAATGGTGAATAATTAAAATTTTTAAGATAACATTTTTACTTGAATGTTAAATACAATTAAATAATTCGTTTTTATAATGTAGGATATTTGGACATACGATATCATATGGAGTGTACTTTGTATAGTTTTGTTTGTAAATAGATATCTATGTTATTATTGATTTGAAATTATTTTTATTAAACTTCAATCATTTTCACTGAACTGAAAGTATATTCGTGGGCTATATAATGAAAAAAAAATTCTTTTGGCATGGAAACTCCTAATGGCTAGTGAGTTGAAGGAATCATAGCAAATTATTTTTATTGAATTTCAATTATTTTCAATGAACTGAAAGTATTTTTACCAAACTAATATTATTTTTACTGATTAAAACTTATTTTATTGATTCTCTAATATTTTTTTACAATAAAATAAATAACAATGCATTTTGTATGCGGCTAACAACACCATTTGGCCGTACAAAGTAACCCCTATAAAACTGATCGAGTAACCCTGTAATACTAATTGAGTAAACTCTTACACTGACTTAGTAACCCTCTATAACACTGATTGAGTAACCACTATAACACTGATCAAGTAACCCCTATAGCAATAACGAAGTAACTCTGATATTGTAATAGTTGGTGACACGGTTTGGCCAGCTACGTATAAAAGTTTGTGATTAAATATATTATAAATGGATCTTATTTTAAAGAATTTTTTAAAACAAATTTTATGATGGAAATAGAATTGAGTTATGGGATATTTATTAAAAGTTATGATTAATTTTTACATATGAAATATTAGAATTTGATTGATAATAAAACTCTATGCAACAATTTTATCTTGAAAAATCTATCCAAAAAGTGCTTACTTAGCATCATATGTGTCACAATAATGCCTATTTATCTCCTACGTGGCGCGACACTTGGCGAAAAACTGGAATGTCAAGTGTCGCTGTCTCGTGGCCTGACTGCGAGACCGGCTTTATTTATTAGTGACTAGTTTTGTGCCCAGGCGATGCCCGGATTGTCCTAAACCTTTTAACTTGAATGTTAAATACGATCATATAACCCCTTTTGATAATGTAAGAACGTTAAATACGATCATATAAACCCTTTTAATAATGTAAAATATTTAGACATACGATATCATATCGCTTATTTATATTATAGTGTACTTTTTGTAGTTGTATTTGTAAATAGATATCTATGTTATTAGTTTACCAAACTAAAATTATTTTTTCTCATAAAAACTTATTTTTAGAGATTTTCTATTTTTTATTAAAACATATTATAAATGGATCTCATTTTAAAGAAGTTTTTAAAACGAATTTTATAATGGAAATAGTACAGAGTTATAAGATATTTATTAAGAGTTACAATTAATTTTGTATATATGAAATTTTAGAAATATATCGATATAAAACACTATACAATATTTTTATCTTACAAAAATCTATCCAAAATTCGCTTACTTAGCATCCTATGTGTCACAATAATACCTATTTTGCCAAGTGTCGTTATCTCGTGGCCTGACTGCAAGATCAGCTTTATATATTAGTGATATGATATGATATAATATGATAATCAATAAGGCGCAGTTATGAATCTATATGTGTGCATTAATATATTTAACAACGGAGTACATATTAAAACTAACATCAAGAGAAATTAAACAATATCACATATCTATTTTATTTTTTTTGAACTACATAAGTTTTAGCTTATTTAGTCGATAAATAATCAAATTTAAAATTTCACTCTCTATAAAGTAAAAGATTTTAAAAGAGAAAATAAACAGAGGAGTATGCAAGATTGAATGAAAAATTCTAAAATTTGATGCTTTGGACAACTGGACTGGGATATGGGCTCGAAAACTTGGCCTAGTGAATGCCAAGCTTACTTCATCTCTAATCCTCAACTACTATCAAGAGAAATTTATGGTGAGATTGGAGAAAACTTTTCTACAAAATTCAATAAATTATCTTGGTGAATTTCTTATTGATATTTGAATGAATTTGAATCGAATTGATTAGTTATCGATTAATTTATTTACAGTAATGTATTTTTGTTTTTTTCAGAGTTCCCTTCCAGATTTTGGTAACAATATGAAAATTACTGAATACTCCGTAATTATTTTTTCGAAACCTGATCCATTAATTTAACCTTTGAACATGGAATACTATTCTAATGAGATTAATTTTTAAGGGTTGCATAACAAAATGCACAGATTAATCAATTAATTTAATATACAAAACCCCAAGGCAGGATTACAGCTTACAAGCACATGTTATATCACAAGTTCCACCATCATTTAGCAATGATCAGACTGAGACTCGTAGAAATCGCTAGGGCAAGGAGACATGACCTCTTGTTCTAGAACCTGCAAAACCTCGTTCATCGATGGCCTACGCTCTGGATCTGCATCAGTGCATCGGGAAACTATATCGAGTATTGCCTCTGCTGTTTCCTGATCCACATCACAGCATCTTTTATCCACTATATCCTCTAATCTGTTGTCTTTCAATAGTGTGTTCATCTGCAACAACATTTGAGCAATGGTTTTGCTTATAACCTTTAAGGCTTTAACCAAGTTGGGAGTAAAATAGAATTCATTCTACTAAAGGGAAAGATAGAGAAACAAGGACTTAGGTACTCACCCAACCAACAACATTTAAGCCTTTTTGAACAAAGCATGGATCAGTCGGTCTTTTTCCAGTCACAAGCTCCAACAGAAGAACACCAAAGCTGTAAACATCTGACTTTTCTGTGGCTCTTCCACTTTGTAGATACTCTGCCCATGAAGTGCATATATTTGGATTAAATTGTTTGAACACTGGCCTACTTCCCTAAAGTTTTGTTATTTTCACGTTAAATTTTTGTTTCAGGAAGCATAAGTTCCAAGTGGTTCAGTTAAAGGCTAGTAGGCTACCCAAGTACAGTTAATATAAGCTTCAATAATTGTTTTAGGTGAATGGAATGAAGCCTTAAACCTCAAAATTTTGTGCATTACTTTCTTTTGAGAACATTCTTTCAAGCAAAGTCTCTTACAGTGAATGGGATTTTACGTGACATGCAGCAATATGCACATCGATACCAAGTCATCATCTATGCAAGAATAAGTATGAACTACTATGAACTATTCTGAATATCAAGAGTTCAAAACTATTTGCCAAAAAAAAAAAAGCACAATGCGCGCAAATTCCTTTCTGACTCTGTTGCAAAATTTAAGTTCTGGAGATTGAAAGATATGAAAAGTTTAGAAGACCTACCAGGTGCCAAGTAACCAAAAGTACCAGCAACAACTGTTGTAACATGAGCCTCTTCGTCTTTCAAAAGCTTGGCAAGGCCAAAATCTGACACATGCGGCTCCATATTTTCAGCAAGAAGTATATTGCTTGATTTTATGTCACGATGAACTACTCTTGGGCAGCAGTCATGATGCAGGTAGGCTAATCCACGAGCAGAACCAAGAGCTATCTTCAAACGAGTACTCCAGCTTAATACTTCATCACTATAGCCTTGTTCTGTCAATTGCAATAAAATATTTAACATCATAAAATAGATACTCAGTATTAAGAAAATAAAAATAAAAAAAATAAGTAGCATCTGTTGATATTAATCAACATATTATCATCCACAGTCATCTTCCCCTGATAATATCCATCATAAGTGCAATTTCTTTTATACAAGGGACTTCATGAAGAGCTAACTAATCAAATGCTCTACTAGGTTTCGTTTTCCAGCAATGCCAAGCTTCTTATGAATTGTCGATATCTTCAAGCATGTATGCAATATATGTTCATGTATGTCAGGTAAGATTTTATGTCCAATACAGCTATTCAGTTACTTGGATAATTAATCAACTAATCAATGCATAATTTTTTGAGAAGAAAATTACCATGCAACAGATCATCTAGGCTGCCCATGGCCAAATAATCATATATGAGAAGTTTTGAAGTAGGCAGTCTACAGTAGCCTCTCAAGTTTACTAAATTGATGTGCTTGATACTACCCAAAACCTCCAATTCCCGCTCAAACACTTGATCAGATCCTTCACGAGTGCGATCTATCCTTTTAACAGCAAATGTGCCACAGTCATTCATGACCATTCTGTATACAGTACCATATCCTCCCGAACCTACAACATCTTCTTCATCAAGAGCCTCCAGCTTTTCGATGATCTCATACGAGGGATATGGAAGATCACCATGGAAAGTTATAAGCTTGGTTCCTACTCCCAGAAGAGAAATGGTTTCAAGATAAACAACATATTTGATAGAACTAAACCAAAAATGTCTACAAAATCTGACGAATGTATATTTAATTCTACCTGCTTCAGGTTCGACTTGCTTCTTGACTTCTGTGTATTTCTTGGCAGCTCTTTCTTTCTTTGATACTGACCAAACCCAAAGGAGAGCAACGACGACTAAAAGAGCCACTCCTAGCATGGACATTGCCCCAATCAACAGCCCCTTGATATAATGAGATGATCGCTTAGTTGGAACTGCAAGATAAGGAGAAGATATACTGAGCTCAAAATATGTTTAAATGAAAAACTCTATGGATAGGTAACAGAAGAAAATACATGTATTGACAGCCAAGATTGCTGCTTACCTGCAGCTTGATCACTCTCAGCATGAGGCAAGACTGCAGGGAATCCAAGTGAGGTCCGGCATGGTTTATGCACTTGTCGCCCACAAAGGTCCAAGTTGCCAATAAAACTGTTACCGAGAAAAAGATTTAGAGCAAGCGAAGGTACTGAATCCTAGAGCACCAGTTAATTCTAGCGAAAGCCTACACAACTCATGATGCTAAATCTGGGACTGTCAAGAAAATGGTGGCATGAATAATACTTCCTCCAATCTTTTTTAGTTGACACAATTCTTTTATTACGTTTACCAATGCACAAGTTTAAAATCTCTATTCTCTAGTTATCTATAAGTAATAATCATAAAAAGTTTATGTTATGAAAGTTTATGTTATCTATAAGTAATAACCATAAAAATACATTGAGACAATTCTAACAAGATCCCATGTGACTATAATAAACAATTCTACCAGCAAGAGCATGTTCAACATGAGTCAACTATTAATTTTACAACATAAGCAAGGTCATAGATAGTCAATTTGGGAGTTCACAACTTCACATAGACTATCATATCGGAGGAAAACTATTCGGGTTCTAAAGGGCTAAGGGAGTTTGTATAAGCAGGCCAGAAAGCATGTGTCAATCAAGGCACGTCGGTGTAGCTTCTTGCATTTATGTACAAATGCCTTTGTACTTGGAAAAAAATTCAAGATACTTACATACATCAAGTTCATTTAAGATACAAACTTAGCTTTGCAATCCTGTGAGTTAGTCTTTGGCATCTATATTCTTTGTGATTCAATTAAGATGATTGATTTGATTCTCTAAGATTTGAGTTATTTTCTTATAAACATGAGGTAGGGAAATTATAAATGAGAACCAAGCTCAAATATGATTGCAATGTTGTGATTTGTCCTTAATCCTAAGAATTTATTGACTTTACTGTACCTTTGTTGAGGTAAACACACCTCTTGCAGAATAATCAACTGACCGAACAAACCACAAGCACGTTTTAGATACTAGTTTGTTCAAAGTCACACTAATCCAAGCAATATAATATGTTCTCGAAAAGAAACACAACTCCGGCAATGTGAACAAGCATAATCAACCAAGCAAGGAACACACGATATTTATGTGGAAAACCACTTCAAAGAGAAAAGTAAAAACCACGAGATGGTTAGGAAGTCTACCCAAATTGCTCTTATTATAGTAATGGTATGATACACAAACACAATGCCAAGTCTTAAAAGTAGACACTCAATTTACCCAACTACAACAAATATAAGAGCTAAACAATGAAGGATGAAATAAAGAGTGTTCTGTTCTACAATTGTAAATGCGAATTGTAGTAGCAAATGACAATCACACCAATGAAAATGAAGCCCTAGAAGTCCCAGACAAGCTGTCAAATTTTGAGCTAAATCGGACCATGGATAAGCTTTGATCAAGATTAATTTTTGGGACTGCGCACTGGAAACTGTGAAATGACTACTCTGGTAAACTCCCTGTCCTTTCTCTCAACTAATTTCCCTCATCTATTTACCCACTTTACCGGTAACAAGTAAATGATACCACAAAGACTTTGTTACCCACTCTTTTCCACCGTAAGGCACACCAAAGTCAACAAAACACTTGGGCCAAAACTAGACAAGTTGCCCCAAACACAATCACTACAAAACATGGGTTTTTCCACATAGAAAGAGACACATAGCCCAATAAATCTCCCCCTTTCGTCTACGTGGAGGTGGATGTCATTCCGGTAATCAAACGACAAGTGTCAATGCCTTTGTCATCATGACGGAGCCATAGTCATCGTTATAGATTTTCTCAAGTTCAAGGAACCTAGCATCAAGAACATCTCGTATCCAATGATACCGCACATCAATATGTTTCGACTTTGCATGAAAGGTAGAATTCTTAGCAAGATGAATAGCACTTTAACAGTCACAATACAGCACATACCTTTTTGTGTAAATCCAAGTTGGCGAACAAATTGCTTTATCCATAACAACTCCTTACATGCTTCTGTCGCTGCAATGAACTCTGACTCAGTTGTGGATAATGCCACACATTTCTATAATCTAGATTGTCAAAAAACTGCTTCCCATGCAGAAGTGATCAAGTAACCCGAAGTAAACTTCCAAGAGTCAATATCACCCGCCATGTCAGAATGTCAGTAGCCAACAAGAATAGGCTTATCACTCCCAAAGCATAGCTTCATATCATTATTACCTCGTAGATATCTCATAATCCATTTCATAGCATTTCAATGCTCCTTTCCCGGATCAGGGAGAAAATGGCTAACCAAACCCACCGCATGAGTTATAACAGGCTAAGTGCAAACCATTGCATACATCAAGCTACCCACGGCTGAAACATAAGAAATATGCACCATGCTTTCTTTCTCTTCTGTAGAAGGACTTTGTTGAAAACTGAACCTAAAATACAAAGTAAGAGTACTCGCTGGTTTTGCTTTCTCAATGTTGAACCTTTAAAGAAACCCATTTGTGCGTAGTCCCACCGTGCGTGCCAAGATTTGTTGGGCTATGGGTCCCTTCCTATGTGGAGAAACCTATATTATGTAGTGATTAATTTTTAGGCTTGTTAACTTTGGTTGCGCCTTACCGTAGAAGAGAGTGGGCAACAAAGTCTTTGTGGTATCATTTACATGCTGCCAGTAAGGTGAGTAAATAGATGATGAAAATTAGTTGAGAGAAACACAAACAGTTTACAAGAGCAGCCACTTCACGTTTTCAAGTGTACAGACCCATAAATCAACCCTGATCAAAGCTCATCGGTGGTCCAATTTAGCTTAAATTTTGACAGCTTGTCAGGGACATCCAAGGCTTTATTTCAATGGTGTAATAGTCATATGCTGCTACGGTTTTTGATTTACGGCTTTCTAAATTTTATACTCCATTATTTAGCTCTTATGTTTGTTGTAGTTGGGTAAATTGAATACCCGCTTTTAAGACTTGGAATTGTGATTATGTATCATACCATTACTATAATAAGAGCAATTTCGGTGGACTCCCTAACCGTCCCGTGGTTATTACTCCTCTTTGAAGGAGTTTTCCACGTATAACTTGAGTGTTCCTTGCTTGGTTGATTATGCTTGTTCATATGCTTTATGTTGCTGCGTTTATGTGTTGATATTGCTGTAGTTATGTTGATCTTCAAGAACATATTATATTGTTTGGGTTAGTGTGACTTTGAACAAACTAGTAGCTAAAACGTGCTTGTGCCTTGTTGTTTGTTTGGTCAATTGATTATTTCGCAAGAGGGGTGTTTACCTCAACAATCTGGTATCAGAGCCACGACTTTTTTTTATTAATTCTCGGGATGAAATCCGGTAATATTAATACTAGTAAAATGGTTAGTTTGAATGGAACTAACGATCATCTTTGGAAGAGGAAAATGAGAGACTTGTTGCATGTCAAGAGTTAGCATTTACCTAAGAACTTGTTCTTTTCTTCTAAAAGAAGGAGATCTTGTCTGATTTTATTAAGATATGATTTGTCTGATTTGAATTTTTATTATCTAGTCAGATTTGTTATAATAATTTGACTAAACTTTGACCATATTTTAATACTAATATATAAAGAAAAACATTACCAAAATGGATCTTGTTAGATTCGTCTCATTATGAACTTTTCAAATATGTAATTTTCATAATTTTTTTTATACGCAAATAACGATATTTAGCAATAAGTAAAAAATAATTAAAAGTTTTAATCTTATCTGAATGTTTCTGGTCTGGTTTCATCTCATCTGAATTTATTGAGGTATAAGTAATAAGTATCTAAAATAAGTTGAAGAGAACATGTCCTTAGTAATGAAAAACCAGAAGGAAAAATTGAAGAGCTCCTTATAAGTGAGCGTACACTCCATTAGTATGAGGCTTTTTGGGATGGTGCCCAAAAAAAGATCCGAGCGGGCTACGCGCCCAAAGCGGACAATATCATACTATTGTGGAGCGGAGTGTGCGTGCGGTCCAACAACTTCTTTGTTTATATTGTGCTTGACCATCAAGGCATTAATACTTGGCTAAATAAGTAGATATATAATCTTAACCTAAAGGAAAGTTGAATTCATTTTATCATGAATGCCTAAGTAGAGTAAGTTGATTCTAAAAAAATGTTCTTATGGAACTTTGTACTTATGAAATGTCAAACTCTATTGTATTAGATGCAGTGAAAATAGGCATGAACCACATGTTAGTATAAAAGAAAAGGCATCAATTAAGATGCATATGTTTTTAGTCATATCTTGAAATTTGGGGTAGGGCTTATTGATTGCATTGGGACAAATTGGTAGGGGTAATTAACTCTGAATTTTCATACACTAATAGTTAATTTCACACATTCTTGTCATTCGAATGTTTAGTATGTAGTTTCACAACTAGATTAATAGTTCATCATTCAATTCCAATATCTTGAATAATTACAATCTAGGTTTACTAGCACTCGCTGATGCTAACTACAATAATCTCAAAAATGTGGAATGCGGTATATATATATAAAGCTACTAGCAACACTCGAAGAAAAACTATTCGTTTCTTTGCAGCTTAAGTGATTGACTACTTGCGGCTGATCATGAGAAAACTGCGACATATTGTATTATCGTGAACATCCTTCCTCTTCAACTTATTATGCATTAATAACAGCACCGATGCTATAAGTATGGTCAATCAAAAAGTCCTAGTGGAATAATTTATTTAAAGTCTACACATCAACAAGTTCAGAATTGTCCTGCTTTAGCAGGCACTAAAGACAGACAAATACAAACAATACATTCAACAAGAGAGCTCAAGAAAAAAAACCACATCCTAAGCAATGATCTTTCACACATGATAAGTAAAGTATAATATGGATGAGCATAACATACGATTTATTCCCAAAAGAGCTGAGAGAACCAAAATCCGGTATCTCCCCTGAGAAGAAATTTGTTGACAAGTTCCTGAGGCAAAGTAGTGAAACAAGATATGCATAGTAAGTATTTAGCAAAGTATTTTGAATATAAAATTAATTTCAGATATCTTTACAGAACTTACAGATAATGTAGCCTCCTTAACCGCCCTAGGGAGGAAGGTATAGCACCCTTTAATGAGTTACTAGACAAATCCCTGCATCAACAGATATAAGCATTGTAGCGCTGAATAAGACTGTAAAAGAATGCAAGGTTTGAAAGCTAAAAATTGACAAAATTGTAAGGCTATTAGTTAAAAGCTCAGATTGTAATCTTACAGTATATTTAGAAAAGAAATATTTCCAATCTCAGATGGTATGCCACCCTGCAGATAATTGGCTCTCAAGTATCTGGAATTGAAAGACAGTCATATAATTAGACATTGGCCAGCATTTACCACAGTCTATGGTACCCGGGCTCTTTATTTTATCTCGAGTAGCCGTGTCAAATCCTCAACACTCAATATAACATTGACCACAATAAGCAAAAAGAAAGGGTTTCACTTACAATGCTTTGAGCTCAGTACAATTTGCAATTTCATGAGGAATAAAACCATGCAGGCTGTTCTGATGAAGTGCTCTGAGTCACCATTTCAAAAAAAATTATAATCACAATTTAGGTTTTACATAAATATAACAGAAAATAAAAACAAAAATCATAATTTTTAGTAATACTCACAGTCTTTGAAGTTTAGTAAGCTTCCCAATGCTTGGAGAAATTATCCCCCCAAGTTGCATATAAGGTAAATTTCTGAAAAACCCCAATATTACAAACATTACCAAAACAAAAATGAAAAAAGAAATGTGCCAAAAATGAAGAAAATTTAAAGAAGATGTAAAGTAAATAGACATACATAGAAATGACAGTTTGGTCTTCAGAATTACAAGAAATCCCAATCCATTGACAAGGAGTATCATCAGTATCTCTCCAATTACCAAGGGCATTATTGGTATCATTAAAAACATTCTTCAATTCAAGCAAAACCATGCCTAAATACACAAACAAAAACAACCAATTAATTACAATAGATTAAAGCTTATAAAAACAATTGATGCAACAAGAAATCACCAAAAAAAAAAAAATTACTGTAAATTTTACCATCTGGTGTGAGAGCAAGAGTACAAATGCTGAAAAGGGTAGTCACTAAAATAAGTTTAAAGATCAAAATCAACAAACCCATTGGAAATTTCTTCTTCAAGATTGAATTTTTAACCTTCAATTTGATACTTCTTCACTCATTAAATATAAAAAAAGAAAAAGGAAATTCAATAATGTGAAGAAAAAAGTTTCTTTTTTGGGGGGGACTAGTAAAGTTTTGAACTTTGGACAACTATGATAACTGTGAAGAAAGAAAAGAGTGGAGTGAGTAAGTGTTATCATGACAGTAGATTTTTCAAAAAAAAGTTAAAATAAAGGAAAATGCACAAAAATAAAATAAAATAATTGAATAATTAAATGGGGTCCTTAAGTTGAGTAGTCTATAGCAATGGGGACAGTAAAAATGGGGTAAAAGACACTTGGGAAGTTGTGCTTTGCAGGGAGGAAATAGAGGGTGACTGTCTCTATTTTGATTGGGTTTTTCAAATGGCGGGATTTTTTTAAATGAAATACCAACGTTCATTTATTCAAATAAATAAAATATTTGTAGTGGTGTTACTATTTGAATAAATGATTATTAGATCCAAATATTGGTACGAAGTATTAATGTATGTGTTGAAATTTGAAACCGGGGGAACTAGAAAAGAGATTTGGAGTTTGGTGATTGAATCTTGGATTTTTGTCTCTTTGCTGTTGGTGGATAAAGGATTCGAAAAATAAAGATTGTTTTCCTTTTTAGTATTAGTGGGAAAAAAATGGTTACTTGAAATAAAACGAATAGTGTTACAAACTTCTTTCCTTATTTTTTAATTGCAAATTAATGGGTGTATAGTTTTTAAAGAGAAGATTAATCAGAAAACTATTTCATATTTTCATGTGATGAGAAAAAAAATTGAGACAAGCATTGAGTAGTCAACTAAGGTAATCTTGTAGTCCGTGTTATACTCATTCGTCTCTAAAAATTGCCTTTAACCTTTAACTTCACTTTTTTAAAGAAGCAAAATCTAATTTGTGCACATGAAACCGCACATATCAAGCAAAATCTAATTTGCGCCAAATAAGGTAAGAGACAATCTTTTATGGATGAAGCGAGTAACTATTTTGCAGCTTTTCAAAAGAGAACAATTGCGATAAAAACGTTCTATGTAGTGCAACTTATTAAAATATTGTGTTTGACTAAATGTAACTTTATGTTGTTAATACGTAGTATAAATCAAAAAAATTGAACAGAACAAGATCTTAAAACAAGTCGGAATATGAACTAGATCAAATGTAACCAGAAACAACTATCAAATTCCAAACACATGCTTGTATTCTTACAAACTCATGCTACTCTCTAGTCATAGCAAATCTGGTTTCTATGGATCATAATGAGGTGCTTATAGGCATCTAGCATCAATGCTCTGGTAATTTTGGGGGGGAAGGGTTTTGGAAACAACGCTAACAATTAAATGGCTGGCTCTAAACCATACCGTATATTGTGGAACACGTCATTTAAGGACAATCACCAAGAAAGCACAAAATAGCTGAGGCAAACACTTGGCCACTTAACGGTATCCAACATAGTACTCAAGTTTGGGTAACATAATATATATGGTTGTTCAAGATGCATCAAATGTGGCCACATTTGATGGTTAACATTCGATAGTCAAAACTACTTCCTAAAATTAAAGTGAGATGGATTCATAATATGCAAGCAATAACGCCTGTGTGGCTGTATAACAAAAATGGTCTTCTCTTGAATCTGTCAGATGAATGCAGCATGTATCAAAACAGAAAAAGATAGTGCTGTAGTGATTCGGTCATAATCACTATATTCTGATTTATTCATGCAAAAGAGTATATTCAGTCCATGGAAATTGAACAGACCAAACTAATCTGGTAGAAAGTACCTGACAAGAATTAGCTTCAAGACTCCTATTTTAAGATAGAGAACGTTGCAGATCATCAGTGCACCTAAGATCGATTCATCTAGCTCATTTCTGGAAAAAGGAAACATAATCAAGAACATGGAACCTAGAAAAGCAAGGACAGCAGCTCAGTAACAGAGAAAACTCTAAGCGCAGACCACAGAAAGATTTAGAAAACAGAACATAGAAGCCGAACGATATATCAAGGAGCAGAGAGAGAGAGGATAGAAGGCATGAAGCTACATAAGTGAATTGCCTGTTACGTTCTGATCTACCAAACACGCTCCCCCAAACAGATTTACAGAAAAAGGGCTAAGGTTGCAGCATAATTATGAGCAAGTAAGAGCCAAAGTAATATCAAAATTAAGGGCACAAAAATAGGCTTTCTGCTATACTACAGAAGAAAATTAGATACCGTTACCTCAGATTAATTATACCGGTTTTAAAAGAAGCAAAATGCATAGGCCAGCTGAAGGGACTGAGAGAATGTTAAGGTTTGCACAAATTTCTCAGCTTACCCTGTAAGACTACCAAACAGATTCGTTCAACTCATTGCTGAAGGATAGGAAGGCATTAGGCAACTCTATACCATCCCTGTCCAAAAAAATACCAAGACAGGGACAGGTATAACCGTACAGGTAACTGCACAAAAGACCCAGTCTTTCGTATGTTTATAAGTACACTAAGTATATAATCCAGGTAAACGTAGGCATCATTAGAAGGACAAGGCTCAAATTCCATAATAGATAAATACATGAATACCAGATCTAAATTATAGAATCCGCATATTGAAGAGGCTGCTTCAATAGGCATATCATGACCCTAGATAAACAAGAGTAGATGTTGGAATTGATGCATGCAACTACTGACTACCATTTTATGGCTTCAGAAGCAAAGCAACACAGACCAGAAGATATCAAACTCGGGGCAGCCACAAAATTTGATCATTCTTGAATGAAATCAATGTACAAGTCATAATCTTTTACATGTAACAGCTATTAAAGCTGAAAATGAAAATTATCACAATACAACCTCTACAGAGAGATATCGTAAACATTAAAATAAAACATGGACAAAAAAATACCATCAAAGACATAAAACAGAGATCCGGAAAAATTCAAGCACAATCTAAATTCATGAGCTCAGGTAAGCTACAAAGGGAAAGGATAAAACGTAAATGGATTCTGAAATCTATGAAAATATAACATGGACTTGAGGGATCCACCAAACTCCTAACATAGATTACAAACACACATAAAGGTAAGGTCAATTCTGAGAAACTACAAATATGGACCTAGGAAATAAGAATGCTACAAAGAAACAATATAAACTAGCTGAATTCTGAAATCAAGGTCAGGATTTCAAGTCTTCAAGAGCCTTTTCCACAGCATAAAGAACCATCTTCTTTATCTCCAACTTGTCCTCCTTCGCCTTGTGATTTGGGGGAAGGACTCGAAACTCTTCTGTCAAACGCACACATTCTGGAACATTTTCAGGTGAGACAAAATCCATAGCAACCTTAATACAGGACTTCAAGTTCCGAACCTGATGGGGACAACCAGCAGGTATGAAGACAGCTTCGCCAAGCTTTTGCACAAATGTCCATGGCTCAACTCCATATTCCTCCTTTAGCTTCCTTTTGTGCTCTTCAGTCAAGAAGAATGTTTGATCGTGAATTGGATGCACAACTTGCTGCACAAGAGACCCATATATGTGCCTGAATTCCTTAAAATGCTTCTGTAGATACTCTTGCAGCTTAGGTGTATCTTGTCTCCGGAAGATATCCCATAAAGCAGCACCCCCGGATTCTATCTCTTCGTTTAACTTATCATCACTTCTTGGCTGTGCAGTCGGTATATCTGTGTCACTCTCCCCATCACCACCGCAACTGGATGCATTAGTCACTTTCACTGATTTCCGGGAATTTATAGCTCCCCTTTTCTTCTTCCTGCCTCTCCTTTTCCCAGCAGCGGGCTTAACCTCTTCAATCACATCATCATTCACTTCATCATTATTGTTGCTATAGTTTTCTACATCATCAGCTTTTTGCTTCACTTCAATCTCAACATGTGTTTCGAAACCTCTTCCTTCATGATTTCCGGTGCAAGACGTATCTATTCTAGGCCCATCAGTGGAGCAAACAACCACAGCATTTTCTCCCTTCACGCCTGTAAGGCCATCACATAGCTTATCAGTGTCCACAGGCTCTGCAGATTCTGCTGCTAATTCTATGTCCCTCGAAAGCAATGATTTATCATCTTCCAGCTCTGGTACATTTGAAGGATCTTGGTTAATCAAAGGATTACCAAATTGAAGCTCCACTCTAGGGGTATCATCAACACCACATTCCCTATCAATTATATTAAGCTTTTCTCTGTCAATTACAGTTACATTTCCCTGCCCAGATGTGCATGCAGACTGGCAATTATTAGGAAATTCAGGAGCAGCATCAAGCGACTGACTACTTCCCAACTCAGTCACATATTTATCGTCATTGGCGATTGAACGACTGCCATTTATTTCTTTAAGATCTTGGGCAATGTGCTTCTGCTTCAATCGTCTGATCCTCTGGAGCTGACCAGCATTGAGCTTCATTTCTGCAGTATGTGTCAAAATGTTCACTGCATCAGACATATCACAGTGTAGTTTAGTCACTGAATCTCCTCGCCCCAGCTCTTGCGCAACCCCGTAAGCAATATAAGTCTTTGGCCCCAAATCTGGCTTCAGATAGTCGTTTGGCAACTTGGAAGCAAGATTAAGAATGCCACTTAGGTGATGAGTGTACTCCTTGAATGGCAAAGCCTGGACAAATTCAGCACCATGCCTCGGTAAATTTTGATCAAATTCAGTAGATGGTGGCCAGTCTTTCAATTTCAATAGCAAAGGCCAGTAGTAGGGATCAAATTGACACTTTGTATACCCATCAAAGAATTTATGAATATTGATATCTAACTCACACCAATTAAGACAATTGATGGCCCTTACATTCAACTGCCTGGTATGCTTTGGATGTTTCAACTGACGAAAAGCACGCCACATGACCATTGGCTCCCAACTCAAACCACTTGTGGTCTCAAGAACGTCTCTGACAATGATAGGCTCAGCTCTGGCCCAATGCCATTGAAAATGTTCCAGATCTTCATTTTTTATGTCAATGGCAGCAGGGTAATACAGATAGTTGTCATCAGAATCTTCTCGGGAGGCTGATTTCCTTGAATTACCAATTCCAAAACCTCCATCACCCATAGAACTGGTGCAGGAGCAGCCTTGTGAAGTAATTGCATTCATACTAGCAACATTGCAGGTTCCTAATACTTCTTCTACATTTTTAACCAACTCTGAAACTTCTGTTGGAAATATACGCCTTAGTTTCAGCACCCCGTTTCCACACCCACCAAGTCCCTGTGGAGGGCAAGGTATGCAACCATCTACATTTGATTTCCATTCTACTGACACTGGCTTGGCTGGAGTGTTATTATTTTTCAAGGGTTCTGCACCAGCATCATTGTTAACATCATCAAGAATGTTCTCATTTTTCAAAAGTTCCGAACCAGTATCCAAGCTAAAATCAGGAATGTTCTCATTTTTCAAAGGTTCTGAGCCAGCATCCATAGTAACATCACTAGGAAGGTTCTGGTCTTTAAAGGGATCAGAACCAGCATCCACACTAACATCATCACAATGGTTCTCATTTTTCTGAGGCTCAGCACCAGCATCATCCATACTAACACTATCAGGAACATTCTCATCTTTCAAAGGTTCTAAACCAGCATCTATGCTAACACCACCAGAAATTTCCTCATTTATCAAAGGTTCTAAACCAGCATTCATGCAATCTTTGTTAGAAATTTTCTTAGTTTTCAAAGGCTCTGGTTCTCCTCCAAGCATGTAACTATATCCTCTATCCACAAAATCCACAACCACATCCTCACCACCCCCTCGAAGATTACCATCCCGAATTTCCCGGCAACAAACAAGACATAAATCATAACAACAGTCTACACAACTCCTATGCATATCAGCAATTGAAGTTTTACAATTATTACAAAACATACGTTCATTAAGAGGACAATCAATGCGTTCAGCTATTACCTCAGATGCCAGCACACCTTGAATTCGAGCCTCGGCCTCTTTCTCCATCAACTGCTCCTCCTCAAACTGCTTCAAATACGGCAAAACAGTTTGCAACAAATACAAAGAGTGTTTCTTTTTATCATCATCACTAATCTTCACCTCTTGTTCCTTCAACATACCTTTAATCACCCCTTCTAACCTCAAACAAGCTTTGCAATTACAATTCCCTCGACAAACCGGACAAGATTCAACAAAATACTCCTCAGTCTTAGTAGGATACCAATTCTTAATACAAATCAAACAAAATCTTTTCCTTGTACATTTACTACAATTCACAGTTCTTCCCTTATCATTCCTCTTACACTGATGACAAGTATTCGCTCCAACCTCATTCCCATCTCCATCCAATACCTTCTTCCTAACTTTCTCCATTCCCATTCCCCTAGTTTTTCTAACATTCCTGTTACCCATTTTCTCAGAGGCATTTTCACAAACACCTTCAGTGCATTCCACTTTCTCCCCAGAATCAACACCTTCTACCCCAACACTCAATAACCCTCCTTCGATCTTCACACCCCCATCAAAACCCACATCACATTCATCATTTCCCCCCTTTCTCTTCCGACTTCCACCCCCATTCTTCTCTCTCGCTGCTCCATTACTACTTTCTTCCTTCGGCATCGGCGGTCGGCCTCGCTTCCTCACAGACGGCTCCGACTTCGGCGGTCTGCCGCGTTTCCTCACCGGAAGCTCAGTGTTTTCCGGCAGGCTTCCGTCAATTTCTGCTGCCTTAATCGACGGTTTTCGACCCCTTTTCGAAGTCAACGGCTTAGTAGGATCTTCTACTGGATTCATGGTGAATTGGGTGGAGTGAGAAATTACAGGGCGGTTGAAAATGAAGGAAGATTGAAGGATTGATTTGGTGGAAATTGAAGTAGAAGAAACATTAAAAATGGATGTTGCAAAAATTCTAACCGATTTGGGTAATTGGCTTATTTCTTGGATTTAGAGGTAGCCGTGAAGTCGCACCCGGTTTTGTTTCCCACTGTTTAGAATACATCGTACTCGTGTTGCCAAAAAAGACGATTTGTTCTTGGAAAAAAAATTGTCAACCGTGCGTTTTTCTTTACCCTATTTTCACTCATTTGAACCTTTTTTTACTCGTGTAAAAAAATAAAAAAAATAAAAAGTTCTTCTATTTATCGTAAATGAATGAAACTTTAGATATTATCTTGTTTATATTTTTAAAACTAGGAAATTTGGTCAAAAATTATTGTAAAAATCCTTCTTTTTGTGAAAATCCACCTTTTTTAAAAAAAAAAAATGTTGTAAATAACCACCTAATTTAATTTTGTGTTGTAATTCACCGCCAACAACATAACAAAATGACAATTGATTCGTTAAAAGTTATAGCTCACTTATCTATAAAAGGCGGTGAATTACGACAAATACTCCGTATTTTAAATTGGGTGGTTATTTACAATAATTTTCTTATAAGGTGGTTTTTTCACAAAAAGAAAGTTTTTAAAGATGGTTTTTGACAAAATTTCCTTTAAACTATTACAAAGTACTTTTTAAATCCAATAGTTTTATTGACTTTAATATGATACGAAGTAAGATGTAAATAGGAAAGTAAGATAATTGAGAAATGATAGATGAAATGAAAAGGTAGTTGCAGTACTTCATGTAATCGTTTTCATTTAATATTATAGTATAAAAGTTCGAAAAAAAAATTCTTGAGTGAATCTGGTTTACAATAATATTATTGTGGACTTGAGATTCATACGCGCTTAGCTGAATGTGATTTGAACATAGTAACTAGGGGTGAGCAAAAATTTCGGGTACCCGGAACCGATTAGAAACCGGCGAGTTCGGAATCGGCTCGGTGGTTCCAATTCCGCATAGTAAATTAAGGATCCAGTTACAACCGGTTGCAATTCCAATTCTCAACTTTTTGGAACCGGAATCGGTTGGGTACCAGGTTACCCAATATATGCCAAACTAAATAAATTTTTAAAAACAAAAATATGTTGAATGTATCTAATTAGTAAAATAAAAGAAGTATTATTAATACCTAACATAAATACAAATAGCTTAATGCATATATTATAAATATAATAATTAAACGCTAAAAATGAAAATAACAAAAATAGGTATTATAATTTGTATTATATTTTAACAATTACATACTTAAGTGCGTACCCGGAACCTGTACCCGATGGGTCCAATTCCAATTCCTAAATTTTAGGACCGGTTGCACCAATTCCAATTCCGATTTCGATTCCGAATTTTAGGACCCAGTTCCAACCAGTTTCAGGTCCGATTCCTAAAATTTTGACCGGGTACCCGGTTTGCTCACCCCTAATTTTAACATAGTAACTTTATTTTTAACATTGTAACTTTTATTAAAATTTGTGTGAGCTTTAATATTGTTGTGAATCTGAAATACGACGTAATGTTGAATATAATGATCCTAATTTTAATATAGTGACCCTAATTTTAATATAATGACATTTATTATTCATATTGACTAGCATATTAAAAATTTCATTAATTTGAAGAAAATTAATCTCTTATGACCTTTATAATAACACAATGACTTTTATTTTAACATAATAACCTTTATTTTAACATAGTGACTTTTTTTTTATTATTAATAAATAAGTATAGTGTTTCTAATATTAGTGGTCCATAATAAATTAATGTGAACTAAGTCTATTTTAGAGTTTGTACAAAATTCGTATTAAGGTCCTTTAAGGTGGACACCACAGTATCCCTCTTAGCTTATATAATAGAGATAAGATAAATGTATAGACATAGATAAGATTCTTCATTATTACAAGAGTTAATTACAAAAAATCAAATCAACTAAGGAAATAGATTCATATCCTAGCAAAGGATATTATGTACCGTCATACAGAGGTGTAAATATATACTCCTTCCGTTTTGCAATAATCGCAACACTTTGACTTTTGCACTATTTATATGCTTACTTTAACTATATTTTTTTATCAATCATAATAAACATATGTGTCATGTGAAATATTTTTGTACTAGTCTTTAAGTATATTATCATCATAGAAGTATTTTTTTTGGTGTTTAGAGAGCCACAGAGCAGGGTGAGAATCGATCACAGGATCTCCTGAAATCGGGAGGGAAGTTCCAATCACTTGAGCTATCCCTCACTCTCTATATTTTCATTATATTAATATGGTATTTTTTTTTTAAATAATATATATAATTACAAATATTAATGTTTAAAGTTGTGCATTGACATATCTATTGATCAAAGTATTGCGATTATTATAAAACAAAATGAGTATTCAGATACTTACCTAAATGAAGACAGTCATATATAAATGCTGGTCAAAGATATCACATGTTTCTAATCAAGGGAATTATCACATATTCATATACAGCCATCATCAATGAGATAATATCAAGGAGGATATTTAATATTATCCTCTATTAACAGCCAACATAACTAATGTTGTTCTTCGTTCTTCTATATTTTAAACTCTTTAATTGCACTTAATTTTCACTTAAACAAAAAAACTTATAATAAATGCTAACAAACGTTCCGGGAGCGTTGGATAAAATAACTAAAAGTAAAAACATTAACTTGAAATAAACATTAATTACACAAATCAATGTGTGATTCTGCATGCATTCCCAAATTAATACCATTTTAGGAACTATTTTAAAGAGTTATCTAACGCTCCGAGAACGTTCGTTAACAAGATCATTTTTAATACGGAGAAAACAACAATTTTCTCTTTTTTTATTGTTTTGTAGGTCTCCGGGTAAGGATTACAACTACTCATGTATGAATGGTTTGGGTGCACAAGAGTTTAATATGTTAATTTATTTTGCGTTGATGTGGATTCTTTCTTCTTTTTTTTTTTACACAATATAAGTGCATTCTAATCTTCTCATAATTATTATTTAATCCTTTAGTTTTAGGAATATAAAATTCATAAAAATAGAAGTAGGACAACCAAAACCTATACTAAAAAGAAATGTTTTAGACATTAGACAAAATATTCTCATATATATATTCTTGCGCTATAATTTATTGCAGAGTTTATATTTTTGTCAAAACGGAAGAAGGTAATATTGAGAAGTTGATTTTTAATTAGGTAAGTATAAATTGACAAAGATAGCCAGTTTTTTAAAAAGTTTGACAAAGAAGGTAACAGTAGTAATTGCTAACTTCCGTGGAAAAAAAAAAAGTAATTGCCAACTAATACTAGATTAAAATGATAAAAGTTGCCCCGAGAATTTGTTATTGTGTTAGTGGCGCATGTTGTTAATGTGATGATTAATACTCTCTCTATCCCTTTAGTTTTGCTCCATTTGAATTTGCGTGATCTCCAAGACACATGTTAAAACGCTTATATCTTTCTTTTCATACGCGTAAAAACTATAAAAAGTTTATATTAAATAAATTTGCAATGAAACGAATCAAACAAAATCTCACATGACTATATTTCCTTTTGTTAGACAATGGGAATTTATGGTCAAAATGTGACCTTTATTTTGACATTGGGACAAAAAAACAGGAACGAAGGGAGCAGTAGTAAATTGACAAATCTAGTCAGTTTTCACAGGAGTTTGACAAATTAATGGTTATAATTTTCATTATAATTAATATTCTTTAACCCTTTGTTACTTGTAGGATTCATGGAAAATGCCAATAGCATTAAGATTGGAGCTACTCTCCTTGACAAAGAAGGTATCAATAGTTGTCAACCAGTAGAAGATTATAATGATAAAAATTGTCGGGCTCCATTTTATCGATTGTGACGATGGCGGATGTCGTTGTTAATGTAATTGATAAATATTTACGGAGTAAGGCTCTGTTCACTTCACCTTAAAAAATAATATTTTGTAAAATTAATTTCAATTCAGTAAAAATAATTTTAGTTCAATAAAAATAAGTTTAATTCAGCAAAAATAATTTCATTTCAGTAATAATTTTAGTTTAGTAAAAATAATTTCAGTTCAGTAAATATAAGGTGAAGTAAACTGGGTCTAACGAACTTATTCCAAATTTCCAACCATAGATAAGGGAGGGAACTTGTTTTTCTACAGTGTTGTCTTGACTCTTGAGCAAATTAGGGTGCCAATCTATTACTTTTGCCGGATAATATCGAATTTTCTTTGTATTAGAATTTAAGAGAAAACTGTTGGAGGAGATTCTATGAAATATTGTCTACAGTGTAACCACTTCAAGATTTTTTAATGGACGGCCAATATATATTTTGGTCAACAGGTTTTTACTCCATTTACCTTATTTCACTTTATTTAAATAAAAAATTATTTTGTTTAGGGGTTAATTAAGGTTACTCGTACTTAATTTTACGTTACAACTAGAATTAGTAAGAAAAGTAAGACCCTTTATTTCACCTTAAAGAAAAAATATTGAGTAAATATAATTTCAGTTCAGCAAAAATAATTTCAATTCGGTAAAAATAAGTTCAGTTTAGTAAAAATAATTTCAGTTCAATAAAAATCAGTAACTTTAAAAAAGAAATATAACAGAGAATCGGTAAAAATAATTTTAGTTCAGCAAAAATTATTTACGTTCAGTAAAAATAATTTCAGTTCAGCAAAAATAAGGTGAAGTGAACAGGACCTAAAATCAAATAATATAACAGCACACTGGTCTCTTTTTTTTTTTTTTTTTTTTTTCTATTGTTTTCTTTTGTTTAGCTAGGGTTAATAAAATTTACCAAAGGTTAAGTTTTGATCAATTTTCTTTTCAAATTTTAGCAGAATACTCTCTAGTAGGAAAAAATGCTATTAATAACTAGTAAAAATGACTTTTAGTGATTGGCATTGTTAGTTGTTATAATCGGCATTACTAGTACTGAATTAGTAACTAATATAGTTAGTTACTAAAAGTGTTAGTAACTAGCCTATCCTAATGCCACATTACTAATAAGACGTTACTAATGAGGTTTTTTCTACTAGTACTCGAATAGATAATGCTAGTGGCCAAATTTAATACTACGTACTTGTATTATGTACGCACTCTGTTTCATAATGATAGTTTCATATATCATTTTGGGCGTTTAAAAAAGATCTACCTATATTGAATATGTTCCATTTTAACTTAATTTTTTTGGAATTCATTGGTGTGGATTGATGACATGACTCTAGGTAAGGAAATTTATACCTTGAATTATACATTATGACTTATGCTTACCTAAAAAAAAAAAAAAAAAAACTTAAATAAGGTAAACTAATTATGAATTATTTTGTACTTTAATGTTAGATTTCAAATATTCTTCTTTTACGTGATTGATTCTATATGGGACTAACATTATGAAACGGAGGGAATGTCATTTTCACAACAAATGAAACCTAGTATTTTTAATTCGAAGCAAAGTTTTGGTGCAGCAGGCCACACCGTGTGGCAGGGGTTACCCGAGTTATTCAGTCAGGGGTTACTCGAGTTACTCGGTCAAGGGTTACTTAAGGGGTTCGGACATGGGTTACTTGAGAGGTTCACTCGGCCAGGGGTTACTCGAGTTACTCGGTTAGGGGTTACTCGCTCATGGGTTATTCGAGTTACTCGATCAGGGGTTACTCGAGTTACTCGGTTAGGAGTAATTTAAGGAGCTCGGTCAGGGATTACTCGAGTAATTCGGTCAGGGATTACTTAAGGAGTTCAGTCAGGGGTTACTCGGTCAGGGGTTACTTGAGGGATCAGGCATGGGTTACTCGGTCAGGGGTTACTTGAGGAGTTACTCGGTCAGGGGTTACTCGAGGGGTTCGGTCATGGATTACTCAAGGGGTTACTCGGTCAGGAGTAACTCAAGTAAACCTTGACCGAGTAACTTGAGTAACCCCGACAACTCAAGTAACCCCTGACCGAGAAACTCGAATAATCTCGACAACTCGAGTAACCCCTGACCGAGTAAATTGAGTAACACCCCTGCCGCATACAAAAAATTGTGTTTAATTCGTTACTCTTTAGTTGTGAGAGTCGTCCAGTAGAATTTATTTCTCTCTCTATTTTTTTCATAAGGTAAAAATATAGAAGTAAGAGACTCTCCTGTCTCCTCTGACATTCAGGGATACACCTAATTCCTCGCTTTGAATGATTGAAAGGAGTTCCGGACTATTATAAGTATGTTCAAACTTTTTTATAGAAGCAACTTTATGTTGTTGATCACATTTCCTGATGTTCGAGCTTTTTTATAGAAGCAACTCTATATTGTTGATCACATTTTAAATCTTCCACGGAGTCACGGAATATTCTAACAACTACCTTTAATTGAGTTTACCACTAGTACGTTATCGCCTTCTATCAAAATTTTTGAGATGCCTTGGCAGATGGCAACTTGTACATGTGGAGTGCTAGTGCTTCTGATAAGTACGTCGATATAGTTGCTAGGTCGAAAGTATACTTTGTTAGAAATTAGAATTATGCCGTTTTCGAAAGTCAGTTACACTCTTGACAAAGAGTAAATTGCTTGGTAAGGTTTTTACCTACGTATTTTGCTTTAACAAGTACATGACGACCGAAATTGCCTAATTACTTAAGAACTACTCTCTCCATCCCGTAATTTCTGACACAACCAACAGTACACATATGTCGATGCACTAATTTGACTTTGTTTTTATATAATTATATATTAATGAAATTATTTTAAAAATTATATTATGAAACTTTATATTAATACTTATCTAATAACAATTTTATGGTAAAAATACGTTTTTTTATGTTAGTAAAAAATTATGGTTAAAGCTAATACATAAATAGTGAAAAAAAGTCCAACGTCTCAGATATTTTGGATTTGGGATGGAGGGAGTATGCCATATAAAGAAAATTCAGCCACTTTTGATGGATTAGTATACCATACCATCTACAGTTTTCATATCAATTGACATAAAGATAAGATAGAGCATCAAATTCTATAATAGTATATGTGCTTGACAAATTATACTTTATTTTAAGTCACTTAGGCCCTTTTTTTTTAGTTGTTCTGTTCTGCTCTGCTCTACTGAGTCCTTCTCTGCTCTGTTTAAAAATAATAATTATTAATAATAATAACTAATATTTAAAGATATTAACAATTAATATTTAATAATAATAATAATTAATATTTAATAATAATAATAATTAATATTCAATAATAATAATTTTAATAATAATATTTAATAATTAATTATTAATAATAATTAATAATAATAATAATTAATATTTAATAATAATAATAATTAATATTTAATATGTAATAATAATAATGCGATAATAATAATAATAATAATAATAATAATAATAATAAAATCTGTTCTGCTCTGTTCTACTTTGTTGATCCCTGCTCTGCTCTACCCAAAAGCTCAAAAGAACAGGGCCTTAATCAAGTGCTGGATGTCAACCAAGGATAATTGGTTAGAGTCTCGATGGTAGCAAATACTACTTATGATTATCAAATTTCATCTACATTACTACACTTTGTCATTCTCTTTCTCTCTCTATACTAGAAGAATAGATGCTAAAATTAGGATATTGGACTGCAAATATAAAACAATATTTATTACCCCATTTACTCTTAACCAACGCAGAAAATTAACGTGTCTAGGACTTTGTATTGCTTAATACTTCCTTCGTTTCAAATTAGCTGACACTGTTTGACTTTGTGTACTATTCACATGACTTGCTTTAACCTCGTTTTGTGATTTCATGAAGAGAAAAAATATAGTCATGTAGAATCTTGTTAGATTCGTCTCAACATCTAGTTTTTAAATATCAAATTTTTATAGTTTTTGCTAATATGTAATCAAGGATATTTGCATTATAAAGTATGCATGGACAAACATGCCTAAATAAAACGTGTCATCTAATATGAAACAGAGAAAGTACTATATTATTATAATGAATTATTTTGTCCAGCTTAAATAGCATTTAACCGATCCAAAACAGAACTAAATGACTCGTTATTGATACTCCGTATTAATTATATATGCCTCAAACAAACTGTACAAACACAAACAACAATTGCTTACCACATCTACCATTTTACTAGGTAATATCTCTTAAAATTCGTGATTTAATTATCTTGAATGACAATTATTTTGAAATAAAAAGAGTAACTAGTGTGTGGCCTGAACGATGCCCCATGTTGCCGGTTTGTACTTACTTAGTTTGCTAATTTAATCATGAGACTGTTTTTTCTTAGTGTTTTTATAATTATCTTGAAATTTCATGACTTGAAAAAAGTTTTGTATTAGGAGAACCATATTCAATAATTAATATGTTATGATTTAAAGATATTCAACGACTATTGAGTATTTAACAGAAAAATAAAATCATTATTTTTTATCAAATCAAAAAACAATAGAGTTTTTCAAACTTCAAAAGTAAAGTTGTTAAATCGTCTTATGATCATTACATAATGGAAACAAATTGTACAATTAAACACTAATTATCTTATCCAAGTTAACTATAATTTTGTTGGATAGAAATGCATAATAAATAAATAGCTAAGATGGTAAGACTTGAAATTTAATACTTTGATGTGACACGTGGCACATATTGCTGACAGTGTTTTAAAGAGATGACACATGGCACAAATTATGTTTTAGGAATGCTTTTTAATAAATAAATATATAGATAAAGATTTATTCAAAAAAAATATAGATATAAATAATACTTTCTTTAAAAAAAAGAGTAAAGATACTCCGTAGTTTTTATTACAAACCTTTTTATTTTATTTATTTTTGTAACTTTACATTGTATTACATACTTACGTTTGGAGACTTTTCTTACGATGGTTTGTATTATTGACTGTTAAGGTCATGAACAAACTCACATGAGAGTGAAAGTGTTGCTCATATTAAAAGAGTGTAAAAAGTGTTGGGAAATGAATCACACGTTGAAGAAATAAAAAAGTTGTATCCACCTTATAAGGCTAAGGGGCTACTCCCCTCATTACCATATGATTTTAAGGTGAAAGTTCCTTGATCATATAAAGTGGACACTTATAACGGGTGTGGCCCACACCCATTTATCGTTGAACCTGGACAATCCTAAAGCTACAATCAAATCTAAGTGTTGCTTCCACCAAAAGATGAAAGAGCCGATGCAAGAGTGTTTGACCCGTTTCTTAAGGACATTATTTTTTTGGGTGGAGGTTTTCTTAAGGACATTATATCATATCCACAACAATAGTCTCTATATTTGTCTAGCATAAGCAAGATCTAAAGTATACTTTTCTGGGTCATTGGAGTTATTGCAAGATTTGGAACTCAAAATCAATCAATCAATCAATCAATTAAATACAAATATGATTCTATCAAGGCAAAATTGGCCTCAACACTCTAAACTATGGTTTGGGTGCATCAACATCCTATACCTTGCTAGTAGTCAAAACACCACAAATTAATGACTTGGGTGCAAAGCGCACCTTTAGTGAGTTTTCCGACCACTATTATCGCCAGAGCCGGTGAATTAAATTTTTATTTTTCGATTTGCGTGCCGAAAAATGTCCCGTAAAGGTTTCGAGGGCCATTTTGACCCTTGGGAACCAAAATTGAGCTCAAAACAAGCACAAAAAAAAAGTGTACACAATTCGTTTAGTGTGTTATAGAATATCTCAATTTGCATGTCATTATGTTTTAAGCCGAATTGAGTTATTTACGCTATTTTTTTTGCTTATTCTGAGCTTAATTTGGACACTTAAGAGCCAAAATGACCCCCAAAATCTTTTTTCGTCACGTAAATCGAAAAGTAAAAATTTAATTTACGGGCTTTTGCGAGAATAGTAGCTAGAAAACTCACTAAATGCGCGCTTTGCACCCAAGTCATTAGTTTGTGGTGTTTTGGCTATTACACGAAGTACAGGATGCTGGGTACAACCAAGCCATATTTCAGAGTGTTGAGACCAATTTTATCTTCTATCAATCATTAGACTATTTAACAACACTACTTATTGCAAACATTGGACGCACTCTCAGAAATTAACTAGCTAACTCCTTTCACGACTCATCTGTCAACATCTAGTCATCGTTTAGAAAAATACTGCATTCACATTAAAAAAAAAAAATTGAATTTATTTTACGTTCACTTTGAATCTAATCTTCGCCTGAGCCCAATACTATCTTTTGCTTGAGTGCATCTTGCATCGGATGTAGTATATAATTTTTTTTTTCAGCTTTTCACTTAATTATTTTTCTTTGTTTAATTAAGTTTATATTCTTAACCTTTTGTATTCGACGCTATAACCATATTCTCTTTATCTAAAATACACTTATTTAATTGGGAAAAAAGTTAGGAAAAATGAAAATAAATAATCCCATCTTTTGTTTATTACGAGCCAATATTTCCCACCTTGGTATCTCATCTTCTTTTAATAAACTTTGACCTGTTGGTGACCGATTTTTGAAGGTTATATACCACGTGTCAAAATTTAATAGGTTTTTTTTTTTTAAAAAAAAAAACAAACAAAAATACAGAAAACAAAATAAAAACAAAACCCAGCCACCAACCCCCCATTGTGAAACCCTAGCCCCTACCCCAGCCACCCCCAAAAACCGACCGACCGCCCTCCTTAACCTCCGAAAACGGCCGGCCGGTACCCACCCACCAGGGAAATGGTGGAGTTTTTGCAGGTGGGGTCAGGATTTTAGGTTGTTAAAGGGGGGTTTTCGGGGTTGGGATGGGGATTTTCGGGGTGGTTAGGGAGGTTGGGTGGGGTTTTTCGGGGCTGAGATTAGGGATGGCAACAGGGCGAGTCGGATGCGGAGGATGGTACCTCCACACTCATACCCGCCTAAAAATCTTATACCCATCCCTGCCCCAACACCCATGGAGGGTACAATATCCACATCCATACCCGCCCCGCCGAATACAAGTTAATATCCATCCCCGCCCCACCACCCATTTGAATATCCATACCCACCTCAAACCCGCCCCATACCCGCTTCATACCCATAACCATAATGATATTATATGACAATAATATGAAGAATTATCATTTCTAATAAACCTCTTTTTTCATCCACTTAGCGAAATTCATATACGACGTTAATGTTATTAATAAAATATTTTATGTTTATTATATTATTATAGTCTAGATTCTAAGCTCTTTCAAGCTTGTTTCAACCTTTACAAAAAGTAGTATAAGGCGTGTATGAGGCGGGTGATGGGGCGGGGCGGGGATGGGGTGGGTTTACCCTAAAATCCATACTCACCCCACCACCCATGGCGGGTACAATTTTTATACCTGTCCTCGCCCAATTACCCGCCAAACCTCCCTCTATTCCCGCCCCATGGGGCGGGTCTCCCATTTAACCCGACCCATTACCATCCCTAGTTGGGATGGAGGTTTTGACGGTTAGAGGGGGTTTTCGGCGGTTGGCTGGGGTTTTTAAGGTGGTTGTTATGGTGGTTTCGGGGGTGGGATTTGGGTCAGGGGGTGATTTCGTGGGTGGCTTTTGGTCGGCGAGGTGGATTTTGGTATTGGGGAGTTCCGGCCAGTCGTTTTCAGGGGTTAGGGTGGCGGCCAACCGTTTTTGGTGGGGCTAGGGTAAAGGTTAGGGTTTTACGGTGGGTGGTAGGTTTTTTTCTTTTTTTTTTAATCTTTTATACCTGTTTTTGTTTTTAACTTTTTTTTTTTATTTTTTTATTTTGATCAATTATTGAGCGACACTTGGCTTTAAAAAAAACATTTTAACCCGATTAACAGGTTGTAAGTAAAAAGGTCCATTAAAAGAAGATGACATACCAAGGTGAGTTGCCTCGTTATAAACAAAACGTAGGATTGTTATTGTCAAACCACGCAAAGGTAAGATTATTTATTTCATTTTTCCAAAAATTTAATCAATTTGTTCCGAGTATGGAATGGAGGATAAGAACAACGAGCTGTCTTTGGTCCAATATCAGTCTTGCACAATCAATATATGGAGTGTGTTAACTATCTTTGGTGTGATTTAATTTGAGGTCTTCAGGAAACCCATTAATAAATAATTTGAGGAAACTCAGTGTGATATTTTAAGCTTCTTGTGGCCCTATATAATTATCTTCATTTAAGCTATGCACTATTCACTTGATTTTATCTTATTTATTCAAACTTATTAAATCTTATTAGAACTTATTCATTTGATAAATTCTAATAAGGTTTCATAAATTCATATGACGTATTAGATAAATTTTTGTAAGATCAAATAAATAAGTTTAGATAAATAGAAATTAGTTAAAAACAGTAAAAGGTTTACAAATAGGTTATATAAAAAGTATAAAAGGCAAAGGGAAAGATAGTACATTACTGGGCTTTGGGTCCATGGGCTCAAATGGACCGATAATGGGCGGAGGGCTGAGCCCAAATCACAAAAAACTAGGCCCCGACCCAAGGTGGTAGGCCGGCCTAGCCCAAAGCCATCTTTAATCTTAGGCTTGCAACTATTATTTTATTTTTTAAAATTTATTTATATTATTATTATTATTACATTATTTTGAGAAAAGTGGGAGCAACTACTCCAATTTTCTTTTATATATACCAATACTGTTACGCAGGGTATCTTCTATACACATCTAACTAATTGGTCTTAAATGGTTCACAACTCACTAGCATAAAAAATTAGAAGTATAAATTACCTATTATGTTTATTTGGGAGGTATTATTGAGATTTGACTCCTTATAACACGAATTAGTGGAGCTTATAGGATAGCAATTAGTTGGATCCATCAAATTGGTTTGTAGACAAGCAAACAATAATTAGCCATGAATTTCGTCCAAATTGATAGCCGTAAAATGTAGTTAATTAGTGCAAATCTTCAATATTGTCAACAAATTACAGATGATTATGCATCATCCATGATGTCAACAAATTAACTTATGATTTTGCATCATTCATCAATTTTTTTTTTTTTGAATCTTCATTCATGCATCATTTTACACGTACGCATTAGTGACTTGGATAAGATCAAATAATGTTAATTGTGTTGGCTACATAAATAAGGGAGTATGGGATCATTTTTCCATTCCTCGAATTGGGAGTGTTTCTTGAAATAGAAAGTTTGAGATAAAATAGTCTCACTTTATATTATTATTATTATTATAAAACTCTAATATATTATATCACTTCACTAATAAATAAAGCCGGTCTCGCAACCAGGCCATGAGACAGTGACACTTGGCATTCCAGTTTTTCGCCAAGTGTCGTGCCACATAGGTAACAAATAGGTTTTATTGTAACACATATGATACTAAATAAGCGATTTTTGGATAAATTTTTTAAAATAAAGTTGTTGTATAGAGTTTTATTATCGATAGAAGTGTAATATTTCTCTCTCTCTCTCACACACACACACACACACATATCCATCATCAAATTCGTTTTAAAAAATTCTTTAAAATAAGATCCATTTATAATTTATTTAAAAAATTAATAGAGGATTAGTAAATATAAGTAATAATTAGGAAAAATAATTTTAGTTTGGTAAAATTACTTTCAGTTCAGTAAATAATTTAAGCTCAATAGAAATAATTTCAAATCAATATAAACATAGATATCTATTAACAAACAAAACTACAAAAGTTACACTATTATACAATATCATATGTCTAAATATCCTGTATTACTAAAAGAATTATATAACCATATTTAACATTCAAGCCATAAGCTTATCCTAAAACTTTATCATCAATCTGGGCATCGCCTGGGCACCAAACTAGTCATATCATAAATAAATAAAGTCGGTCTCGTAGCCAGACCACGAGATAGCGACACTTGATATTCCATTTTTTCGCCAAGTGTCGTGAAATAAATAGGTATTATTGTGACACATATGATGCTAAGTAAGCGCTTTTTGGTTAGATTTTTTAATATAAAATTGTTACTAGAGTTTTATTATCGATAAAATTTTAATATTTCATATATACAAATTTAATCATAACTTTTAATAAATATCTTATAACTCAATTCTATTTCCATCATCAAATTCGTTTTAAAAATAAGATCCATTTATAATATATTTAATCACAAACTTTTATACGTATGACCAAACCGTGTCACCAACTATTACAATATCAGAGTTACTTCTTTAGTGCTATAGGGAATACTTGGTCAGTGTTATAGTGGTTACTCAATCATGTTATAGATAGGGGTTACTTAGTCAGTGTTAGAGGTTACTCAGTTAGTATAACAGGGGTTATTCGATCAATTTTATAGGGGTTACTTTGTCCAGCCAGATGGTGTGGTTAGCCGCATACAAAATACATTGTTATTTAATTTATTTAAAAAATATTAGAGAATCAGTAAAATAAGTTTTAATCAGTGAAAATAATTTTGGTTCGATAAAAATACTTTCAGTTCAGTAAAAATAATTTAAATTCAAGTCTATAATAACATAGATATCTATTTACAAACAAAACTACAAAAAGTACATTAATTATTCTATAAATAAGCGATATGATACGTATGTCTAAATATCCTGTATTACCAAAAGAGATTACATGATCGTATCATTGAACATTCAAGCCAAAAAGTTTATCCTAAAATTTTATCAACAATCCGGGCATCAACATAGATATCTACTTACAAACAAAACTACAAAAATTACACTATTATATGATATTATAAGTCTAAATATCCTGCATTATCAAAAGAGATTAGATGACCATATTGCACGTTCAAGTAAAAAGTTTATCCTAAAATTTTATCATCAATTTGGGCATCACCCGGGCACAAAACTAGTCACTAATAAATAAAGCCGGACTCGGAGCTAGGCCACGAGATAGCGACACTTGACATTCCAATTTTTTGCAAGTGTCGCGCCACGTAGGCGACACATAGGTATTATTGTGATACATATGATGCTAAGTAAGCGATTTTTGGATAGATTTTTTAAGATAAAAATGTTGTATAGAGTTTTATTATCGATAAAATTCTAATATTTCATATATACAAAATTAATCATAACTTTTAATAAATATCTTATAATTCGGTACTATTTCCATCATAAAAATCGTTTTAAAAAGTTCTTTAAAATAAAGTCCATTTATAATATATTTAATTTATTTAAAAAAAATAGAGAATTAGTGAAAATAAATTTTAATCATGAAAAATAATTTTTATTTTGGTAAAAATACTTTTAGTTTAGTAAAATTAATTTTAGTTCAGTAAAAATAATTTTAGTTCAATAAAATATATTTCAATTTAGTATATATAAATATCCTGCATTATCAAAAGGGATAATAGGATTGTATTTAACATTAAATCCAAAAAGTTTATCCTAAACTTTTATCAACCATCTAGGAATCACCCGGGCACAAAACTAGTTTATATATATAAAGGGGAGTTTTTTCTCGAGTTTTTAGAGAGCCATATAGGATAGAAATTTTTTAATGCGCCATGTAAGATTTTAAATTTTAGTGATAGCCAAACAAATAAGAGATTTGTAATTTCTTTTAGAATTAAATAATTCAAATGCCACATTAGCAAAATTGACGAATGAGATTTTAAAGTTTAAATTAATTAAATATAATATATTATCTTTTGAAACCAGGAATTTTATCTAAATATATAACGAATGAATGAAAATCCACAATTTATGAATACAAAAAAAAAAAAAAAAAAAAAAATTGTTTTAAAAAAATACAAACAAACCGTGCATCGCACGGGCTTCATCTAGTAAAAAAATGTAGTCATATTTGTTTCATGCATATTATTAATCTTATTTATTAACTTATTTTGCCAAAAAAAAATAGATGAAAATTTAGATTAATTCAGATTAATTTTTTTTTTAAAAGATAAATTTAGGTAATAAGATAAATAGGTTCAGAAAAGTATATTTTCTCATTCAGATATTTAGACAAAGTAAGTTAAATCAACATGACCGATATTATTATAAGACTTAAGATCGTACCCTACAAGATTTTATTTATTTATTTATTTTTTTTAAAAAAAACTTACATTTTATTGCTTGAATCTTTAGTCGACAGGTCACGTACGTTCATCATTCATGTGATATAAAGGCAGCAACACTAGTAGAGTCGACGTATGAACATCAATTAACTCTGTATCTTGGATTTGTCTTGAGATTCAAAGCCACAAACAAATGTACCAATAGGCACACTGATAGAAACTTCCTCTCAAGTTAAGATTTGGATGGTCCATTTTTTTAGTGAGATTTAATCACACATATTTTTAAAATAAGTTATTAGATCGAAATAAAATTATAAATAGTAGTGGTTCATGTGGTTGTATGCACACACAAAGATCTCTGTCCTAAATTTTATTTTCAGGTTAAAAATGTTGAGAATATATTCTAAAGTTAATTCATCAAAGGAGTAATTAGTAAGCATAGTAGAGTTTAGGTTTTTAATTAATTAATTAATGTTATCAGGCTACCTAAAAAGAACTAGTGCTATTATGCGTGGTGTGGCTAAAAAGTGACCATTGGATCTAATTTTTCGATACAAAAATGTTTCTCTCTCACAGTCTTACGCAATTATTATAGAGACACGAGCTTCTCAATTTTATTCTTCCACATCTAGTTGACTAGTCTTGCTTATTAGTTTTGCATGTATTCTCAATGACGAGAAAGTATTATACGAGTATGACTGAATGACTATATGAGCACATTGTGAGACGCGTATAAGTTATTGGATAATTTATACAAGTTTTTGAACATCTCGGCTTATTAAGTATAAATATAAGTTTTTAAGTTATTGAATTGGATATATCAGACTCATGATAAAACATACTGACTCACCCAATACATTTTGATTCTCATATTGTAGTGTATTTAAATGTAGTACCTCTAAATAAGTCTGTAACTTTTCCGTTCCGCTTGAAACATTGCTTTATTTGGACAATGATTCTCTCTATCTCTCTTCACATCACATGAGTTCCTTGCTTTATCTTTTTATCATCTCCCTTCATTTCCTAAAATATTATGCTACTTAACGTTGCAATCAAAAGAGAACGAAAAAAAAAATACTTATATGTAGCTGCCAAACATTAAGTGAGTGACAATCGTCTTGCCCAATTGTACTATACATTTAATCATATCCTTGACCAAACTAATTTATAATAATAAAAGTATTCTTAATTAGGTAGATGGTTGGAGTTTTCCATATACATATATATGTCGACAACAAGAGCCTAATACTATGATTAATTGATTTTTTACATAGGCAGGAATTCCTCGTTCACAAAATATATGATGTTTTAATTTTGTTCAAATTACTATCTCTGTTTCGTATTATTTGCAACGATTTGAAATAAAGTGTGAATGAAAAGGGTCTAATCATTGTAAATAATATGAAACAGAGGTAATATGATATTTAGATTGATAAGACATCTAAAAGTGTGTATTTGTGTTCATCCCATAGGAAGGAATTCTCATTCACATAATATCATTCATATGCATTATTGTAATATAGTCAGTCGTAAGCAAGAACAAAACAAAGTTTGAATTCTTGCATCAATTGTGATGTTTTAACTAATTTTTATTAATTTCCCCGTTTTATTTTTGAAGATTGTCCCACATTACTTTTCGATTTGTCTCTAAAAAATTGCATTGTTACTTTGTTAGTATGGTAATCACGATTTCTTTCAACTTTATATGCAATCGCACATGCTAAATAACAGATCTACTCACCCTCTTAACAAATGAGAAATTTATTTTATTTTATTTTATTTTATTTTTTAAAAAACGGAGTACTTAAACTTGTGTACATCATACTTCAATCATGCATGCATTATTGTGGACCATTATATTGGAAATGACAAATCCCAATTGGAAACTATTCCGTATCATCAAAACTATATAAATCATATACACCACATTACTACTTGCTACAAAGTGACAACAAACATTAATGTCAGAATAAATTTCAGGATACTTGTTCATTTTCCCATCTATATAAACCGATCTACATTTTCAAATAAAAGTATTTAGGGAGTTACATTTCTTAACACTCTCACCTCCCAAAAATAATATTATAAATAAAAAAGGGAAGAGTTCTTGGTATTGCTAAGTTGCAATAATAATATGGAGATTGACAAGAAAGAAAGCATGGAGGAGAATAACAAGAAGAAGATTGTGTATAGTGGTGTCAAAGCCATGCCATTTGTTATAGGTACGTACCTTATATGTCTTACCCTCACCTTTTTCTCTTTTATTCGTCAAGTTCTTGTTTGAACAATGATTGTCTCATAATAAATTAAAACATAAAGAACTTTTAAAGATGAAGGAAGTACTGATTCTTGACCAGAGCTAGTTTGAAACACGTTTAGTAAACGCCATTTTATAAATTTGTGGAAAGTTTATACAATTTTCAAATCTCATGATTAGTCCAAAATTCACACAAATTTACTCCGTATTATTTACAATTGATGTAGGAAGATTATCTATAATTTACAATAATAATAAAAAGTTAAAATAAAATAAAATTACATTTCCTTTTTTCTCGATCATGTCTTGGTCAAGTGGTATGAGTTAAACTTAGCGAATGTGACGTCACATGGTCGATTACCGCACCAATGACTCTTAGGAGTAGATTCCCTTACCTCCTCCGACCCATGCATGGAGCACTAGAGTAGGCCTAGGAAAGCGAAAATGAACAAAAAAAAAAAATATGCTAATATACGCCCTTCGTTTCAAATTACTCGCAACGTTTTGACTTTTTACACTATTCACACATCTCACTTTGTCCATCTTTTCTAACTATTATATGAAAGCCAATATAATCATGTAAGATATTGTTGGGTCTCTTTTAATGTATAGTTTCTTAATATAAACTTTTTATAGTTTTTATTAATATATAATAAAAGATATCGACGGTCAAATATGTGCATCGGTAAGTGTGTCCAGTTAAAATGTTGCAAGTAATCTGGAACAGATGGAATAGTTTCTAATTTGTTGTGCGTGCTTATGTGCAGGAAATGAGACGTTTGAAAAGCTAGGAACAATAGGAACATCACACAATTTGTTGGTGTATCTAACCACAGTGTTTAACATGAATAAGATGAATGCTACAAATGTTCTCAACATCTTCAATGGATCAGCCAATTTGGCAACCCTCCTTGGTGCTTACCTTTGTGACACCTACTTTGGCCGGTACAAGACCTTGGGGTTCGCAAGCATCGCCTCATTCTTGGTAACATACGTTAATTCACTCATACACATAACACATTTTAAGTGGTTGTTTGGTTGAAAGTAGGAAATATTAATTCATTCCGAGAAAATCATAAGAAGTTAACATGTCAATTTTGATTGTAGGGAATGCTATTTCTAACATTGACAGCAGTAATACCATCGTTACACCCTCCACACTGCGCTGCAGGCGAACATTGCGTAGGAGCAACAACAGGGCAGCTTGCATTTTTACTAGGAGGATTAGCATTTTTGATCATAGGAGCAGGGGGATTAGGCCATGTAACTTAGCATTCGGAGCAGATCAATTTGACCCGGAAACTGAATCGGGTAAACGAGGGATCAGTAGCTTCTTCAATTGGTACTACTTCACCCTTACATTCGCAATCATGATCTCTGTAACCTTGGTTGTGTACATTCAGACCGATGTTAGCTGGGGTATAGGCCTTGCAATACCAGCTTTTTTCATGTTTCTTTCGTGTGCGTTGTTCTTCTTGGGGACTAAGATGTATGTTATGGTTAAGCCCCAAGGAAGTCCCCTTGTGAGTGTGGTGCAGGTTACGGTGGCTGCTTTTAAGAAACGCGGCTTGGAGTTGCCCGAAAAGCCTTCCCTCTCCTTGTTTGATTATGTTCCTGATCAGTCTATGAACTCCAAGTTCCCTCATTCCGATCAATTCAGGTATATATACCACTTTAAGCAGTCCATATCTTAGCTTTAACATGCAACAACAGTTATACTTTATACCATTTTTAGATGTCTGGAAAAAAAAAAATCCTAAAGTAACAGTGGGTTATGATTACTCATTTGTAGAAAAAATATTACTCCCTCCGTCCCTAAACTACATGCCTGTATTTTATTTTAAGGTAACTAAAGTTACATACCTATTTAAAATATGTACTTTTTGACAATATTTCACTTTTTTTGACGAGTGGTCGTCATTTTTCTTTTATTTTTTTTTGTACTTTTGACATCATATTCCAATACTTTCTCTCTTCATCTCTTCAATAATTACCAACTATCTTTTCTCTCTCTCTATCTCTCTCTAACCACACATGTGTACTTCCCAGTCATGGGTTTTAAGAAATCTCTAAGTTTCTTAATTCCCGTGAAAAATGGGAAATAAGCTTGTAGATAAGGGACGGAGGGAGTATTAGTAACTGGTGAAAATGACTTGTAGTAACTGGCCTTGTTAGTTGTTATAGCCACCGTTACAATTAACTAATTTGAATATTTGATGATGTTTTTCTGTGCTTTGTAGATGCCTTGACAAAGCAGCTATCATGACAAACGAAGACAAAATCAATCCAGAAGGATCAGCAGCAAACCCCTGGAAACTTAGTCCTATACAGCATGTAGAACAAGTAAAATGTGTAATCAGAGTATTTCCCATCTGGATTTCTGGAATCTTCTACACTATATCCATGGTAACGACAGGAAACTACGTCGTATTCCAAGCCTTACAGTCTAACAGAAGCGTAGGAGGAACTAACTTCAAGATTCCAGCCGCGTCCTACTCCATATTCCCCATGCTAGCAATGACAATTTGGATACCTGTCTATGACAGAATCGTAGTTCCGAAACTCAGAAAATTGACAGGAAAAGAAAATGGGATAACAGTCCTGCAGAAACTGGGGATTGGTATGGGTCTCAATATTATAGCCCTTGTTGTTTTTGGGCTAGTTGAGCAGAGGAGAAGAGTAGTGGCTCTGACTAAGTCGAGTTTAGGGGTTGATCCTCAAAGAGGTTTCATCTCATCATTATCAGCAATGTGGTTAGTACTTCCTTTAGTACTTTCAGGACTGTCAGAAGCATTTGCTATGATCTCGCTTGTTGAATTTTACTATAAGCAGTTCCCTGAGAATATGAGAAGCATTGGTGGCGCGTTCTTGTTCTGTGGGATGGCTGTTTCGAGTTACCTAAGCAGTTTCCTGCAGTCTGTTGTTGATAAGATGAGTAGGAAATCAAAGAGTGGAAGTTGGTTGAATGAAGACTTGAACAAAGCAAGGCTAGATTATTTTTATTATGTCATTGCTTGTTTACAGTTTGCTAATCTTTTCTATTTTTTGGTGTGTTCAAAGTGGTATAGGTATAGAGAAAGTATCAGAACCTCTACTGATGAAAGTATAGACGAAATCAAATCCGAAATACCTCTTGTTTGAACATGGAAAAATGTACTACAAGTACTAGCTTAGTTTAGTTATGTCATCTTGATGCATAAATTTTAGTTCTTGATCTTCTAATTTGTACTCAAGTAAAAGAGAGTACTAGCAAGAGGTTCTCTAAATTCAATCTTATAATGTTACTGTTTTAAGGTGTTGTAAATCACATGATAGGAAAAATGAATGATTACAAATTTAAAATCCCTACCATTCCAAGATCAATAATTTAATTAAATTTTTTTCCTTGCTCGAAACCTATAAGAAAACCATGTTTAGGAAGAAGTTTTCTAAGTTCAATCTTATGATGTTACAGTTTTTGTGCTATAAAACACATGATCGGAGAAAATGAACGATTACAAATTTACAATCCCACAATTCCAAGATCAAAGCTTTTGATTTTCTACTTAGATTACTCGAAACCTAAGCTAAAAGAAAAACAAGAGGTTTCTAAGTTCAATCTTATGATGTTACAGTTTTTGTGTTGTAACCACATGATTGGAATTGAAAACTAATGATTGATTACAAATTTACAATCCTTACAATTCCAAGACAAAAGCTTTCATTTTTTTTCACTAGCTCAAAACCTATAAGAGAAACGTGTCAATGAAAAAGGCTTCACGAAAATTCAATCCTCAACTAGTATAAGCTTGATCACTTGAAAAGTAACAAGAACATATATATTCAGCTAAATTCAAATAAAGTAAGTTTGATCAAATGAGTAATTCATATAAATCCATAATTAAATTTTTCAAGCGATAAGAACGAAATTTTTGGAGATAAAATAAATTTCAAAGCCAAGGAAATTCACCAAGCCTTTCACATAACATCTACTTATCTAGTACTGTGAATTGTGATTTTGCACCACGAAAATGTGTCTTTTTCTACTAAAGAAACACATGACATGGGGACCAAAAAAAATTAATAGTGGTGTCACTTAGCTAAGCGTAACATAATTGTACTTGAATTGTTTTTCACAAAGTTGGAATCTTATCATCTTAAGATGATAGATAGATACTATCTTGTTAATGGCAATAGGTGATTTATTTGAATTTAATGCATTTCCCACAATTAAAGGCTATGAAAACTTTGGGGACCATAGAAACAAATAATAAACCGCACAAACATAATTTCCAATGAGAAATTCGTCTTCATATAGTGTATAATTACTACAGTAGTTGTCAATTTAAATCAATAGGAACAAAATTTTAATGGAATATCCCATTAAATTCCTACAACTTTTTGTTTGTTGAGGGGATGTAAGATAGTTACTTTAGCTTTTGTTTGAGAAGAAAGATTGTAACCAAAGGAGGAGGTGGAACCAATGCAAGGGGTATCTCACACGGAGAATATTCACCAACACAATCGATATAGAATTTTTGCTCATGTACGTACAAAAACCACATGATTAAATAAATAATAATGGTTATAAAATGCACAAGGTAAAACCAGTTGTACATTAAAACCAATATTGTTGATGAGTGACAACTTGATAATCATAAAACTTAAAACTCGTTTTATTTAGGATGTATCAAGTGTATAATGGTTATAACATGCACAAGGTACACTGTTAAGACACGTTTCACTCGATCTAGGATCATTGATCGAAAAGCCGCTATTCAAACTATATAGTAGTTGCGTACATTTGAACTTCCAAATCTATCGTAATTCATATTTTCGAGGGGGAGGAGGAAGCAAAAATCAAAGAGAACCATCCAAGCTGCTCAAACACCATTACTGGCCAAGAGACAGAGAAAATGGAATGTACCAAAGAAGCGTAACAAAGCATTCAACCACAAGGCTAGGCCGCGTAAGAAGATAAATCAAATTAAAAGCGGCATAACAGTATTGAGAAGTCACTATCAGCCTATACGGTCATATAAATAGTCTGCATGAATTGATTTATGTGATAGTCATCTCCAGCTAGAGCCTAGAACACTAGAAAAAGAGCTTATAATTGCGGACATTCAACTAATTTAGTCGGTAAAGTTTTTAACAGTGATAAGTGACACACTAGCACAACTTTTATTCAAAATTCACCAATTTAATTTAAGCCTGAATATCATCTACACCATGTCACCTTGTCTTGCTGACACCCTTAGAACGCCTTTTAAAAATGATGCAAAAGCGCTTTTTTAATTTAGAGCTTTTTCTTTTTTTTTTTTTCCTTTTTTTGACAATCACTATTTCATGTTTTAATCATGAAATGTACGTGTATCTCGTTTGATAGTGCATGCTCATTTTAGTAAGTGATTGCCAATTTGTCAACCTTATACTAGAAATCCAGAACACGACACAAAGTGAGAAAGGTGAACTGAAGTATACACAAATATTTGATGCTATATGATATCTTAATTGTTATTTAAACCAATTTAATATACTATTTAAGATTCTTTAGATTTGAACAGCATAAAATACCATTAATCGGCAGTCACAGCGATGACTTTAGTACTCATATCGTTTTCAAGCAACATTATCATAGTGTGAGCGCAGAGAAGTAGGAATGGCAAGCTGACGTCTAGTCAGTCTCGTAACACTAAAAATGTCCTACTCGACGTACTCTCAAATCAATCATATTAGAAACATTATATTGTTTTCTATTACGGAGTATAAAGAGCATTGATTCAGTTTAATTTAACCCCTTAATTGTGCAAAATCCCGTTGAGAATGATATATGATGTGTGGCTGTGACCATGATAATGTGGCACTCCTAGATGCAGGGGAATTTATTGTATGAACCCCAAGAAACAAGGTAGGGAAAGTTGTTTTCTAGTCCAAAGGAATAGAAGTGTCATACTCCATCCTATCATACTCGAAAACCAGTCATATAAACTATAGTTTGGGGTTAATAATTTCAAATAAGTTGATTTCACGTTAAAGTTTATCTTAGTTTAATACACTCTAAGTTGTTTTTACGGCTAGAGGTTTTAATTAGCCGTTGTTCATATGACATATTTTTACCCACTTATACAATATCGTAGTAAAATTTGAAAAAGTTAAAGAGCATGATGAGGTGACATAGCAATTTTCTTAAAAAAGGTCCACTTCTCTTTTTGGAAAGAGGTCAAGGTAGGTAAACCTTGTATCAAAGAGCCTTCAATAATTAAACTTGGCACCAATATTTCTGACTTATAAAGAGCTCACTCAAAGCACTATAAACATTATTAAAAACAAAAGAAGCAACATAATCCTTAGGAATAGCCATGGAAGAACCTAAAACAGTTGTAGATAATGAAAAGCCAAAGTTCAACTACAAAGGATTAAAGGCAATGCCTTTCATCATAGGTAAGAATATATAATTAACGCAAATTTTGTACTACTGTAATCACAGGTAATCAAACTAATCATCGTGTACAAAATTTCAGGAAACGAGACATTTGAGAAGCTCGGGGCAATTGGTACCTTGTCCAACCTGTTGGTGTACTTAACAACAGTTTTTAACATGAAGACTATAACAGCAACAACTTTGATCACTGTCTTCAATGGTACCACCAACTTTGCAACTTTGCTAGGTGCTTTCCTCTCTGATACTTACTTTGGCCGCTACACCACCTTGGGGTTCGCAACGATTGCCTCGTTTTTGGTACTTTTATCTGCCTCTTGCATACTCTTATCAGTCAGTAGTATTGCCATGTTCAAAGAGTATAATTGAACTATAGGGTGCAATAGTACAGCAATATAGCAGGATTTAGTAAGGGTCTGATGCTTGCAGCTTACCTTTGCAGTTAGACTGTTAGTTCTAATTTCTGCAGTCCTTTGACAAAATTAACATTAGTAGAAACTATACGTATGACTAACTTAAGGTTTGTTACGCAGCTTATATCATACGGTAGACAATTCTGAAATCTCATAACTGACAGAGATTCTGAACAAACTCTAAACATCAAAGTAGGATGTTTTAGTTCTGTTTTTTTCTGCTTCATTTTCAAGCTGTAGAGTTTCATATCTTGAAGAATACTAAAACTAGCAATTATTTACCAGATAATTTGGACAACAGATAACTCGAACTAAAAAAAAAAAAAAAACTCTTTCAAACTTCAAAACTAAATGCCTGCATATAAGCAAAATCTTACTCTCTGCAAACCTTTTTCAGGGATTATTTGTTATAGACCTAACAGCAGTAATCAAGAAACTTCATCCATCCCCTTGTGGCGACGAAGCAAAATTCTGCAATGGACCGTCTCAAGGGCAGTTAGCATTTTTGCTGATGGGGTTCGGACTAATGATAGTAGGAGCAGCAGGCATAAGGCCATGTAACTTAGCCTTCGGGGCTGATCAGTTCAACCCCAATACAGAATCAGGAAAGCGAGGGATCAACAGTTTTTTCAATTGGTACTTCTTCACTTACACTTTTGCACAGATGGTGTCTCTAACACTGATAGTTTATGTGCAATCCAATGTAAGTTGGAGTATCGGGTTAGCCATTCCCGCGGCTCTTATGCTGTTAGCTTGTATACTGTTTTTCATGGGTTCGAAGATCTACGTGAAGGTTAAGCCCCAAGGTAGTCCTATGGTGAATTTAGTGCAGGTTATAGTTGCTGCAGTCAGAAAAAGAAAACTGAAGCACCCGGATTCTCATCAGTTTGAATCTGTGCTCAAATATTTGCCTTCTGATTCTCTCAACTCCAACTTACCTCACACAAATCAGTTCAGGTAGAAACTCTTCTAAACTATTAATCGACATGTATATTACAGACTCACGAAAAAAAGCACTAGATTAGATTTTCAATAGATATTGTGTTACACCTACTTAGGGAATCAATGCTAATTGATAACTACTGAAAATGTAATGAAATCTTTTCAGATTCCTTGAGAAAGCGGCGATTATAACCCCTGAAGACCAAATAAAACCGGATGGCTCAGCAGTAGACGCCTGGAAACTCTGCACGATGCAGCAGGTAGAAGAGTTGAAATGCGTACTAAGAGTGTTACCCATATGGGCATCAGCCATAATATACCATGTTCCTGTTGTGCAAATGCACACGTACGTGATATTCCAAGCACTTCAATCAAATAGACGCCTTGGAAAAACAAATTTTCAAATTCCAGCTTCATCCTACATTGTTTTCATGATGATAAGCCTCACTGTTTGGATCCCAATCTATGATCGAGTATTAGTCCCATTCCTCGAAAAAATCAGGGGAAAAGAGGGTGGAATTACCATCCTTCAAAGGATGGGAATCGGAATAATATTATCTATTCTAACCATGCTTGTGGCAGGGTTAGTAGAAAGTCATCGCAGGAATCTTGCTCTTACAGAACCAACACTCGGAAATCTCCCAAGAAAAGGAGAGATTTCTTCGATGTCAAGTTTTTGGCTGGTTTTTCCTTTAGCCATAGCAGGATTTGCTGAAGCATTCATGGCAATTGGTCAAGTAGAATTCTACTACAAACAGTTTCCGGAGAACATGAGGAGCATTGCTGGATCCATTTTCTTTTTAGGCATCGGAATGTCTAGCTACTTAAGCAGTCTTTTGATCTCCATAGTTCATAGAACAACAAAGAAAGGCGCATCAGGTGATTGGTTAGACGAGGATCTTAACAAGGGGAAATTAGATTACTTCTATTACATGATAGCTGCACTATGTACCTTCAATTTTGCTTATTTCCTTGTCTGTGCTAAATGGTTTAAGTATAAAGGCAGTAGCGAAAACGCCAAGAAAATAGATGCAGAGCCTATTGGGTGCGTAGAGCTTAGTGAGTCTCAAAAGGGAGCTGTATGATTTTCACAATAGTAAAATGCAGAACCCAGAAATTTCTGTTTTACTTTTACTGAAGTACTTCGTATATACTTGTATAATTCTAAATGAATTATCGAACTATATCCCACCAAAATCGAATTCTATGATGTCATACCATAACAACATGTTTGGTAAGCGTCAAACATACGTTTGGGGATGAAGTTGCATTATTGTGATCCAATTACTTCTTAGAAAAATAAGATTCAAAGCTATGAGAGCGAGTGACGACAAAATAAAGATAAAGATGGTCCCTAACCTCCTACTCCTCTGGTAGAGAAAATGGCAAGGCACAATTACTGCAGTTTTGGCTTGAACAGCCAACTTTCTACCTGTCTTGTTCCACATGCTTTAAACTACAAAATGTGAAAGAAATGGATGGAATCGATAGAAAAGAGTCAAAAGACAAGTGCATTATCAATCACGAGCATACAATTCAAAAATAAAGCATGACTTTTATAAACTTGATCTATACAATCTTTGACAATAATAAAACTAGAAACTACAAAAACGTTTAAAAACAAAAAAAAGGTCTATTTATACTCGTATGTGACTAATAACAGAGGACGAAAAGTTTTAAATGCTAATTAGTGACAAATTATTGTTAGACTTGAGTAGGCACCAATGACATTTCGCACCTTGTTAGTTGTCATAGTGTTAGGTGATTAGTCGTACAACTCGTCTGAAAGTAGACGTATTCCAACTCTTGAAAGAACGGCATGGAAGGCTTTGAAAGTTATAGCATTCTAACATAAGCATCAAAGAACAATCTGCTTCAGGAATAATCGTGCAGAAACACGCCTCTTAACATTGTTAGAAAATAAGCTAGTGTTATCCACCAGCAAATGAACTTACAATGTCAAAAGATGAAAAAAAAAAGAGACTAAACTAAATCAAATGCTGACGCAATGATGCTTTTACCGTTCTTTCTGTTTTGCTTAACCATTTTAATGATGAATATACACTCATTCTATACCTGAATTCAATTCAGGTGCAAATTAGGTCATGTAATTATAATTATGTTACAGTTTAGTTGGGGTTTATGAAGATCGGTGTTGTCGAGTCTACTTGTAACTGTAAGAGATGTAACCCATAAATAGCTGATACGGAGTAAAAGGCTTTAGTTCTCCGAATTAAGAATCCGAACTACTGCCTTTAGTACATTTAGATAATAAAATAATTAGATGATACGCTGGAAAATTAAAAAAATAAAAATAAAAAATATTTCGTTTATATCTTACCACAAATTCTTATATGTGGCTAGCCATTATTGGGGTTAATTTGTTAGTGTGATCTATTAAAACTTTAAAAGTAAAAAAAAATTAAAAAAATTAAAATAAAATTTATAATCAAGCTTTCCAAAATGTTCCAACTTTCACCCATGAAAGATCAAGAAAGAGGGCTTTACAAATTTGTCCATCAGATGCAATCTTTGCTACTCATCAAAAACCCTCAAAACACACGTGATCTTCCAGATCACAAATAAGTTCCTTTTGACTATAAAAACCACTCTGTTAGCTAATTTTTCAGATGTTAGTGACAATTATATATTTTACAATGGCAATGGAACTGTAAGGACGACGACAATTCTAAGGCGGCCAACTGTAACAGCTTGTACACTTATGTTATAAGCCATACTTGCATACTGCAACAGCAGTGTAGAGAAGACCATGAATGGAAAATAGATGGCAAGAACCACCCATGAGAAAATTTCATTTCAAAATAGCAAAAGCATGTTTACATAAATAAGGAAGTTGTTTGTAAAAAAAAAAAAAAAAAAAAAAAAAAAAAAAATATTAAAAAAAAAAAAAAAAAAAATATTAATTAAAAAAAAAAAACACACTAACTCACAACTACATGCTGTAATAATCTTTACGCTCAGCACTTTATACTTAACGCTATTGTATAACCATGGGTTTAACCTCAGACAGTGTATGATCCTTGGATAGTCTCGATGTCGAGCCCCTTTAGTTTCACCACTGAATCCACATGCCCTTTCAGAGTAAGAAGTTCCCTCAACCTGCAACAAGGCAAGTTCAAGTGAGCAGATAAGAATTTGTATATCTACATTATATGCACAAGGGCGCACAGCAAAGTACTTGTTTGGGATCAAATTCTATTTTTTTTTCTTCATGATAAAGTGTGGTTTAGTACCAATTTTTTTACGTATCTTATCTAGGAAAAATGAAATTAAGGGCATTCTCTATATGCAAACCACAGAATTCTGAAAAAAAAAAAATAATAAAACCAGGAAATATAGGGAATATTCAATAACATTCTTCTGCACAAGAAGGTTACCTAGCCATTTCTGCTCTTCTCTTGGCCTCTTCAGCCATTTGATTGAGTTCATGGTAGCTTGTTCGGTCAGTGAACATCTTCGCTTCTGGTGCTTGTAGTCCATGGAGAGTTCTTTGTGCATGTGCCCACTTAAGCTCACGTTCTTCCTTTCCAAAATCTTTCTTTTTGGTGAAGGCAATCTGCAATTTAGAGGAAACAGTTAGTAATTGCACAAAAATAACGTTTTTTTCAAAGTTTACACCAGCAATAACTTGCTTCCAACCATACCCTTTGTTCAATAACAAGATCCCAAGCTCTTCCACTCAATACATAGCGGATGAAGAATTTGACAAAATCAAGTGGAATGTAGAAGATGAGATTGTATAGCCAAATGACACCAGCCCAACCCCAACCAATCCCTTCAATTGCAGCAAAGGCCCAATTTGCATACACCGCAATCAAAGTAGCAACCTGCAAGGTCAAAAAGCTGAATTAAGATCTAACCTAGGAATCAAAGCAAATGAACTTAAAAAGTCAGCTTAGAAATGAGCATTATGACATAAAAACTACTTACCAGCTGGGCGATTATGAAAGCACCAACAAGAAATAGACCAGGACGCTCCACAAACGACCAACTTCGAGATCGAGTAACAAAAATAAGAGCCTGACTAATTGTGCTGACTTGAAGATATATAGCAGATGCAAGCTTGTGCGTGATAACCAAACGTGCACTTTCAGTAGTAGCTGATTGTCTGTTTAAGTGTGAAACCCCAAACATTCTCTGCAGAATGGCCAGGAAACTTAGTCAACTTAATGAGCTATGAAAACTCAATGCAGAAATGTGGATGCAACATGCAACTACACAAATAAAAAATTATAAGAGAAAAAGTAGAAATTTGACACTATGTTTAGTCAAAGCACAACCACATACCGGAAAGAAATCAGTCTCATATGCTGCCCAGAAAAATATCACCGTCATCATTGCCAAGTAACTGCCAATGACAATTCCAGTGGCAAAAATCTCAGAGAGCTTCCAGCTGTCTGGCATAGGAGATGGCTTCACCCTATCCTTCGATATGGTCATAATGGTACCTGAAAGCCAAAATCATAGTCAATCAGCAAGAAAAAGCACGCCACATATATTTGAGAAGCTCTTCAATGGAACAATTGATTTTAGGAATAAGGTATAAACAAAACTTCCACATAAAAGGATCAGTTTCCAAGTCATCAAAGTTGCTTTTGGAACAATTTTCCATAGTAATCATTCCTTCCTCTGATAGGGAAAAAGGAGTATTCAACTGTAATTCTGTAGTACTGGAGAGGTGGGAATTAAATGTCAGTTTTTCTTTAACAGATGCGCAGGGGTAGGGTATTGCTTTCCTTTTTCCTCAAACCACCCAAGATAATAGATTACAAAATGCACAGTTATAGCACAAATGAGATACAAAATCCTGTAACTCAATACAATTGGCAAATAGATGCAAAGCCAGTACTCCATGCTCTGCTGAAACTTACTGTTCTACAGTTTTAAAGCAGAGTATCTAGACAGTATAGAACCCAAGCAAAGATTTTCCTCCAGCAGTTTCATGATTGAAGATCTTCTAAAATGCCATTACCAACTATTAGCCTCTATATATCAATAACACTAAGTAGCATACATGCGAAATGGCTGAAATAATCTTAGGGTTTGCATCTTCTAGGTAAAGATTGATAAAAAAGTTAAATGAGAAATAAAAGGTGAAATTAACATCTACTACGTATAATGAACTATGAATGAGATCTTGTCAATAGTTATAAACATTATATTGAAAGAGGGGAGGAATCAGATAGAGAGAAAATGGCACATGAGAACACATAAAATAAAAGCAAAAGCATACCATCATTGAGAATGGCAATGATAAGAACCATGAAGGGTGGAAAATCAAACTTCCATATAAGAGCCAGTAGCATGAAGCCAAGCTGTCATTTATAAAGGCAAGTTGTAAGAAAATAGCTGTGAATAATCACATATTTACCAGCCACAGGGACTGTACAACAAAATTCTCTCAAAACACAGACAGTAACTTACCACAATACGAATGGTAATAGAAACAGCATAAATCTGCAATGCAGGAAAGAAGAAAGGTAAAGCCACAAAAAGTTAAAGTGCCATTTAAGTAAATACTGCCTCCTTATTGAATAGACAGCAAAATGTGAAGAAAATATTTAGATGACCTTCCTTTTCCAAGAAAATAACTTACGGTATAATTTTTCATTCTCTGGAAGATTGCTCGACTAGTCAAAACAGCACTAATAATAACACTGAGACCAGGCTCAGTAAGAACAATATCTGAAGCACTGCGAGCAGCATCGGTTGCATCAGCAACAGCTATCCCAATATCGGCCTTCTTTAGAGCCGGGGCATCATTCACTCCATCACCAGTCATTCCACAAATATGTTTCCGAGCTTGCAATCGCTTGACAATTTCATATTTATGCTCTGGATTAATTTGTAAATGTCAAAAAGCCACAAACATATGTCGATAAATCCAACATGCAGATAATCTGCCCAAAAACTAAAATAAATAGAAGAGGCTTTAATATGGTTGCAAAAGTAGCAAATTACCAGGGAAAACACCAGCAAACCCGTCCGCTTTTTCAATCAGATCATCGATCGGTAAAGAAGTAATTGAATCGTCCTTACTCTGACCAAGTAAAGACGATGAAGGGTACATGTTAGTACCCATACCCAAACGACGACCAGTTTCCTTTCCAATAGCCAGCTGATCACCTGATAAAATATTGGCCATTGTGGCAATCACATTTGCATTAGCTTCTAGTGCATACGCCCCAAAGACCCAAAAAGAATGTTCTTACAGAGTTTAGAGTTTAGGCAAACTTACCAGTGATCATTTTCACACTTACTCCAAGATTTAAAGCTCTCCTTATAGTATCTGCACTGTCATGTCTTGGTGGGTCAAAGAGAGGCATGAGGCCAATGAATTGCCATGGACTTCCAGGACTTTCTTTCCTCCCCTCTGGAACTTCCTGAAAGAGAATGTACAGAAAATTAAAAACTGTCCGTAATTATTCAACAATAGATAGGTATCCCTTTTGGAAAAAATTCCTTTCGTAAAGTATAGAAAATTACCTGGTATGCAACAGCAAGTGAACGCAAGCCTCGTTCAGCAAACTTGTCTATAACAGCATGAACTCTTCGTTCGATGTCTGACTTATTGTGAGCCAGATTCAAAATCTGAAATACAATAAAAGATAGTATTTATGACGTGTGTCACAAAACTACATATAGTACCTGTTATTAGGAGAACAAAAAAGGGACTTTACTAACGTACCTGCTCTGGAGCACCCTTGCTGACCCTATGCATTTTACCATCCCTGTCAATGTAAGTCAATGCTGTTCTTTTGTCAGTGGGGTTGAAAGGCAGAAAGTGAACCTCTTGAATGCCAGCCCGAGCCTATAAAAAGTGATGATATCAGCAAGCAAAGTGCAGGAAGAAGCAACGGAATAAAACAAACACAGCATGAGATCAATAATCAACCTCTTTCGGATCAGCCAGCATGCCAACTATTGCAGCATCTATTGCATCCTGGTTTTCTATCCTGGAGGCTTGAGCAGCCATCAGCACAACAGTATCTGCATCCACTCCTTTGGCAAACACCTGCAACAGATATCACTTGAATATGAATAGCATGAACCATGATGGGTTTTAAAATAAAGCAACAGAGGCTACAGAACTTGCCTCGATCAGGTTTTTGTCTACTGTGAGCTTGTTCAATGTCAAAGTTCCAGTTTTATCACTGCAAAGAACATCCATACCAGCCATCTCTTCTATTGCAGTCATTCTCTTTGTAATGGCACCCTGCAGTTTCATTACATAGTTTTTAGCATAGGACAGCAGTAAAGCTGTAAAACTAGTCAATATTAAATATCACGTGCTAGGGAAAACCAACCTGCTGGGCAAGGCGATGTGATCCGATTGCCATTGTGACTGATAGAACAGTGGGCATGGCAATAGGAATTCCTCCAATGAGAAGAACAAGCAAATTGTCAATTCCAGGGCGATACGCACGGTGTTGAATAGGATACATGACAATGATTTCAACTAGCATTCCAACAGCAATAGAACAGATACAAAAGTTCCCAATTGCTGTTAAAACCTACAGAATTGCACAGCATTTCAGCATCACCACAATTGTAGAAAGGGCAATGGTGCTAAACTGCTAATCACAAATGACAAATTATCAATAACAAAATAAACGCATCATATTTGTTGTACTTGCCTGTTGGAAATGACCAACTTGATTAGTGGAATCAACAAGGTGAGCTGCCTTTCCAAAAAATGTGTGCACACCGGTTGCGATGACTATAGCTTCGATTTCTCCTTGTTTGCAAGTAGAACCAGAGTATACACCATCCCCTGGGCCTTTTGTAACTGGAAGGGACTCTCCCGTCAACGAGGACTGCAACCATTACAGCTTCCGGTTACTCATTGCAACTAAATTATTATCTAACAATATTCTAATCCTTTCAATAACATCACTAATAAGCCTACCTGGTCAATCTTCAAAGGATCTCCGTCCATCAGACGAGCATCTGCTGGAACTATGTCCCCTAGTTTGATACTAATAATGTCACCAGGAACCAATACTGCTGCATCTTCCTCACTCCACCTTCCATTACGTAAGACCTTTACATAGCAATTGTTGCAACCCAAAATAAGAACATAATCAATAACATAAACATCAATGTATCCCAATTATAAAGACGAATTACAACTTCAACAAAACAAGTAGCCTAGTGAGTACCTTAGCTTTAGGAGCTAAACGAGCCATGAGGGCGGCGGCTGCATTACCAGCATTATTCTCTTCGATAAAGCTAATTGTCGAGTTAATCACCAACAATGTAATAATACCCACAAAATCTTGCCAATCAGGAGGCTTACCCTGATCAATTTAGAAGGTACAAATCACGATTCCGAAAAACAATAAATTTTCCTAAGCAGTACACTAAGCAGATTAAGAATTTCTCACCCCTCCATTAGCAAGAGCAATTGCCATAATAGCTGCAGCTTCCATAACCCATGATAAAGGGTTCCACATAAACCCCAAAAACTTCAAGAATTTGCTCTCCTAAAACACACCCATAATTTATAATCATGAGTAAATATCAACAACATGACACATTAATTAATAGCAACATAATCCATAATACTATTAAAAATAATCATCATAATTCAGCACAATTGTACTATAATACACAAATTATAAATAATTAATATGAAAAAAATTGATTTACTAAAAATGGAAAAAAACAACAAGAATCTTACCCTTTTCTCCTCGAGTTTATTGGGACCAAAAATTGTTAATCTTTCTTGTGCAGCATCACTTGTAAGCCCCTCTTTGCTACATCTTAGATTCTCAAAGACCTCTTCCAGAGGTATATTCTCCTGCACCCACAAATTTTCCAAAAAAAATTAAAAAATAACCAACAAAATGAGATATAAAAAATTCAAATTTTGAGCAAAAATAATAAACCATAAATACCCATCAAAAAAAAAAAAAAAAAAAAAAACCGATCCATTACCAAATCAACAGCTTCTTTCAGCACTGCTTCCAAAACTTCAGACTTTTCAGCCATTTTTTCTGAACTCAAAACTTAACTTCAACTTTATTTTTGGACTAAAAACTTAATTTACAGATCATAACCATAAAGAAAGCTGCAAACAAAAAGACCATGATAACTATAAGAAAGCAGAAAAATGGTAGGTATGATAAAATTATATATAAAACAATTATAATTATAAAAAAAAAAAAAAAAAAAAAAAAAAGAGAGAGAGATTTTTAAGGATCAGGTAGGGTTTGGAAGGAAGAAGGCAGTATACCCAGATAACAAGTGAGATAAACCAAATTCCAAAGAAGTGGAAACGAAGCAGTAACAGTTGATAACATCAAATCATAATAGGGTCTTTCTCTCTCCTCAGTTATAAATATACTAATTTCATGTTTTAAAAAAAAAAAATCTGCTAATTTTTCTTTCTTTTTTTGTTTATTTATAATTAATTAAAAATATAGAGGGAAAAGCCAAAAATGAATTTAGAAATGGCTAAATAAAAGTTATAAACCTACCAAAAGCCATGTGCTTCCAGCCTTATTCAATAAATGGCCTAATTGATTGATTACACTTGAATTATTTTTCTTTCCTCATTGTATTGATAGTTTCTTTTGCTAAAACCTGTTAAAATTCAAAAACTCGACTCAAATATAAACCAAGTTTTAAAAATACTCTTGGATTCTTTTTTAAAAGAATTGATACTCCAATTTTAAAATATGAGGAAAACAAGGAATTTGTTAAATTAAATAGGAAAGGGTTTCTAAATATTGTGCCTTTTTTTAGAGTGGCAGGAGGAAAATTGTTGTTAGTTTACCTAACCTTTTAATTTTAATCAAATATTTTAATGATAAAGGGTCAATATATAGTACTGTGACTACTGTCAGAAATGACATATGAGGTGTTTAGATTCCGTACAAAACGGCACTCATAGCAGTCATTAGTCCAACCAATTCAATTAATTAATTACATGTAATTATAATAAATGTTTAAGCCGTGGATTTAAGCAATTATATTTATGTTATCTTTCTACAGGTGCTTCATACTCTATTTCATGTCGTACCAGATGAAATCTCTTATACTATAATCTTTTTGTGATTTCTTGTTCTCCTGTACTCTGTAGTCATGTGCACCATCAGTCGATTGTCCTCGCGGTGGTTGCTTTTGTAGGGAGTAGTTTTTTTTTTTGAATGGAATAGGGAGACGTGATTTAATAAATTAACTATTACTAAAACAGAGTATGCCGACGTCATCAATGCCTACATGTTATTTTCTCAATAAAAAAATTCCCGCCCAAATGCAAGGATGATGTCATTTTTTTTACTTTTTTTTTTTTTTTTGGTTTTGGTTGAGCTATCATATTTAACATTTTTAAAATTTAAATATTAGAAACTTCTACATTACAACTAAAATCGCCTATTAATTAATCTTAGGAAATTGAAACAATTTTACATAGCATACTAATAACCTTATACATTGAAATATGTATTAGGTGACATTGAACCGGTACTATATCATAATTTTGATGAAAATCTAAAAATTTTAAATTACTTTTTTTTTTTGTTTTTTTTTTGGTACAAGGTGCATAATTCTTATCTAGATTTTATACAAATCATGCATTGTACGGGTTCTAACTTAGTTAAATAATAATAGTCATTCGACACTTACAATCATCCTTGACAGATCTAAATTCTCAATACAAATATTTAACACCTCTAAACTAATGACATCACTTCTAAACTGCTCCTGAATAATTTTAGATGTCTTTGCATCGTTTTTGACGAAACTCCATTGATGTATAATCGCGAAAGTGATAAAACTTAGTCATCAAGATCGGCAAATTTGCAAGACGAATCTTCCAAATTTGTATCCCTATACACACGAAAAACAAACAAACAAACAATACTAAAAATCCTACCATTAGGAAACCGACTAAACCCTACAAGGAGGAACGGACTATAATCACCATATTGTTGGTGATCTTTATTGGCTAAAAACATTAAATTGAAGAAGAATTTGGGGCTTACCATCGATAAAATCAATGGCAGCCCCTAAGTTTTACTATGGTGGCTAAGTTTGAAGAGAGAGAAGAGAGTAGTATGGAGTAGTATTTTTCATTATTATTGTCAAAGTCCGTAATAATGTTTTGGGTTACCGTTTGTAAATATTCAATAGTTTGTACTATGACTTGTTTATATTAATACTAGGTTATCCCCATGTGATGCACGGTTAGAATTAATTTTCCTTGTAATTTATGTTCTGTTGTATTACATTGTATATAAAGATTAGAATTAGATATAAAAATAATTTATATTTAACGATATATATGAACCACATTATTTACAATTAATAATTGAAATAGTAAAAAGACAATTATTTAAGGAATGCATATAATGAAATCTGAAAGAAAAAAAAAATACATAGTATATAATTAGCACCAATGTCATCAAAATTATTATTTTAGCTTCCAACAATTAATAATTTGTATAGTAGTTTGTAGAAGCATCTTTTTTATTTTTTAGTCAAAGTTCATAAACAATTTTCAAATTAATAAAAATAGAGTAGTTCAGCTTAAAAAAAATTAAAAAATAAAGATGATGTCATTAAAGCATTTAGGCGGGAAATTATTTTATGAGAAAGCGACGTGTACAAATTTTGAGAAAGATGATGTCAGCATGTTTTATTTTAGTATTAGTTAATAGATTAGTATTAGTATATTGTTTCAAAAAAAAATATTAATATTAGTATATGACTCGTTAAATAAAAGTATGATACATTTCTTTCATTTCGACAACATTGCACATTACCTACAAATTTTAAATAAAAAAGAAATTTAATAAATATCAGTGATATAATATCAGATATTTACAATGTGATATGAGTTATTAATTTTACTAGGTTAGGCTCGTGCGATGCACGATTTTAACAATAATTTTTTGGCTTATTTATATGTAATACGTAATGGTAGTATAAATAATTTAAGTAAAATATAATAAATTGATGAATTAATAAATTGTGAACACTCTGTAGCCTCTCCTCTCTCTTCTCTCTCCTACACTCTAGCCTCCATTGTTAATTTTGAAGGGGCTTCCATCGGATTTCACTGGTGGAAAGCCCCAATCTTTGTTTCTTTTACGCTTTTTTTTGTTGTTTCTTAGATTATAATAATGTCTCCTTCGAAAGACAAGGTTTTTTCGATCTCCGTCAAAATATAAGGTTTTTCGAACTCCTTCGAAAGACAAGGTTTTATTTGCGCTTAATATGGTCTCTAGTTGTGCGGGGCTACGATTGATTATTGTTCGAATTTGGGTTACGTAATCAACACAAGAATTTTCTCTCTCACAATCAAATTATGAAGCGGCGACGGATCCACTCAAAAAGTTGTATGAGACAACGAATTGAGAATGTGCCGAGTTGTTATATTTATGTATTTGAATTTTTTAGCCCTTTCCCGGTTAATTCTTATTCGATTTTGTTTTCATTATCATTAATTGTCAATTGTAGATGCCGTATGGCGGTATGGCTTTCATTAATGAAAATTAATGTCGTTTGAGACTTCTTTCAAACAAAAAAATAAAATAAAATAAAATTGTAAACACTCCAAAATGAGAAAATACAAGTATCTCTTCTTGATATACATTCAATGTATTTCAAGAGGTTAAAGTTGTCTTTTCAACTAATAAAACAGGGACAAAAATGTAGTTTCACTTTTCCTTTCCCTTTTTTCCATTCACAGCCATTCCTCTATATATTTTTTTCTCTCTCCCTGCAAGTACCTCCATTGAAGCAGCCTTTGAGTTTCCTCTCCACCTATTGAAACAACTTCTGAGGTAAGATGACTGCAATTTTTTTTACCATCTAATTAATTGTCAAACGCCCAGTTAATTATCAAATTTCAGTTTCACAATTTAGTGTTAATCGTTGATCATAGTATTTCAATTTCTTTATCTAGTATATAACAACTTTAATGGAGGAGGGAAAGCACAAGAAAACGAAAAGCACCTACCCTTTAGGGTTAATAATACCCTTAATTTCTCCAATTTTATTAGGGTTTTCGTTGAATTCAGCGGCATTGTTGTTGGTGTATGTTGTGGTGCTGGGTTGTTGTATGAGATCGTGGTGAAGAAAGTCAAGAAACTGCCATTATTATGTTGAGAATGAAAGAAAAAGGAAGGAAGGGAGGAAGAAACTAAAGAAAGGAAAGATGAAGAGGGGTGCAGTGACTCATGCGCATCCAAATAAAAATAATAAAACAATTAAATAATCAGTATGCACGAATTCATAGGCACAAAATAACAAATATGCCATTTGAGATACAAAAAATGTATCTCTAGTTGAGCTATCGAGTCCTCCTCCTCCAAAATCATACAATCTATATAAAATATACGGAGTAGGATGAAAGATACAGTAATGTTTTTAGGAAAATGAAATAGTCCCAACAACCTATTTTTTACTCCATTGAAAATCGTGTAATTAGTCAATTTAAATGTAAAAAATCTTTAAGAAAATGTACGAAGTATATTAATTTTACCATTTTCAAACCTCTATTTATCTTTAAAAAATAATGATGTTATTAATAGTTTTGGCAGGAAATTTTTTTATGAGAGATTGACACGTAGATAGTAATGATATCAGCGGTGATTACTTTGATTATAGTTATAGATTTTTTTTTTTATTATTTTGAAAGGATATAAGATATTAAATTCTTAAAAACTAACTATTACAATATTTGTAAAATTTTCTAAAGTGACAAATGTTGGAATATGTTTGAAACAAATGATGTTATCCCAATATACTTTCACCTTTACATTGAAGTAATTTGTCTAATCTTTCGCTATTTTCATTATTTCTCATTTTACCTTCACTAAGGTCATGCTTATTTTCCCGACCCAAAAAAAAAAAAAAAGTCATGCTTATTTCAGCTTATTTATCCTCGGGGGAAAATGTTTGAATACGATCAATAAGTTCAAATAAGAGTTAAGAAAAAATAATTGCATTAAAATAAAATTTTAAATAATTTCATTATTATTATTATTCATCAAAACAATGAAAAGTTCAATTTACAAATGTCTATTAAGTTCAACAAGTTTAGATAATTTAAAACTCATTAGGTCATGTCTACCATTATGTATATCAACAACTAAATTTTTCACTCTCTTATTTCACAAGATTTAAATTACTTGTATATACACAGATTTTTGACCAAAAAAAAACAGAGCTTATTTTGGGCCAAGATTTCAAGCTGAGGTCGAAGTCAACAAGGGAATCGCTTGAGAGCTGGTTTTCCGCGAAATCTATTTCAGTAGAGCGTATGATGTCGATGGCCCGAGGTAGAACACTCAATGGGCTAGGGTGGCCCCCATTTCGCCTTACCAACCCCAGGGAAACTCCGAATGCTTGTATTTTTCCGAGCACCAACCTTTTCACAGGGCGCAAGGGTAAAAAGCTGTCTATCCCGAGCAGATAAGCCTTGCCTCGCGTCCTGCCAATCTTCCTAACCGCGGCCAATTTTAGGCCAAAAAACAAAACGTTATGATGCTATCCATTAACTATAGGCGACATATAATTATTATTTAAATCAATTAAGTATTACTAAAACAAAACGTTGCTGACATCATCATTGTCCACATGTCATTAGAACCTTCTACATTACAACTACAATCTATCAATTTATCTTTAAAAAATGAAACAATTGTAAATAGCACACTAATAAATGGACTTCTACATTGAAATACAAGTATGTATTAGGCAACATTGAACAGGTATTATATCATAATTTTGATGAAAATCTAAAACTATAAAATTACAAATATTTTTGTACAAGGTGCATAATTCTTATTTATATTTATCCATTTTTTTTTAAAATATACAAATTATAAAAATAGATTTTATATAAACCGTGCATCACACGGGTTCTAACCTAGTATCTTATTAATGTGTTATTTTTACATCAATAAATTGTTTTGCAATACTTAAGTATAATATTAGTTTGGTTTCCAAAAAAAAAAAAGAAGTATAATATTAGTTTCATAAATATTGTAAACTTTGCCAAAGAAATTCTCACATTATTAGCAAAAGTGTTGCAATTTTTTTTTTTTTTTTTTTGAAACAAAGGAAGTAGTTCAAAACAACATCCATAGTAATATTTATTTAATCGATTGAAATAAAACAGGTGCAAATCCAAACTGATTTCTTCGAATTGCTTTGACCATGCTACCTTGCGTCACTTTCAAGAACTACATTATATATAGTCTAAACTCTTTCCCAAAACTATCCACAACTTTCTGAGCGGCGGGAATATATTTTTTATTTTTTATTTTCTTTCAAAATATATATATATATATATATATATATATATATATTTTATCTTACAAATATGATTATCAAGTGATTATTAATTAATGAGTAGCAAATTCGAATAACATAGATATTTTTCTCATATATATAGTGTATATTTCTATAATATATATTGTGCTCTTACAAAAAATCAGTGGTATTTTACGCAAAATATCCAAAATCAAATGAGCAATGATATATTTTTTTTTCTAACAAATATATTTTAAAATTTGGCATAGAGATAAATAAATTTATCTTAACAGTCAATAAACATCTCGGGAATTGCCCGAGGCACAAACCTGGTAACTAATATACTTTTGACCAGGCCACCGCCAAGTGTCGCGCTACATAGGCTACAATTGGATATTAGTATGACATGTGGAATTTATTTGAATATATTTTTGTAGAAAAATAAAATTTGGAGTTTTTATTAGGATAAAAAAGTTGGATAGATTTAGATAAATTTTGTAGTATAAAAAAGTTAGTTTAGAGTTTTATTTTCAATAAATAAAATACCAATATTTCATATGTACAAATTAAATTATAACTTTAATAAAAAAAAATGTGCTTTTTCTGTGGAGTCGGGCTTACTTATTTAGGAGGTACTTAGTCGGTCAATGGTTATTTATATGGGGTTACTCAGTCGGTTAACGCGTAATCTGAGTGAGAATCCCTGTCCGACCGAGTAACCCCTGACTGAGTAATCCCTGACCGATCGATTAACCCCTGAATAAGTAACCAATAAATAAGTAATCTCGCCACATATGAAAATTTGTATAAAAAAATATTAAATTGTAACTTTTAATAACTATCTTATAAATTTACATCATAATATTCGTGGATGAATACTTCAAAATAAATCCATTTAGGATATTTTTGATTAGCGACTTTAAAATATTTCATTCATTATTAATATATGAAGTTGTACGATTAGTCAAGTCACGAACCCACGATACAACAAAACTTAAGTCGTCGTAAGATTAGCCGGGGCACGAGACATCAACACTTGATATTCCAACTTTCTACAAGTGTCGTGCTACGTAGGTAACAACTAACCATTAGTCAGACATGTATGATTTATTTAAATAGATTTTTTAGGATAAAAAAAGGTGGATATATTTGGAAAAAAAATTTAGGATAAAAATATAGTTTAGAGTTTTATTTTCAATAAAATTCTGATAGATTTTAGGATAATACCATCTACAGATTTATGAGCAGTAGTACTTTTACTTTTTTTTTTTCTCTTTTTTCTCTCTCTCTTTTTTTTTTTTTTTACAAATAGGATTGTCAAGTGAATAATTAATCTATTAGTAAAAAAAATTCGAATAACATAGATAATTTTCTCATATATAGAGTGTATATACTTATATATTTCTAAAATATATATTACGCTCTTACAAAAATCAATATTCTAAATAAAAGGATATATACTTCTTACATAACACTTTTCGTGTCAATGATGTGTTATAAAATTTGGCATATAGATAAAAAAGTTTATCTTAAAATTCATTAAACAACCCGGACATCGTGGGGGCACAAAAATAGTATCATATCATTAATAAATAAAGTTGGTCTCGCAACCAGGTCATGAGACAACGACACTTAGAATTCCAGTTTTTCGCCAAGTGTCGTGCCATGTAGGCAATAAAGAGATGTAATTATGACACATGTGATGCTAAGTAAGCGAATTTTGGATAGATTTTTTAAGATAAAAGTGTTGTATAGAGTTTTGTTATCGATATACTTCTAATATTTCATATATACAAAATTAATCATAACTTTTAATAAATATCCTATAACTCGGTCCTATTTTCATCATAAAATTCGTTTTAAAAAAATATTTAAAATAAGAACCATTTATAGTATATTTAATTTATTTAAAAAAATAGAAAATCAGTAAAAATAAAGATATTTTGCAAAATAACACCACAAAAAAACCCAAAATTGGATTATTACACCACAAAAAAAAAAAAACCAACCTTTTAGTATAACACACCACAAAAAAAAATACCCCAAAATTTGATTTCACCACCACTTAACGGATTCTTAGATGGAATCCATTAATGGGGCCTGCCATGTACACCTGTCATTTGTTTTTTGGTTAAAAAAAAGAAAAAAAATCCTAAACCCTAACCCAGCCACCAACACCACCGTCGGCTTCCCCACACACCACCGCCTGCCAGCCTCACTGTCGCAAGCCCAAATAAGCCGCCACAACCCCTATCCACCAAACAACATCACCCTCACTTGACGCAAGCCCAACCAACCAACCTACCACAACACCATCACCACCACCGTCGTCGAACCACTGAAACCACAACCCACACCCAGACCCAAAACCAAAAACCTCCCTACTCCTCTCACCCTCACTAGAACCCAAACCTGCACCTATAATCCAAATCAAATCGAGGTTGAGGCTGGGTACAATGTTTTAGGATTGAGCTAGGGTGGTGCGTCGTTCAGGTGATCGGTTGGGCTGGTTTCGTCGGTCGAGGGTGGTCAGCTAGGGGAGCCGACAGCGGGGGTTGGGGTGACAGCGGTGGGGGCAGGGGGGAACTGGCGCCGGTGGTGAGGGTGCTGGCTGGGTTAGGATTTTAGGGTTTTCCTTTTTTTCCTTTTTCTTTTTTTTAATCCAATATATAACTGACACGTGTACAGTGTAGGGCCCACTAACGGTTTTTTGGATGGCGTCAGTGAGTGGTGGTGAAATCCAATTTTTTTATTTTTTTGTGGTGTTATAATAAAAAGTTTTAAATTTTGAGGTGTTATTATAAAATTTGTGACAATTTTGTGGTGTTATTTTGAAAAATATCCTAAAAATAATTTTAGTTTGCTAAAAATATTTTCAGTTTAGTAAAATTAATTTAAGGTCAATAAAAATAATTACAAGTCAATAACATCATAGATATCTATTTACAAATAAAACTACAAAAAATACACTATTATATAAATGACAAACATTTAAAAAATCGGATGTACAATGAAATACTGTACATCCGCTATAAAGTTATCTTAAAATGATCAAAAGCTACCCTATAATGAATGGAAGTTACCCAATATATATATATATATAAGTTACCCTGATAAGCTGATATAAATAAAAGTTATTTATGCTTTATTGATAAAAGTTACCCAAAAAAGCCTAAAACTTACCCTAAATTCAATAAAAGTTACCTCGATGTACGGATGTATACAAAAGTTTTTGTATATAAATAAGCGATATGATATCGTATGCCTAAATATCCTAGATTATCAAAAGGATAATATGATCATATATAACATTCAAGTCAAAAGTTTATCCTAAAATTTTATCAACCATCTGGGCATAGCCCGGGCACAAAACTAGTATTTATAAGAGGGAGTTTTTTTATCGAGATTTTAGAGCGCCATGTAAGATTATAATTCTTTAACGCGGCACGTAGGATTATAATTTTTCAAAAGCGCCACATAGGATTATAATTTTTTAACACGTCACCTAAGATTTTAGTTTCTAAAATATTATCAGGGCGTCATGTAAAACTTGTAATTTTTGTATAATGAAATAATTCAAGTGCCACATAAATAAAATTGGTGAATAAGATTATAGAGTTTAAATTAATTAATTATATAATATTATCTTTTGACATTAGGATTTTTTTTCTAAACAGCCCGTCTTGTGTGCGGCTGGCCACACCGTGTGACCACTTATTAAATAACAAAGTAACTCCTATAACACTGATCAAGTAACCCCTACAACACTGACCAAGTAACTCCTATAATACTGACTGAGTAACCCCTAATACTAATAAAGTAATCATTTTAACACTGACCAAGTGTACCCAATTACACTAACGAAATAACCCCTATAATGGTGTGGCCAACCACATATAAGAAATTGTGTTTTTTAAATACCTAACGAATGAGAAGATATTCACAATTTATTTTAAAATACAAAAATCAAATTAAATGATATACAACAAATAAAATCACAAATTTTATTACATAAATACATAAAATAATTAATTTAAGAAATACAAATTAAATGATATGCATAGCACGGATTTCATTTAGTATTACTTTATTCCTAAGTTCATTTGTTTTCCTAAAGTAATATCTTTTTTTTTTTTTTTATTTAGTTTGATGTACAATAGGGTGTTTAGTTCTTTGTGCTCATACGTCAAAAAAAAATAAAAATATAAAAGAAGCGTAGGTGGAAAATCACATTAGTCATTAGAGTTAATTTGAAAATGTTAGGGTTAAAAATATGATTGATGATAAAGTCCACACTTGAAAGTAGGGCGGATGTGCAAATCAATAATTTTGTCCTATAACTACTAAAACATCATTATAAATTTGAAGACAAATTTGAATATTTTATTACTTTTCTTATTTTAATAATGTTTTACTCATTCCATAAGTTTCACTCATCGCCGGAAGATTTTATGAACTAAACCTATTATTTCATGAAGTTATTTTTTATTTATTTTTTTAACTTATTTTATTATAACTTATTGTCCTTGCTTTTTTTTATTATTATTATTATTATTATTTTTTAAAATGAACAAAAATAAGATGAATAAATTTGCGATTTGTCTTATGAACACGGACTTTAATTTTTGCAAAACAAACTACGTACAATCCCATCTAAACAACTCTACCAATTGACATAGACGTCTTCCATTTTGTAATCTATTAGAACTTTAGAAGATAAAACTCACAAGTGATTACCTACACAACACGATTATATAGAGAATATAATCTCAAAAAACATCATTCCAACTCCACAAAGATCGAATAATTGAAGGGAACATTGATGGTCATGTGGCTTATGTCTTTAGTTAGACATAATATCTGTTTGGTTGCATATAAACAGAAAGAGGGAAAGATTTGCCTCCACTCATAAACCCATCCAAATTATGCATATGCCAGGCTATCACATTTATCTACACCCACATGAATTTTGTCTCGTCCAAACAACACTTAAACGTACCAATCCGTACTACTAGTCCTTCATCTGCGCCAACTTTTTAATATTTTTGTTTTTTTGGAGTATAGTGCCACTAATATTGATCGGCGTAATCAAAATTAATTGTTTTTTTTTAACAAAAGGTAAGGGGAAAAAAAACATTTGGTAAATTTTCTCAAGAAATTTCTAATACATAATAACATACAAAAAAAAAAAAAAAAAAAAAGATAATTGAGAAGTTTTATAGTGTACAATAATATTTGCAATAGTGTAGCAACCCGTCTTATGTGTGGTTGGCCGTACCGTGTGGCTAGCTATACCGTATGATCACTTATAAAAGAACACACTAACCCATATAACACTGACCAAGTAACCCCTGTAATACTGACTGGGTACCCTATAACACTGACGAAGTAATCCCTATAACGCCGACCAAGTAACCCCTATTACACTTTCGAAGTAACCTCTATAATAGCTGCCCAGCCATATATAAAAATTTGTGATCGTGTAAACAATTTTACATCGAATTCCAATCAATTTAATAACACGTAGGTTGTGGCTTTCAATGATTAAAGTTTTGATGTCTCGTCCAATTGCACTTTGTAGATATTAGGTGGTGCCTCCTAAGCAGCTATATTATTTTATTTATTTATTTATTTATTTTTGTTTGTGGCAAAGAGTACTTATAAAGAAAATAACAAAGAGTATCAACAAACTACTCTACAAAAAAATCCCAAAAAGACACTTGTGTTCAAGCAAGGTAGAGTACTTAAAGTCCATACTAGGCCCTCGACTAAGCTTTGCACCCACAAGCTATATTGAAGTTAGAGAAAATTTGTACAAGTTTTGCATGTGTTGTGTTGAAACTCACATATAGTGATTGCTTTGCTACCATTACCATATACCATATGTCCATATTACTATAATACCGAAGTATTTTAGTAGAAACCTATCTAAGAATTACTTCAAGTTCAATTTGCAATTAAAATAATCAAGCTTGTTTGGTGGAGTTGGTGGGGAACTTACCTTGTGATTTTAGGGTCACAAATTCGAACCCCACTAACTATATTTACTTTGAAGGGGATTTCCTTACATCCCCCTCAATAAATTCAAATCAGGTTGACAAAACATACATAGGATGATAGGACGCTTATGTTAATGTTTTGTAAAATTACAAGGAGTGATACAAATGGAGTAGTACATAACTACATACTCCGAATGGCAAGAATGTTACAACGGAGTAGTCTATATATCTGGTGACTGGTGTGGTTTTCTATACACCGGAAGTATGAGAACCCAAATTCCTTCCACAACATAATTTGAAAAGTCTCTGTTTTCTGATATGATATGATTTCTAACATTCTATCCTAGTTTTTTTTTTTTTGAAAGGATATTCTATCCAAGGTTCATCTAAAGTACAGTGAGACTTTGAATATGGGTTATTTTTGGATAATGTTTGCTATGATTTTTTTTTTTTTTTTTGTTAACCTTCTATTTTTAGAATTTTTTTCCCCCCTATTTTATGTTTGATAAATACTTCAAATTTACCTAAGTTACCTCATTTACCCTTGTGTACAATAACATTTACTCCCGTACATATTTTTTCTTTTACCATGAATTGCAATTGATATATTACCTTCGTTAATTTTTAGTTGCAGCAAAGGGGTATTATTTGCGAAACATAAAAAAATCCTCTGTTGCAGCTAAAAAAATTAACGGAGGTGGTATAAACAAAGAAAAATACAGTCATGTGAGATTCTAATACATTCGTCTTGATCATTTTTAATAGATTATGTTACTAGTTTAGAACTCGTGCGATGCAGGGTTTATATAAAATCTATATAAGAACTATATATGCACCTTGTACAAAAAAAAATGAGTAATTTTAAAATTTTATATTTTCATCAAAATTATGATATGGAACTGATTCAACGTCACCTAATACATATTTCAATGTAGGAGGCAATTTATTAGTATACTGTTTAAAATTATTTCAATTTCCTAAGATAAAGTGATAGGTTTTAGTAGTAATGTAGAAGCTTCCAATATTTAAATTTCAAAAATGTTAAATATGATAGCTCTCCAAAAAAAAAAAAAAAGAGATGACATCATTCTAGCACTTAGGCGGGAATTTTTTTTATTAAGAGAGCGACATGTAGGCAGTGGCGACATCAGCATACTCTGTTTTAGTAATAGTTAATAGGTGCCTAAATTTTCATCACAAGTTCGCTTGTTTGCGGGTTGTTAGGTTACAGGTTGCAGGTTATCATATGATCAGCTACCCAGTTCCAGGTACTAAGCGAGGTCAAATAAAGACTTTTTCAAAGAATATGCAAGGGTATCTTAATTGAACAAGTCAAAGAGAAGGTGCCAAGAATATCGGAACCATGAACCTCAGCTTGCCGTTGATGAAGACTTATTCAAATTGCAACGGATAAACACTAAAGGAGAATGGCGAGGAAGTAGGAACAACCTCAGCCCACTAGCCCCAGATTTTGTTCAAGTTAATTATTGTGCTATAAATAGGAAAGTAATCATTGTATAAAGGCATCACAAATATTCCAGTCTTATTACTCATAGAAATTAAGTACTCTTAAGCAATCCTTAGCATCGTTATTATCCAACTGTAAACCTAAATTGTACTTGTTTCAACCTGACAACCTGGTGGATTGGTGGACTCATTGTCACCCTCAGTTTTTACCCTTATTCCTGGAGTTTTCTGCGTCACCATTTCGTGTCTCTTCTCCCCTTTCCCTTTTGCTCGATCTTTGTACACCTTCTATCTTGATTTCTAGAACCTGCGTTGCCATTTGCATCCTTGTTAATCTAGCTGTTGTCATATAGAGTCTGGTCTTATCTGGCAGTCAGATTTTGACCTAAACAGATTACAGAGTAAAATTTTCTATTAAAAGATGATTAGAGATATTAATAATAATATGAAGTAATATATATAGTCAATGAGATTGAGCATTGACAAATAAAAAAAAAAGATGTATTTTATATGTTTTAATATATATGAAACTGATAAAAAGTTATTAATTTTTTATAATTAAGAAGAAGGTCCTATCGGAGTATCGGATCAAATTCTCTCTCAAATCAATTCGGATAAAAGCATAAAATATGAAATGGCGTAACATATATACTTATAAGACGTACTCATATATTACTTGACACCAATGTGTAATTGTTTGATTGTAACTTTGAAAAGTTGATCACAAAAAGTGATACTTGGTATCAATAATAGTAGCAAACTCTGAAGTCACAAGCAGCATAATCAGATACTTCGCATAATCCTATAAAATCAATATCAATTATCAAAAACAAATAGAGAGACAACATGCCTAGTTGTAAGGTGGGTCGATCCATTTAAAGTATAGTGTTTGAGGAGCACTGCCTAGTTAATCTTTTTGATTGATTTAGTTTGTCAATCTATTCTATCATGGCAGATAAATGATTGTGTGTATGCTGAATCAGATATAACACATTCCACATGTACCCAACCTACCTGTAACTCTATTTCCCCAACTCGATGACGCCGTATGGTAATGTTCTACGTTGATGATATCGTCATCAAGTGGTGTTATGTACTTTGTATTAATTACTAGGCAGTACAGTTGAAGGTTTTGAAACCCCTATAAATTGTTTCTTCTGTCACCAGTTTTCTTAGTAAGAAAGTTTTCGTGAATTTTTGATGCCAATCCAATAGAGCTGTATAGCCGCAGGGATGTTTGGGTAATAGCTAGAAATAGAGAATTGCAATCTTAAGTTTGAGGATAGCAGAAATCAAATTGGGGAAAATATAAACAACCCTACCAATTAGAATCGAGAAATCAAATTATCTAAGGAACAGCGCACAACATAAGATATTTGGGTAATCAGCCAAAAATAGAGAATTTCAATGTTAAGTTTGCGGGTAGCAAAAATCAAATTGGGGGAAAAAAAATGAACCCTAACAAATTCGACGGTCAATGAAAGTAGAATAAAAGTTTATCATGACGGATTGCTAAAAACGGTCGTTTAACAATTTGCTGAGTAGGCAAGGGCATCGTGGCACCAATACCATGTCATGACGGCAAACGTACAAAAGTACCCCCTAGTAGTGCGGGTGAAATATCAGGAATGCCCCTTGATATGCTTGGTATAGCAATAAAAGAGATTAACCTAAATTTGCCGTTTGTTGAGTGGGTATACTATTTATTGTAAGGGACAGTTTATCCAAATTATATTATTGATCCAATCTTTTAGCTATAAAATAGAGTAGAAGCATAGAGAGGAAAGGAAATTAAAACAAATTAGAAAGAAGATTCTAAAAAATAAAAAATTAACAATGATTAACGTTGTTGAAAAATTTTAGGCAATAAAAAATTGGTTCTAAATATAAAATTTAAAAGTTAAATGAGAACTACTTTAAAGAGAAAATAAAAGTTTATCACTTTGATAAATAAAATTTGTTAATTATTAAATGATAGAATTGTAAATAAATCAACAATTTTTTATTAAATATGGACCCCACAATTGTTTATATAATAACGAAAATGGTCATGCTAACTGAACATTTTTGTTAATTTATTAACGATTTGATACATAATGAATGAATTTTTGTTTATCAGTGTGATAAATTGGAGTTCACTCATACTTCAAAGGAATATCTCCTTGTGTTGTGCTAGACGGTTAGTGAATTACAGGGTATATTATTGTGTTAGTAGGAGAAAAAAAAAGGCGATTATATAACCTAAAGGAAAATTTAACAGGAATAATCCAACCTTTTGTCTGTTCTCCTATATTAATCCCACCTTTTGATTATTCCTCATTAATCCAACCTTTATACCCCTTCTTCCCATATCACACCCAAATAACCGGTTACCTAAACAACTGGTCATCCCTTCCATCTCCTTCCTCTTACCATTTGCCATCATCTTCCTCCATTACCACCACCCAAAGCTCCACCTCCATTTTATCTTCCCCTTCAATTCTTTCTTCCTCCTCCCCCAACCACCCTTGCCCCTTCCCCCTAGCAGACATGCCACTGCCCGTCCCCCTCAGCCACCTTGCTTTCCCTCCCCTTCCCCGTAGCCTCCTTGCCCCTCAACACCCACACACAACCTCCCCTGCTCCCTCACTCGCAACCTCCATCACACAATTAAATCAAACCACTATAATCAGCGGCGCCTCTCCATCAGCACACCATCAATCGCCTGCTGACCGTCCACACATCACAACCACCGTCGTAACCCCAAATGCACCAGCCACCGCTGCTTCCATAGCAGCCCCTGCCATCACCGTACAAATAGTCACGACCCCCCTTCTCTCCGTAAAGGGTGGTGAATGGAGGAAGGTAGGAGAGCAGAAAGGGGGAAGGAGTTCAGCTCCCCAAAACCCACTGCCACACCATCGGAATAACCCCTCATCCTACACAACCGCCGAACGCGTTGGTTTCCGAGAGGTTGGTTTGTGATGGGTGTGAGCGTAGGTTTCATTTTAATTGTACCGGGGTTTTGCCGCGTTCGGCGGTTGTGTGGGATGAGTGGGTTTGTAGGTTCTGTGCGGCGGTTGACGGCGAGGTGAGGGGTAGTGGTGGCATGTGTGTTGGTGGTGGTTGTTGGAGGTTTGTGGTGGCTAGAGGAGGTGTTGTTGTTGGGTACATTAAAGGGGAGGTGAAGTGGTAATAGAGGAAGAGGCCATGGAAGGAAAGGAGAGAGAAAGAAGGATGGTGGTGGCTATGGTGGTGAATCTGGTGATGGGGAAGAGAGAGAAAGAAGAAAGAAGGGTGTTTTTTTTTTAATTTTTTTTACATATTAAAATTAAAAAAAAAAACCAATTAGGAAGTGTCACGTAGCACTTATAACCGGTTGTACCGGATAGGTAACCTGCAAGGGTTGCTGTGAGAAAAAGGGGGGCAAAGGTTGGATTAATGAGGAATAATCAAAAGGTGGGATTAATATGGGAGAACGGACAAAAAGTTGGATTATTCTTGTTAAATTTTCCTAAATTAAATCATTTTTTCAGATAAAGTAGGATGCATGAATATGAATAGTGTATGTTTTACATTTGCTTTGTGGTTATGGTTAGATAATGCACCTCAACATCTACGAAGGTCACATAATGCAATTGTTGTTACATGTTTTCAATTTGCCATTGTGTTTCTCCAATGAGCCAAATACATCACATGCAATTCAAGTTAAAAGGGTTATAACTTATAAGGCTTGACATGCCACGTGGATTTTAGGCCTTTTACAAAGTTGTAATTACCAAAAAGCCAACTTCTAGGCGCTATAACTAGAAGAAGCACTAAAATGTGCGATAATGCTTGCTTTGTCTCCATTGCCTGATTGCCTCCCAACATTACAATCAATCAACATATCAAATATCATATCCATTTTAGGGTTGTTTTTAACGAGCTGAACTAAGCCGAATACTAAAATATCCATGTTCGTTTATTAAATTTAATTAAAGTTAGATTAAGAATTGATTAAAAATATAAACTAGTCGTATCCTATTACTCAAATTGATCGAATTACATATCCACTCCGCATTGTTTTTTATTTAAATTGTAAGAAAAGGAGGTAGATGTTAATTGAATATAAATCAAGTCAACCTTAACATTAATACATTTTTGGTCCACTGTTAAGTAATGATCTATTATAGAATAAGAATTGAAGTATAGTGAAACAAATCAACAAAAACTAAATACAAAGTATATATGACCTATTTACTACCTCTAAGCCAAACCTTAGTTCTCCTTTAATCGACCCGGTCTTACTAACCCTTAAGTGGCCTGGCAAGGGATGTATCGGATTAGAAATTACTTAATTAATTCAAATCAATGTATACTTTGAACTTGGTACATTATTGCTATATATATAATTTGATGCAATGAACTTTGTGATCATCACAGTACTATATAGACTCCCTCTTTATTGCATCTATATATGTTATGATCTTGTCAATCCGTAAAAATTTCATCATAATTAGAGATTGACAAATAAAAAATGAGCACTAGTAGTCATCAAATCACCCCCACTAATATGTAATGTGTACATGCATCCTAATTATTTCTACATATAGTAACTTCACTAAAAGGAAAAAAAAATTGATAAAAAGGGTTAGAATTTAACATTTTCACATCTTCATTATTAGGTCCACCTTTTTGAATAGAGGATATTTCTAGAATATATTGGGTCACTAATATAAGGTTGTATTGTAAAGTGTACGTAAGTTCACAAAAAAAGTAAGGCTTTCATCCTTTTCATCTAAAATTATTTTATGCATGTTAATTTTATTACTCAATTATAATCCTATGTAAGATGGATTGTGAAGATATTAGCTCAAGATTGATTGTTTGTACGTAAAAAGATATACATATGTGCTTATCACGTCGTACTCGGATCGGATTGTCTTTGGCTTTATTGGATGGTATTGCCGTAACCTCCTATCTCTTCTTCTTTTGTGAAATTATTGTTAGTCATGTTGATAGTGAACCCAACAATTGATTGGCCGGCCGGTTATGTAGCAATTCACCGTCCAATTGTCCATAATAGTCATGTAAACAATTTTGAGATTTTTAAGCATCGTATTATGATATTTTATTGTAAATCGGGTGTATACAAAAGTTTAGAACTAACTAACTACTATTCACCTGATTTTCAATTATCTGAACTTATTTGACCTTAATTGAATTTATCTTAACTAATCTGAACTTATTAAAACTCAGGGGCCGTTTGGTTGGGGTTAATAATCAAAGGGAAAGGGAATGAACATGCCTCATTCCCTCTGTTGCTGTTTGTTTGTCATTTTTTTCATTCCCTTTACCCATTTTTATTTTTGAGTTCACCCAAAATCATTCTACATTGATTCCCCACCCCCTAGCCTTTTCCATTCCTTTTCCTAAGCCACCACTACACACACAACCCACTACCTTACCCAGTTACCCCCACCGCACAACCACCTTATCGGGAGTCGCCGGAGCTCACCCACTCCTCGCCAGAACCTGGCGCACCTCCCCCTAGCCTTTTCCATTCGCTTTCCTAAGCCATCACTACACACACTAGCCGCTAGGGTTTCGAGGGTAGGGGAAGGGACGTCAAGCGGTTTTAAGGGGACGAGGATGGTTTTCTAGGGTTTTTCGTGGGCGGAGGAAGGTTTTCCGGGAGGGGAGAAACTTTCGGGGGAGGGGAGGGGAGGGGAGGGGAGGGGTGGGGAAGGTGCGATGACGGGTGGCGAGGGGTGGGGGAGGTATGATGACGGGCAACGAGTTCCGGTGAGGTGGTGGCTGGGCGGTGGAGTGGCTGGAAAAGTGGGAAAGAGGGGTTGTGCGGCGGTGGTAGTAATTCCCTTTGACTTTTATAAACAAACAACATACTACATGGAAAGGGTTTCATTCAATTCTCTTTAATTCTCTTTGTTCATTCCATTCCGTTTACCCCGTGCAAACCAAACGACCTCTTCCTTTAGTTGTAATTTGAACTTGAATAACCCTTATCATAACTTATTTTTCCTCTGAACTGAACTTATTTTTCAATGAACTTAATGAACTTATCTGAATTTATTAATAAGTGAAATAAGGTGAACATAACAAGCCCTAATTTGGATGCAATAATGATAGTGCTACAACTATATAATTCTTAAATATTGAAAGCAAATCACTAAAACTAACCAAGATGCTCTAATATAAGTATGAACCATCCACTTATTTGAGGATCTATAACTAACTAAGGCATTAAAATTATTAATAAACATTAAAGTATTAAATATAACCGGTCCTCGCTGATGGAGAAAATCAAAATTATGGGAGGTTTCAAAAAAAAAAAAAAAAAAAAAACTTTTTCTGCTCCACAAATATTGCAATAAGGATGAAATTACGCATCCCGAAACACATTTTATATGCTAAATATCTATAATTATATATGAGTAAAAATTATAAAAAGTTGATATTGTGAAAGTATTTTACGAGACGAATCTAACAAGACCCCACATGACTATATTTTACTTTATGTATAAATCATAATATATGGTCAAACAAGCATGATGAATAGTGTAAAAGTTTTTTTTTTTTTTTTTTTTTTTTTTTTTTGAGTCAACCACAGTCTCATTGATCTTTGATACCTCATCTTAAAGCTGTTACAAAGATAGTCACACTTATTCGAGTGTCATAACCAAGGTAGTGAAAGTGTTAACCTTATTAGGCGTATTAAATCCTCTGCCAATGAGAGAAAAATTAAGTAATGAATTAATATGGATTAATGATTTTGTAATGTTAAAGAACTTAGACATTTTATATAGATTATGTAATGTTAAAGACTTTAAACATTCTGTAACCTGCATATATAATATAAGTAACAAAAAAATGAATTGTTTTATTTTCTTCATTAGAAAAAAGTTGAGCTAATTATTAGTGCACGTTGTATAATCATTTTACAATCAAGGTATTATTATCGTCTTCTATATAGTAACATAAAACTAACAAGCAACACATCTTAATAAAAAAATATCCTATAAATAATAGCCCGTACATCAATTAGACCAAAAGACTAGTTGATGTATATATTAAAAAAAAAATAAAAAAAAAGGAAAAATGTAAACTAATAATCCCACCTTTACTCCATCTTCCATAAACAATCCCACCTTTTGAAATTCCAGAAACAATCCCACCTTTGACGGGGGTCTTCCACTAACAATCCATAACCGGTTAAATTATTTTGGTAACCGGTTTTACTAGGTTATGAGACACGTGTCGACTTTTAGTTGGTTTATTCTATTTTTTATAATTAAAAAAAATAAAAAAAAAACCCCTAACCCCCGCCATTGTTATCGGGGCTAGCCCCACCCCCGCCCCTCCATATCACTGTCGCAGCCGCCTCCCTTCCTCGGCAACCCAACCTAGGCGTCCGACTTAATCTCAACTTCTCAATGATCTCTTCGTATCTTCTTCTTCTCCTTCACTAACTTGAGGAAGGTGGCTGGGGTCGAGTTTTTCGAGGCTAGGGTTTGGGTTTTCAAGGATGGGTCGGGTTTGTAGGGGCTGGGGATGGAGTTTTCAGGCTTCAAAGCCCAAAATCGACCCTTGATATTTCTTTTAAATTATTTTTGGGGCTAATTTAGGGGTTGAATTGTGGGTGTGAATTGATGTTGCAGCTATTGAATTGGAGGTCCGGCGGTTGTAAGTGGGTTGCATTGGTGGCGCGTTGATGCGGCGTTGTGAGGTGGGTTAGGCGGTAGTTTACCGGCTGTTGCAGAAGCTGGTTGCTTGTTGTGAGCTTCTGTTGCGAATTTGTTGTGAGAAAGGTGCGTGAGTCGTGGCTGGTGCGATGGTTGTTGGCTGCAGTAGTAGCGCGGCTACTTTCGGTTGCCGTTGGTGGTGAAGTGGGAGAAGGGCAGCAGCATGTTGTTGGTGCTAGGTGAGGTGTCAATGTGGTGAGCAGGTAGGCTGGTATGGTGAGTGAAGGAGCTGCGTGGGTGGAATGGTGGTGGACTGGTGGTCCAAGGAGAAAGACTAAGAAAAAAAATTATTAACCGGTTTAACAGGTTGTAGGTCAAAAGGATCATTAGAGGAAGATCCCTGTCAAAGGTGAGATTGGTTCTGAAATTTCAAAAGGTGGGATTATTTATGGAAGACGGGGTAAAGGTGGGATTATTAGTTTACAATTTTCAAAAAAAAAAAAAAAAAAAAACCTCTTTACATACACGCAACCATCAATCTAAATAATTAAAAGGAAATAAGTTAGGCATACTGTAGAATGAAATCAAATTATTAAAAAGTAAAAGAAAAAGGTAAAGAAAAAGCTTTTAAGGTATCTAAATTCCAAATAAAAAAAAAAAAAAGTCATGCATGTTCCTTTCAATCTGAAGATTCTCAAAGCCACAAACTCACAAAGTGAACGCTAGGGCCTTGTACGTAGACTGATAACCATCATCATACAAAATAAATAGGTGGAAGTCAAGTGTGAATCTAGGACCTTAATTAAATTAGATAGTTAGATGTCTATATACTCCTAATATTTTATTTTCTTAATCTAAAATATAACACAAATTAAATTAGCTCAGATTTAGATTCTATTTAAATTAGCACAAACTTTTTTACTTTAAATTTTTACACACAACAACAATAAGGTAATTAGTTTGAGAACCAAAATCCCCTTATTGGATGTAAGGGCATGTATAATATATTTATAATAAGTTTGGATGACAACTAATTAATTGGTTAAATTTTTAAGGGTGATAATTATAATTTGAGATCAAAATTCTTTCACATTATTTATCATTTGTGATTTTCTTTATACCAAAAACAATCAATGGTAACTCGTCAATATTTTGAGAGAGGTTTCTAAAACTTGAAAAGAATACATCGAATACCGATTTTAGATTAGGATTAATGATACACATTACATTCAATTGCTCACTCCTAATTTTTCTTCTGTATTAAAATTTTCTTGGTCTTACACATTTTATCGATAGCTTAATTAAATTATGTAACACCAAATAATTGACTAAGAGTTTATTCAACTAAATTAACAAGTGCTCAAGTATAATAAATTCTATGTAATTTCTAGTCTATATATCTTCTACCAAAACCAACCAACTTGATCATTTTTTTTTATACTAACCTTGACTAGTAATTACCTCGGTCCAAATACAAACAAAAAGTAAACAATTAGTGGTATAGACACGATCTTAATACTACAAGATTTTACCAACAAATCTAGTTATCATTTACACAACGTAACCATTCACGTTAGACATACATTATTCGAAACATACGTTCCAATCATATCATCATATTTCGACAATTTGCCTTAAACATCACATCATCCCAACCTCACCAATTGACACTCCCAATTAACACTTCAATTTAAAACGAAGATTAAAATTGAAGAGATAGAAACTTCATTCAATTAATGATGTGGATATTAATAAGGTGGAGAAAAACAAAAGAAGTTGTTTAGCTCAACAATATCTATAAAAATTCCTAATTTTCTCAACAATTCTTCCCACCAAAACCATGTGATTTGGATTTGGTCAAAAGGTTTGAAACCCAATCACTCAAATACTTTAGAAATGTTGTAAAACAAAATGAATGTTGCACATTTCTCTCACATCACTTTAGTTTACTAGTCATGAGAAAGTAACGTAAGTTCTCGGTAAGTAACGCTAATTTGTGGTTGGTAAGATAAATTAGATGTTTATATTAGGAGTGTACAAGATAATGACGCTAGACCGGGAAATTAAGGTGATACTAACAATTATGAATTATACAAATCAAGCAAAATGTAGATTGGACATTGACATACTTTAGAATAAAATTCTTGGCATATGTAGATGTACAAGACTCGTGGTGTAGTTACAATTTTACGTTACCACAAAGAAATTGGTTGGGAAACGGAGTTTGTGTTGGAATCAAATTCAAAAATTTTTATTTTAAAAGTAATTCATTCTTTTCTAAACATTGTATGAAATAGTTTTTTTGTTACCTCACTTTTTTAGCATAGTTTTTCAAATTCATTGTTTAATCATATACCAGTTTTTAGGTCCGTACGATGCTCCGAGTTACTGCATTAATTTCATAATTCAAATCCTTATTAATTTATATTTAATTTTGATATCATGACATATAATATGACAATAGCTTAGTGAAAACTTTGAATGAGAAGAGCGCCACATGGCACCTAAACTTGTTTATGAGCGCATTATAGATTTCAAAATAAAAAGCTAAAGCCAATACTCCGTATAATAAAGCTAAATACTGAGACAAATTAGTGCGAGTTCATATTAAATTAGTATATTTAAATATTTAATCTAAATTTTTTATCGAGATATTATTAGACTTTAAATTGAGCTATCAAAGAACAGAGAGTCTTAAACTCCATCCCATTTGTCTATAATAATTTACCCCATGCATGTCCACTTAGACATAACCTTTACACGTAAAGATCACTTAGACCACTTCCAATGGTGGGCAAAAATAATGTTTATCTCTCTACCCACTTTCTCTCTCAACAAATCAGTTTTGTCCATGGGCAATTTTTTTTCACAATTTCTCTCCCAATGGTGAGCAAAAATAATGCTTGCCCACCACTCTATCTCTTACTTTTTCAATACCCCACCATTACTTTCTCTCTCCTACACAACACTTCTTTATTTATTAATTTCATTTATATTTTAACAATATTACTCCAAATAAATAAAAACTAGTCTAAATTTGTGTAACTTTTTTTTTTATATTAATTTCATTTTTATTAATTTCATTTATACAGCAAAAATCTTCTTCTAATTTCGGAATATTTACAAAAATAAAGAATATGGAGGATTTATGGTATTTATGAAATTATACCAAAATATATCAAAATACATGTCTATTTTATAGAGAATTAAATTTTATAACCGTTGGTAATTTTTTTTTTAATAAATATTTATTTCAGAAATTACATTACAAACATTATTACCGTTGGCAACGGCTACAATTTTCCTATTGGCCGGCTACCTGAACATGCCACGTGGCGCTCCACCATTCGCCCATGGATTGACGCGCGTCAGTCCACTAACTTAATTTTTTTTATTTCCATCAGCAATATGTGGGGCCCACCATCTTACTATTCATCTCAATTTTTGCCCAAGTCTTGGGCAAATTAATACATGCCCATGGGCAATTTTTTTTAGCTCACCATTTTAAGACAATTAATGACATGCTTGTCCACCAAAATACCCATGAGCAATTCTTTAGCCCACCATTGTGGGTGCTCTTACACTAGTAAAGTTATCATATACTTTCTCTATTTTCTTTTAAATGCAACACATCCTTTTAACACGCTTTTTTAGAAGATGATTAGACTAGGTAAACAAGCTACTTTATCAAAATAATTTTAACACCAAGATTATAGAAGGGTTAGGTACTACATGTATAATTTTTTTTTTTAATTAATTTATCCGTTTACATTACTAAATCTCTTCCTCAAAATACGTGTCAAAAAAGTGTGTTGCAATTAAAAGAAAACAGTAAAATTACTCCGTCCTGAATATAAACTTACATAAAGTCACATACGCTAAACTCATCCCATTTCTCTATAAAAAGTTATCTCTTGTCTATTTAAAAGTTATAATGTTACTTTAACACATAAAGATCACTTTAAAAAGTTTTTTCATATATCTTGTAAAAAGTCACATTATTTATGTAAGTACCCATCTTGCTTTATAACAAATCACTTGCAAGTAATATAATTTTTTCATATATCTTGTAAAAAGTAATACTTTTATATAATTGTTCTTATAATTTTACTAAAAAAAAGCCATTCTTATCTACCTAAATTCTTTGTACAAATAAACCATTGGTATGAAAAATAGAGGTCATGACCAATTTGGCATAAAATTATAAGTATAAATCTGACCAAAAATTGAATATATGGAAAAAGATCACTATCTAATACTCCATACAATATGAAAAATAAACCAAATTGGTATAGAAAATGTCAAGGTTGAGATCATGGAGGAGTGGTATCGCTCCTCGCCTCATATCCCGTTAAGCAAGGAGTATATAGAAGATAAATCAATGCTAAAAATCTTCTACTTCCTCCACTAAATATTAATTGCAACAAAGAAATATTTTATGTCTCACAAATAATAACCCTTTATTGCAATTAATAATTAACGGAGGAAGTATTATATTTTCACCTAATATCTACACTGTTACAATTTACACCCTCGAAAGTCCAAACAAAGCATGCAAGATGACATCTGGGTGTCGTTCTCACCCAAAAAAAAGGATTACCTGAAGAAATGTATTTCTACAATATAGTATAAGAAAACTAAGGAAACCGGAAGTTGCGTAAAATTGTGGCCAACATTTAAATAAAAAGGTTGTATTTTACTACGACTGATCATTTTTTACACTACACTGGGGTCATAACCCCTGTAACCAAATCGCCTATTTGTTATTAGGCCCAAAAATGCCATTTTATTCTAAAGCCAAGATAATCCCTGCAGGATCTAAAGAACAGTATAACAGAATAAATTATATGAGACCGACACCCAACCAAAACATCCTATGAATCCCTCACATTCGTAAAATTAGGTTTCGTTCTCCTCAACTTATTATAATGTTCATTAAGGTAGAAGTTAAGATAAGCGAATATAAATTCTGCACAACAAGAACAGAAAACAAATTAAGTTCAGCACAAATATGCAGAAAACCAGGCATGAGTAATTTAGCTGCAAATAGTTTACAATTTCAAAAGGCAGTCTTGTATGACTGCAAAAGTGGAATCATAACTGAGCTTTATCTAGATTAAAAATCAATGGTAAAACATAGTTCTGCAAGTAAGCACATAACAGTTCAAAATGTCAAAAACCAATGAAAATTTTAACTCACAAGCACCTTTGAATTTCCAGTTTCCTTGTACAAAAATAAAAACCTGGGAATAGAGTTTTCTTTTTGGGCTTGAAGAGAATACAAAAGAAACGAATATTGCAAGCAGCAACGCACAAAATCTGCGATAAATAAATCTAAATGTTCCAGTTAGACTATCATCTCTTCCCATATTTTTCCAGGAGAAACGCTATCAACATAAATAATACTGAGCTTCTGATGATAATAATACTACTACCTATCCTATTCTCCTGGGTGTGGAATTCAGAACCTTCAATTACTTTCATGCTAGTATTCACAATTTGCATCAGTTCTGTATTTACACGACAGCAATGGAAATCCTTAGGGATACTCACTAGCTTCCACCCAAAACTCTTCGTAGATCAGCCTTCTGTTCCTCGGTCAGCCTTGGTGGGTACTTCACATTGATTTTAACTCTCAGATTGCCTTTTTTATTAGGTTCTTTTGAGATTGGCATCCCTTGATTAGGTACAATCACCTCATCGCCAGGTTTAACAATATCGTTTAGAGGGATAGTGATACTCCTTCCATCTAGGGATGTCAGTTCAATATTTTTTCCAGTGAGGGCCTCCAGAAGGGTTATGTCCTGGTCAATCACCAAATCATTACCATCTCTCTTATAGAGGGGATGAGGTTTCTCATCTACCACAAAAATAAGGTCTGATGGAATGACACCGGGCCCCTGGTTGCCTTTCTCAGGGAAAGTGATCTTAGTGCCCTTCTTCCAACCCGGCTTTATGTCAATGGTTAGTATCTCCTCTACAGTACGGACCCTACTGCAACAAGAAAACCAGCAAATTTGAACCATATATTATCTCAAAAAAAAGGCATATTACATTATTGTGCATGACAAAGATAATGCAAAGAATAGCCTTTTTCTCTTTTTTGAAGGAATATAAGGTAACAAAAGAAACAATTCAATGAATAAAAACATCATGATACATGTATAAACATACTTTCTCCATAATACGTTAGGATTACATGACAAACAAACGATACATTATACAATATGCTTAAACTAATATACTTTGAATGCATACATACAAACACAAAAGAATAAACTCGTAGGATGGAGAAAGTGTAGTGAACAAGCAAAAGTAGGTGAAGATGCAATTAAAAAATAATTAAAAACTCAGTCCACAGTAAACAGATTAACTGCAAGATGCAAATGAGCAAACAAAATTGAGGATGCTGCTATATACAGCCAACATCTTCCCTCTTGTTCTGGGGGTAGTCTAGGTCTCTTAGAGGAATGTGCATTGATGGTAACAAACTCTTAACAAAGCATCAGCTCTAACATTTGCTATTGGTCTCACCAAGTCAACCAGAATCACCCAGTAAAACAAAAAATCTACATGCATTTACCACTAAGACTCTGTCACGGATAAGTAGCCTTGCTTTTGTGATAACAAAGAAGTTATTTCTATAAGACCCTCAATCTAAAACAAACTGTCAGCTAAGTAAGAATTGCAGACAGAAATTGTAAAACAGCTACCACATTCCTATCTGGCTATCTTGGCCGTCATAGTTAAGTAAATTTGAAAGTCTTATTTTAAACCTCTACACAAAGAGGTTAGGCAGGGTTCGTCTTTCTGTTCTCAGAGACAAGATGTCTCTCTATACCATTAGAATGTAAAAGCTGCAACAGATTAGTAATTGTCCACAAACCAGAATCATCTACATTAGCACATATTTAACTCCAAACGTCGCCCAACGAAAATTAACCATCAAAAGTTACAAAGCGATTGCATCTAAACAACACAGAAAAACAATCTACATTACCACATAATTCATGTTTATCATCACTGATACCAAAAAGTTACAAGTATACAGCAGCATAGTTTAGTAACAAAGAAGGGCAAGTAGAAAGAAGGAACAAATATTTTATTCAGAAAGGGGTCGATGGGAAAAAGAAAAAAGAGCAGGTCTGCACAGAACCGACCAGTTATCAACCTACTGACAGAGACAAGAAGTGAGGAGTACACGAGGATGGTTATATTAACTCTAGTGCGATATATTAGTTGACTTTACTGAAAAGCACAAGTGATGCAGTGCGTGAGGGTGCGACCTTGCAGCTGGTACAACGCTTATAAGTTGTGAAAGAGGCTGGTAATCAGCACAATAGTCGCAGAAGACAATGGGCCAAGAGTGCTAAGTGAGCTCACAGAAAAAGTCAACGCATTGAAGGTTGTAAAAGGGATGATGCAATGGTACGGGTTAAAGAGCAATCAAAGGGTTTTAAGAAGCTTAAAACTGTGATACAACTGTTATTAGGGCATTAGACAGTACCAGTCTATTGATTAGGTAATTAAATGGCACCAATCTATTTTCCAAATGTTATATAGGCAATCTACTTTTGCAATAAGTTAATGGCCAGATAAAATTATCACAAAAAAAATCATACGAATGCAATCATAGGTTAAATCTCTTGCAGCAGCCAGCTGTTGATTTACACATAATTGTCAAAGAGAGTAAAAAGGACCCTAAGAAGAATTCGAATGTGTCGATTCTCTAACACTAACAGTCTAGCACAACTAAAAGACACTCTATACAAAACCTCATCACATCAAGGGACATAATGTTGCATTTTAATTTGTATATGAACCAATATTGTCTCTGATGAAAAGCAAATACAGCCAAAGAAACCATTACACCACAAACTGCCTGAATTATTCATGAATCATCTTGTCCAATTAATTGAGAAAGGAATAGTAAAGCTCATAAATCATAATGCAGCACTTGTGGCACCAACATACAAAACCTCATCACCTCAAGGACTCATATTGTAGTATTTTAATTTGTATATGAACCAATATATTCTCTGATGAAAAGCAGAAGCAACCAAAAAAAACCATCATACCTTAAACTGTTAGAATTATCCACAATTTAATGGACTTGATACCCTCAAGAGAATGAATCATGCAGCATCTTGTCCAATTAATCGAGAAGGGAAGCAAAGCTCATAATGCGGCACTTACGTCCCCCCATCCTCCTTGTATGCCTCCCACCTCATATCATACTCAAGCGAGCACCCAAAGACAAAAGAAAGCTATCATTTATCAAATTCTTGAATCATCTTAATGAGTTAACCTGATATAGAGCACAACCACTCTCTCCATTGTAAAATCGAAACCAGCCATTTCTCACCCAAAGATCCACAAACCAGTCAAAATAACAGCTCATATCAACCACAACTGTAATATGTCTCACATTTTTCAGTGCTCGATTCGAATATTTCCAAAATAGATGTAAAAGGCTTGAAAACGCTTCATTTTGGCACCTCTAATTTTACGCTGCCAGTTTAGGTATCTCAAGTTGTGAATTTGAACATTGAAGGTTTCTGACTACCAAATTTATCTCTTCATAACTAAGGCTATGTATCTATCACCTAAAATTCCTCCAACTCTTACTAGACTTGTTTGAAATCCCAGTTTGGGCACCCTTAGTCAAAAAAAAAAAAAAAAAAAAAAAAAAAGAACCAATAGAACCACAACTTATTTGGGTAGCTCCTATCTGAGAGTGGTCATATATGAACTTGAAACCTTTTTAAACCTAAACCTTTAGTTTTTAAAGAGGAAAAAGCAGCAACTAAATACTTATGTGGCGCCCAATCTTTGAACCACCAATTTGGGCATCTTAATCCAAAGGTTTTAAGTTTTGTTCAATTTTGGGCACTTCTTTTGGAAAAGTCAGCTTCTCCGTGAGCACAATGATATGGACACGTGGTACAGTCAACTTAACAATGACTTAACCCATAAAACACAATGACAAAAATATCTAAGAGGTAAACGCAGTGGTTTAAAAAATAGATAACTTCAGTCAATGAGGCAAATTTTTTTTAGACTAATGCAAAAAATATAATTTTTGGGGTAACAATGTAACATCTAGTTGGAGCTCTATCATCTTAAAATTTGACAAACTGTTAAAATAATTCCAAGATAACTTGAGGGAATTCCTTGAGAAGTATAATCATTTTCCAATCACTGGAATAAGGGGCCGTTTGGTTTGTTCGGAGTAAACGGAATGGAATGAACAAGGGGAATGGAAGGAATGGAATGAAAATACCTTATATTCTTTATGTTGTTTGTTTTAAACAAAGGGAAACAATCCCACCACCACACCACCACCACACAACCACCAATTAATTCACTTTCCACCTTAGAAACATCCTCAACCCCTCGCCGGCAGCCGCACAGCCCCTCGCACAGCACCGCCCACGACCTTTCCTCTCCCTCCTCTGACCGAGCACTCTCCTCACACCGGCCACCGCAACCACAATCCTCCTCTCTTTCTCCTCCTTCCACGCAACCACAATCCTCCTCTCTTTCTCCTCCTTCCACGCAACTGCAACCTCCCTCTCTTCCGCCGGATCGAACCTAAGCCCACGACCCAAACCACCAGCGAAAATCAGCGGCCATGGTTCTAAAAACCAATCGGTTTCGAAGGTGGGGAAGGGTCGATTAGGGTTTTTGATGGTGGGGTATTGGGCGGCCGGGGGATTTCCGGCGAAGGGTTAGGTATTAGGCGGTGCGACGAGGGGATGGCCAGGATTAGGGAATGTCTTCGAGGGGTAGCCGGCTAGGGGTAGGTGGTGGAGGGGAGGGCCGGCTAGGGGTGGGGGAGGCGCGGCGAAGGGTAGGTGGTGGTGCGGTTTTCCGGTGATGTGTGTAGGTAGGAGGGTGGTGGTATGGTGGTGTGGTGGTGGCCTAGGAATGGAATGGAAATACCTTGGGGGGGGGGGTGGGGAATGAACTTGGAGGGATTTGGGGGAATGAAGGGGGAAAGGGGAAATGGAAAAGTGGCCAAACACACAACAACAAAGGGAATGATTCCCGTTGATTCTCATTCCCTTTGATGAATACCCCCAACCAAACGGCCCCTAAATTACATGATGGGCAGAATTAATTTAAGGGACATAACAACACTTCGATATTTTCCAAAAAAGTTGATGTTTGTTGCCCACGCTACCAATTCAAAAAGTAATGCTAAGCAATTTGAAATAACTTCTTGGCCAAACTAACACACACCAGGATCAAAAAAATCAGTTACTAATTTGATCTATCACTTATTTCTGCCAATTCCAACAAAGTGCATCTCAAAATCATATGATAACTTTTCAAGGTGTACGAGAATCAATACCTTTACTAGCACATATACTGTAACATGCCAGCATCTGACATTCAAAAACAATTGTCTTAATCTTTCCTAGAGAGAGAACTCCAAATTCTACACTTAATAACCAACCTGATATTAACTATCCTTCAACTACATAAACTGATATACCCCACATTGCCACCATAGGGACAACAAGTCCATTGAGATTTCAAGAGATAATCAAAGATAAAAGTAAATCCATCATGAGCAACCATAAAACTATGCATAAAGCTATAACAACCATTTATGGCTCCAACTCTAAATCTCTTTGAGGTTGTATTGATAAGTTCATACTCTTCTTAGTATACACCTGTGGTTGTAGATGATTGACAACATACCAAAATATCACTAATATAATCCATTGCTCAAACTTCCCATTGTAAATTCTAAATCCATCTTAGAAACTCCTGATAAGCTACCATACAGCCACATTAAGCCTCAGGTAATCAAACTGCAAACTCCAAATTCCAAACTTACCATAATAGATAGAGATTTTTTGTTTAAAAAAAAAAAAAAAAATAACCTTTAATATTATCCAAAACCATTGATGTTGTGCTGCCCATGCTACCAAGTCCAAAAATGTACTTCGAAATTCTAAGATGTTGAAGCAACTGCTTCAGCTAAAAACCACATAAAGCAGGACCAAAAGAATCCTCAAATGTCACGCCACCATCGAAAACTGCAAGTCCATTGAGAAACTCTCCGTTGACAAAACAGAGTCATAATCTAAGATAATAGTAAATCCATCATGAGCTAATATAAAACTCAATAAAGTATGCATAAATTAATATCCCCATAAGGATCCAACAATATATCTCTTGAGATTGTAATGATACAGCTCATGCTCTTTCTAAAGTATATTGATAATTAGTAACCTCCTAGACAATCATCAAATTCATCCATGGTTTACTTCGCACAATAAGTTCCAAATCCAACTTATAAATTCCATGATAAGATACCATTCAACCACAATTGACCTCAGATAGTGACGGTGCAAACTCCAAATGCCTAACTTAATAATCTATCAACGGTAAAATGTCCACATTCCACCATAAATCCAAACTCATCCACATAACTTCAGCTTTAACCACGACAAAGACTATCATCAACCTCAAGAACTGTTAATCGATAACTACGATAGACACAAAATCTGACATCATCATTAACCAACTTAATTTCCAAGCTCCGCTTTCACTCATTGAGAAACTACAAACTTCCTAACAAACATGATTCTTAGGTCATAATTTGGCTTTAGCCTATAGCTTTTTTGTTTACATCTCATTCTCATTGAATCATAGCAAACACTCACCAACCTATCTCATGTTTCAACAAATAAGCTAACCTTCTAAACAAACAATAATACATTTAGTTACACTAATTCAATGAGCCACCACTGTGCCTAGCCTCACAAGACTATCCTTTTCTCGGATATCAGTTTTCATTTTCTTATTCTGCTGTTGCACAGGAATGCACAAACACACAAACACTAATATGTGCCTAAATGTCCTTACACACCCGTGTACGAAGCATACAATACACCGACACTCATTGTTTGCAAAATTGAAGCCTCCCAAATACGCAAAAATCAAATACCCTCCGCTGTACAATCCACCCGGGTGTATAACAAAAATTGCAAATGCCAGCAGCTAACAAGACCCATAATTCAATCCATAATAACCCCAGAAAACCCATAATTGATCAATTTGCTACACCTCAACAGTCAATACTCCACATAAGAGTCTCACAAAACCACAAAAATAACAAGTATAATAAACAAAAACGATCAAAAAATATCAGACAAATTCCAAACAAAAATCAAAATTTAAGAAACAACATAACATACCCAGTATCATCAGCAACAGTCCTAGAAATCTTCATCTTCTTCTTAGCACCCTTATACAAATCCTCCAAACTACAAGGCAAATTATTCTCAACAGGAGGCCCTTTCTTCTGTACTTGCGGAGCCACCCCTTCTCCACCTACACCATTCGATGTCCGAAAATACCCATCTCTATAACTTCTCCCTCTACTAGGAGCTCTACCACCCGGGTTCGAACCCCCTCCATCCCCAAACAATTCCGCATAAATATCCTCAGCATCCCTCGGATTAAACCGAAACGACGAGAAATTAGGGTTAGGGTTTCCATTATGATGGTGGTGTCGATTCCGGTGGTGTGAGGCCGACGCGCCGCCGTGAGAGGCGGAAGGAGGCGGCGGAAATTGACCGGATTTGAGAACTTCTTCACCGTAAAGATCGTAGATCTGACGTTTCTGGGGATCACTCAAAACATCATAAGCTTCGGAAATCTGCTTGAATTTCGCTTCAGCTTCACGCTTGTTATTAGGGTTCTTATCTGGGTGCCAAGTCATTGCTAATCGACGATACGATTTTCGAAGATCATCTTCGCTTGCATTTCGATTAACTTTGAGAATGTTGTAGTAATCAACCCCCATTTTAGATAATCAATTTTTTTTGAAATTTTTTGTGGGGTTAATGATTGATGATTATAAGGGTTGAATTTGTGGGATTTTTGTTTTTTTGGGGGATTTTGAATGTTGTGTTACCGTTGGGAAAGGGAAGACGTGGAGGTGTGTAAGAGGAGGAAGAAGAAGAGGAGAGAGAAAAAAAAAAGAGTATGTTAATGGTGGATTATATGGAATGGAAGAAAATATGAATGAAGATGACACAACGTGTGTTAGTGGGCCTACAATAGATACGGTCGTTGAAATGGAATTTTCGTGGAATTATTTTCAGTTTTACATACTTCATCTTTAGTTTTCCACGTTTATTACACTGATTTATGTGTGATTGTGTCGTAAATTATTAATTTTATTTCATTTTAAAGTCTATTTTATGTTTAGGATTACATATATTATTATTCTTTATTAAAAAAATGAATTTTAAGAGCATCCTCAATGATGACATTGGTAAATTACAATATCTTGATATATAAAACTTTTTAAGCTAGTATATTTTGTAGCTATAAAGTACGCTAATTTAATGGTGAGCAATTACGTATGGTAGCTTGAAAAAAATAATATACCTCCATTTCATATTATTTGTAACGATTAGACATTTTTCCTCTCTAATTTATGTCAAATCGTTGCAAATAATATGAAACGAAAGTAGTAATTAAGTAAAATAGTTTTATCATACACATGTCATAATTTAAGTGGATGAAGTTTTCTTTGAAAAACCAAGCAATGTAGCTTTTGTTTAATCAGCCACATCAATGCTTTCACTCCAATGGTAAGCTACATTCTTTCAATTTTATTTAATTTGCAACCAGGTCCCTTTTGTGTACCGTTGTCCATTGGAGATGCTCTAATAATTATGCAAAGATATTAATTTTTTTAAAAAAAGTCCCTAGAGACACTAATTTTCATTGATTAAAGCCATACGACATCTACAATTGACAATTCAAGACAACGAAAATAGATTTAACAAAATCAAACAAGAATTAAAGACGTACTAAGAATTCAAATACTTAGATATGAGAACCTTTTATATACCCCCCAGGTGCACATAGAGGTATGTCCACCTAAAGGAGTTATTTTGCTAATTTGATATAATTTTGCTCATTTTAGAGTTTAAAATGAGCAAAAAATTATATACATACATATATATATATATATATATATATATATATATATATATATATATATATATATCAAATGAGCATAATATATTTTGTTGCACCTTGCACCCGGGTGTATATAACAAATTTCACATAGGTATAACAATTTGGGACTTTCTCGATTTGTTGCCTCATACAGCTTTTTGAGTGGATCCGTCGTCGCTTTGTAATTTTGGGAGGAAGAAAATTCTTGTGATAAGGGAGTTTGAAAAATCTTGTCTTTCGAAGGAGAAAAATTAACCATGTCTTTCGAGGGAGACAAGTTCCTCTCAAGCGGAGAAATCATTATTATAAGTTTAAAAAAAAAAAAAAAAAGAACCATAGATTGAGGCTTTTCACTGGAAAGATCCGATAAAAGCCCCTTAAAAATTAACAATGGAGGCTAGGGTTTAGAAGAGAGGAGAAAGGGTCGGGTAGAGTTTTTTTGGGAGAGAGAATAAAGTTTGCATTTTAACTTACGCAAAGTTATTATTGGATTCTTGTCAATGTATAGTATAATAATGTTAAAGTTTTACCTTTTTGTTAAAATATAATTAAAAATAGGAAAAATTGACAGGACTAATCCCAACTTTGTTCGATTCACCCAAAATAATTCCAACTTTTGATTATTTTTTAATAATCCGAACTTTAATATGAATTTGCTTCTAATGGTCCTAACCGGTTATAAAACTTGTTATAACAAGTCACCTAACACGTGTCAAGACGTGATTGGTTAAAAAAAAATTTAAAAAATTAAAATTAAATTAAAATAATTAACTAAAAAGTAAAAAAAAAAATTAAAAATTAAAAAACTATACAAAATTTTTTTTAAAAAAACCCTCTGCCAGCCCAGCCACCGCAGCCCAGCGCCTGACCCCTACCTCTGCTGTTGGCGCTGGGCTGACCACTCCCTAGCTGGCGGATCCCGCCGGTGAATTTCTCCCCTCCCCCACCGACTCATTTACTCCTTCCCTCGCCGGCGAAGCCCACCTCACCCCTTTCCTCTTCCCACGAACAACCTTAGCAGCCCGCTGCTTCTCCTTCCCCAATTCCCCCACCGCGACGCGCCACCCTCCTCCCCTTTCCCCGATCCACCACATAAACGCCCCACCCTCTCTAAAACGACCCCCACTCCTATTCGCCGTCCCCCAAAACCATAAACCCTACCCAAATTAAAACAACCTAGAAAACCCAAAACAACCTTAAAACCAAACAAAAAGGGGAAAGGGGTAGGGTGGGCTTCGCCGGTAGGGGAGGGGGGAAAAGAGCCGGCGGGATAGGGGAATGGGCCAACTAGGCGCCGACAGTCGGTGGTTGGGGTCAGGCTGGCAGAGGGCGGCGGTGGTTGGGATGGTGGTTTTTTTTAAATAATATTTTTTAAGCTAATTAATTAAATAATTAAACCAATAATATAAATAAAAATTAAAATTAAACTAATTTTTTACCAATTACGTGATGACACGTGTACGTTAAAATTTTAAATTAACCAATTCAATAAGTTATTGGTCACCTGGGACCATTAGAAGTAAATTCATATTAAAGTTCGGATTATTAAAAAATAATCGAAAATTGGTATTATTTTGGGCGAATTGAGCAAAGTTGGGATTGTTCTTGTCAATTTTTCCTTAAAAATATTAATGGTCAAAGATACGTTTTGAAGGACCATACAAGATAGAAATAAACTCGTCATTTTGGGAGAGAGGGAATATTAATTACCGAGTAATTGTCGATAACTATTTTTTGTATGTATTAAATCAATTGTGTAGGGAGTTAATAGAACAATATTCATTGAACACAATAAGGCTTGTATGAGGTGGATTTACATTAATTTTATTTTGAGACGGTCAAGTAAGGGTAACTTAACAATTTTTATAGTAACTTTAATCCCTTTAAGGATAACTTTTAATTTGTAATGAATTTGATTGTATTTTAATGTGTAACTTATAAAGGAGACATCATACATGATTTTGAAAGCTATATGATTAATCTAATATATTATAAGTGTTTATATATGGTAAAATTTAAATTAGGAAAATGGGAACTTTTATAGTATTTATAAGGGTTAACTTTAAATACTATAAGGGTAATCTTAACTCGTCTTACAATAACTTAATTATAAAATTCCGCCTTAATCAAGAATTTGTGTATAACATTTTTCATTATAAATTGTGTATGTGGGGTGATATAAAGTTTTTTTTTTTTTGGTATGGGTAAATTAATTTTTTTTTTTGTTCCACCCGTTTCACCCTTTGGGCTAATTCGGATTTTGGGATCAGTTCTGGGTGGTTAGGTTCCAATCCCCTCCCAATTGTTGTTGTGGGGGATCGAACACGCGATCTTCCCTATCAAGTGTAGCCCCAATCACCAATACACCAACAACCAATTGGTATAAATTAATTGTCAATCGACTAAGAAAAAAACCTTGGAAACATTTGGACGAGATAAAAAGTGATTAGAAAGGGAAAAATAAAATTATGTTATGGTTTTGAGTTATTGATAAAAAGTGACTAGAAAGGGAAAAATAAAATTGCAAGTGGGATTATTTATTGGGAAGGGAAACACTTAAACAATAGTGATCTTATACCATATAGAAATAAAGTGTTGTAAGTATACAAGAACGGAGCTAAGAGAGTAATACTTCCTATCATAATTTTTCCAAAAATCTTTTCTTGCACGTGAAATTTCCGTACGTATACTATCTAGTGGTTACTCCCTCCGTCTACCGCTATTGTTTTTAGTGAAAGCTTTTTGGTTAAATGAGAAAAATGAAAATGAGACGGAGGGTGTATTATTGTATTATTTTTGGTGTTGTAACTTGCAAGAGTAATTTTTTTATTTTTTAAGACCCTATGACCGAAGTACTTGAGGTGATGAAGAGGCAGCAGCACAATCCATTGGATTAAACCCAATTCTCTCATTCATCAAGTCATAAACAACCTCAACATTTTGTTGCTGAAAGTTTCCAAAAATAGCAGCCGGACCACCACTATCATTACCATCATTTTCGTCGTTCATACCTTGGTATAACAAGCATTTCACCACACTAGAGTTACTTGGCGGACGAATGGCGTAGAAATTATTAGCCCTTGGCACAAACAAGCTCACATTATCTAAGAAATGGAATGTAATTGAAGGGAGATCATCATTCTCCAAGCAATTACTACTTCCATTGTTGTTAGGGCATGGGATGTAATAACAAAGGTCAAATCCGGTTTGTTTTTCTTGCTCAATGGCTCGAGGATGTTGGATGGCTGATTGAAGGTCTAGGAGGAGTTGTGAGTACAAGGGTTCGGGTAAATGTGTATATGTGGTTCCGGAGTCAATCATCATCCCTCCGTTGCCCTTAGCATCGAACTCTCTCAACTTCATTGGTACTTCTTTCATGCTCATATTGCTTATTGTAATGGCTTCTAGGCCAATGTAGTAGTAGTTAGGGTATGTAGGGTTAGTCAACAATGGAGTAAATTTGGATGACTCCTTGGAAGAGATAGCCTCGTCGCCAATGATTAGAGGGCTCGAAATATTAGGATTACTAGCAAATTTGAAGGACACAAAACAATGGGAGAAACCTTTATTAAGATACCCTAGTTGTGATAGTAATGAGAGTGAGCCTCTTCCAAACCCTGCTATTCCTAAAGGTTCCTTATAAGCTTGCCTTATACATCCAAAACGAAATCGTTGAAAGTCTTTCGTGGTACTACTAGGGCCGGTACTATGGACTCTTAGTAAGTCCTTGGCTAATGTCCCGGTTACAACACCGCCACCCCCATACGTGTAAGCAAATGAAGGGCATGGCCTAGAACATGTGCCCTTAAGAAGGGTATTCAATGAGCATCCAGCCATAACACATGGATCATATGAGCTATCAGAATTATGGATTTGGGTGCAAAAAGGACTAGAACAAGAAATCCTAAGAGAGGAAGATGAATTTAAGGGAGAAAATGCACTTGTTAACCTATTTATCCTATAATATTGATCACATTCTATACAATCAAAGGATACATTTCCACAAGGAACCCAAGTAAGGTCGCTTCCTGAGTCCATATAGACTTGTATGACTTGAGGCGGTGTCCCTAGGTTGAAGGACATTAAATATCCGTCCCTAGTCGCTCTTAGTGGCTCCACCATATCGAACATTGCTGGCTCTGGTTGAATTTCCTTAGCCATAAGTAGAGCATTAGAGTGCTTTAGAGGGACGACATTCCTCGAATGAGTTAGGCCGATAATTAAGGTATTAGGAGTAGTATAAACTTTTGCAAAGGATTGAGAGGTACAAAGTATTAGAGCTAATTGTAAAAACGTGAATATGGTGATGAAAGAGGATATTATTTGAGGCATGTTTTGTTTATGTGTTTTTCTACAATTAAGTGTATGTTTAGGTAGTATTATTATGATCATAGCTTATTGTTTCAAGAGGTTATATATATAAAGAGAATATGGGCATTTTAATGATTGATTAAGGGAACTAATAAATAATATGAAGTCTTTAAATTTTTATGAACTATTAACTAATACGAAGTAGATAGTGATATGAAGGTGTGCTTGCTTGGCTCTTAGCATGGATGAAGATGCAAGCTAACTAAGTCTGTTATGAATTAGTTGGCAATGATTATCGTTGCTAATGGAAACCCAGCCCGTCAGCATGCCAATTTTATTAATTAGTAACCAAGTTTTTTAACAGCCTTATAATATAGTTTAATTTTCCATTTCCTTACTTACACTATGTTATCTTAGATTCCGAGATAGAGTAATTGTACTTTTTTGAGACTTCAACCAATTTAAATTTTAGATAGAGTGTTAATAGTTTTTTGGGCTTCAGCCATCAAGAGTCGGCATGATAAAAGATTACAGACAAATCTTGTCAATCTCTCTTTTTAAAGTGGAATATTTAGCTTTAAGTGTATGTTCTATTCACATTATCTAAGCTTATTGTTAGACCAAAATTACTACATACCTTTGAAATGCTAACATTTTTAATGATTAAGATATGATGCCCAAACATTACTTTTACTAGCCTACCAATTAATAACGGGCTAACCATTACCGTGCCAAATATTCTACTCCATAAATTTTCCTAATAAATTTTTTAATCTAATCAAAATTAACGCTAACGGCTACTTAGAAAGCTACCACCAAAACAAAGCAAAACTTTGGATCAGACTGCCTAAAAATAGCAAGTACCTAAGACGTCAGCTCTTGTAACTTTTGGTGCTTAGCAATAGCCAAATCTCGAGAACTCATTATTATAAACTTAATTATTCTTAGATAGTGATTTCCATGTCAATTAGACCTTATAAGCTGACGAGGAACTGACCCAACATCCCTTGAATCCTGGCTCCTCACTAACGTATGTATAACTGACTAATAACCGTTGTGTTCGTACGTGACACCGTCTTAATTAGTACTAATAAGAAATTAATTAAGGAAAAGGCTAATCCTTTTTGGTAGGTATGTAAGATAATATATAATATATACGAAGAATATGAAGAAATTAATTAGTACAGAAATTTCAAGGCGAATTATATTAGTCCAAGGTTTCTATTTTAAGTAAAGTATAAGTACATAATTAGGCATGTTGAAGTGGGCGACTGGGTGTAGCAATTGATATCTAGCTGTATATCCACGACAACAATCGTATGGGCGGCAGTTTGTAATGCTTGAAGCCCAATTTCATAACCGAACAGGTTTGTTTAATCATTTACTTCTTATATGTGTCGTGTCTGTGCCAATTTAGTGATCGTTTGGTTGCACATAAAAAGTTATACTTTTTTCAAATTCGCAATTTTTTTGAAATTGCACTTAATAGATGGTGAGTACAGTATATTATTTGGATGAACACATTATCATTACTAGTGAATTAGTAATAATAATTTTTACTTACCTATATCATCAAGCAAACAGTAAGAATTTTGATTATGTGATCCACAATTCCACATCTTGGCTCCTTTAATCTATATTATTATTAAAACTCCAAGGTAAGGAGTGTTATATCGCCATGTGTCATTTTTTTTTGTGTTATTGCGCCACACCATATTCCAACCTTGCCACATAATCGAAGTGTAGTAATGTTTAGTCTTCTTGGAAAACTCTTCATTGGTTTAACCTCCATTTATTAATGTTTAATTGAATTGAAAAACTCTTCATATGTATAACCACTACTCTATTTAAATTTCCTTCTTAATAATTGCACAATAATATAATTTGATTGAAAAGCTTTTCATATGTATAACCACCCTATTTAAATTCCCCTTGAAATCCTTAGTAATTGCACAATAATATAATTTGTAAGAAATTAATCATTACTCCATTTTTTGTGCATTAATTCATAAAATTGTAGTTACAGAGTACAAGCAATAATCTTTAATAGTATATATTGACATCAAAATTATAAAGATTTGATTTATTATTTGTTCTATACTAACAAAAAAAAAAAAAAATTATAGTCAAACCAACTAGCTTACACAAACAACTAACTACGTACTTAAGATCTCATCTTTTAAAAAAAAAAAAAACACACGCTATTTAAGCTCTCAGTGTCAAACAAGACCAAAGTATACTTTGATTGAAGTAATAGATTTATAATGAACTGGAACATCGCTTGGGTCAATAACTAGTTTGTATGTTATACACTCCAAAAGTCACTAAGTTAACTATGATAACAAACTTTACCTATGTGGTTACATCACTCTTTTTAGTGGCATTTGGACCAAAAATCAAGATATATACATAAAATTTGGAGTAAAATTTAAATCAAGAAATTTCAAATATTATCTAACATGGAAAACCAATTAATAAACCATATATCATCTTAAAATTTTGCCTCAATAATTTAGGCATAAAAGAAATACAAATACCCAATAGACAATTGATAATGTTACATGCTATAAAAAGAGCTTGAATAATCACTATACAGATTTAAGTATGGAATACCAATTGATCACCATAGAAAAAGAAAAAGAAAGAAGAGATATACAATACAAAAACCTTCATCTATAAAAATTACTTACGAAAACTTCAAGACCAACACTTTCTCCCAACCTCAGAAGCGCCCCCCCCCCCCCCCCCCCCCAGTTGATTATGATGATGCTAGTAAACACACTTGAGGACATACAATCCGAGACAATGATCTTATGGTTCGATGCTCCATGAATGAAGTGTTACTGCTTTGTTATGCTTTGGTTCATTTAGAGATCACTTGAGGTTCAGGAAAAATGCAAAAAAAGAAGCAACCCGAAAAACCTTCTTCCTCATATATTACACTACAACTGCATGACCAGTCATTCCATCATGAAGTTGTAGTGAACCGTCTTTCATCAAGTTAAGGCTTAAACTCTTGAATCTTTCTCTTGAGTACTGCCTAGAAGCCTTCCTCCAATCAGTTCCGGTTTTCATCATTGCCACGAACTCTTCGTAACTAATTCGACCATCCTAAGAAAAACATTGAATATGTCAGAAACTGATATGATGGACTGATAGTTTAGACGGCATCATATGGTCAAAAATCGAGCAGAGAGGGGGAGAGTTACCTTGTCTGTATCAACTTCGCGCATGATCTCAGTTAGAACATCTGCATCAGTTTCAGCTGATTCATCAGTCAATGCATCTCGAAGCTCATCCAGCTCAATGTAACCACTTCCATCTTTGTCAAAGTACATGAATGCTCGCTGGAAGTGTTCGTCGTTCTCCATTTTCTGCAAGTGGATAGTCACTGCCACAAACTCTCCATAGTCCAAGTAACCATTTCCATCAGCATCAGCCTGCACAGAAAATTTGTGTTGGCAACACATCAGCAATTAACAATGGGAGAAGGAAACTTCTTGCTTAAATTATATGTGTATTTAAGTTATCTTACACACTCTTAATTTATATATGCTGAAATTTCAACACTCAGACATGGGTATGGACATTTGACACTTCATTATGTACCAAAAACTTAAAATAAAAGGCGAGTCTAACAGAGTTAAAATGCTAATTTCTTCAAGTTCACTAGATTTTTCTTTGTTGATTGCTCGTTTCTTCAAGAACAAACTAGCGCGTAGTTATTTCTCATCCAGCACCCAAACTAGACCTACTCGATCTCTGCTATAAACCAGAGTCACTACTAACTAGACTATTCGTGTTTAAGCAAGACTGTAAACTGTAAAAGTACTATAGGGAACCATAACAATTTTTAATTTTCACTTTTCATTTTGAGTTGGATAGATGAATCATTTTGAGTTGGATAGATGAATCATTACAATGTCCTTAAAAGAGAAAAAAGGAGAATTTTCCTCAACAGAAGCAGAGTTCATAACACTAAAGAATTAGATTGTAAAGGCTAGAAAACACATGGAAACTTTCATTACAATACCATTTCATCAAAAGGTACACAGCATAAAGTAGATACCTAGCATATGTTTTTTCAAGAAATAGTAATGATGACACAGGTTCATGAAAGCTTACCACTTCCATGAGGAGCTTTATCTCTGCCTCGCCAAGTTGAGAACCGACCTTTCGAAGGCCAGCCCTCAATTCTTCATATGTTACTTTTCCATCGCGGTCAGTATCCATCAGCATGAACATATCTCTGATAATTTCTACCTCTTCAACTGTCAAATGTTCTGCTATGACCTATATAACATCCAACATTCCAAGTTTAATAACAAATTCCATTGGTTATCCTAGATGATGTCAACAATCTCGAATGCTTACCCTTAGCGCCTTCTTCTTGAATCTATTCATCCCGGCAAACTGCTTGAGTCTTGTCCTAACAATATCTCCCAATGGAACATTTGAAGCTTTCTTTGCATTCTGTATCCAAGGGTGTTCTACATATAGATAAGAGATGCACATACGTTTCTTTTCAGGCGAAATGCACATGAACACTTAGGAAAGCGAAGAAAGGGAGAAGCATTATCGTCTCCTTTGATGCATCAAAGTCTATCTTATACTAAGATGAGAAAAAAATAAGGCTCACCTAGAACTTGTTGAGCAGTTAATCTCTTTTTAGGGTCTGGATCCAACATCTGTTTCACAAGACTCTTTGCACTTTCAGATATTTGAGGCCATGGTTCTCTCTTGAAATCGAGCACTCCTCGTAAGATAGCCAGTGCAACACCTTGCTCGGTCTCTGCAATCCAAGGCAAATTAAGGTTATAAGAGCACAACGTAACTTCTAAGAATGAAGAAATTCTCAAATCATACTAACCCGTCTATTGAAAATTAATAGTCACACGTACTATTTCAAGATATCCTGCATGCAAAAGTTTTTACTTTTCCTAAATTGTACTGTAATGTTTGTGATCGAATTTCTTAACATGCCCTTACTCAACTTAAGAATAATGGATAGCAGATTAAGTAATACAGCTATTAAAGGTTGGTTTTCTAAAATCAAATTTTATTTTCAAAAGTTCAAGGCAATGTAACAACTAGTTTCGGACAAAAATTTAATCGTTACTTGCCATCATCTGTCAAGTGACAATGGCACATCTTATGAACCATCAGTAATGTTCTTAATAATGTTTGCATCATGTCTATTATACACCTTAATAGGTTAGCGCTCCTAAAAATAAGTAAACCTACACGGCCACACACTCAAGTATTCAACGTCACATAACTAACCTTACGTATCACAAAACATCATTAGACTCTTGACTACTCCAAATTCTTTATTATAACTTATACAAGAAGTATAACACCTATCAACCCAAATTCTTAATTCTAATCCACAATTCTAAATAAAAACAACAAGAATTAATATACATCATATTTAATAATTTCCAGCTAAAAAGTTAGTAGATTGAAATAAATTAAACAGTAACATTGATGAAATAGGTGGGAAGCAATAAAGAAAGTACCTGCCCAAAAAGGAGGAACACCGCAAAGAAGAATGTACAGAATAACTCCAGCACTCCACACATCCACCTCTGGCCCATAATTTCTCCTCAACACTTCTGGGGCCATATAATATGGGCTCCCCACTATTTCTGTGAACCTTTCTCCTGTTTTTATTATCCCAATTTAAAAATTAATCAACATTATAGATCAAAATCAATGTTTAATTTAATCCATTTTCATTTGAACATTTCCACTATTCTAGTCAAAGAAATATATTCAGATTAGATAATGAAGTAAGATTTGAATAATTGTAAAAATTGACTTAGAATACAAGTTTATGAAAATACAAAAGGTAGATATTGTGATACATATACCTTCGCAATCATACATTCATACCATTCGTATTATATCAAATTATATGTGTTGGTTATTTGACCATAACAAAATGTATTACAAGAATGCAAATTACGGCTTCAGTAATAGGTTAATATGGATAAATATCATGTAATTAAACTAAGAAATTAAAACATTAAGATGTATCATCATTGACAATTTCCAAATAATTTGCTAATAATATTTTTTAAATTAGGTTGGTATTAAATATTAAAAATAAAAAAAGAGCTAAGCTTCCTTTTACTCTTTTAGGACTTCTCTAATTCATCTAATTACATCATTAACAAAAGATCTTATGAAATGTTGATCACTTGATCACATAATTTACACTCTCCCTCCCTCTTGTAACACTTATTGAAAGCATTTATAAGTGCTTAATTTTCACTATTTACTCCACTTATATCTAGTACGTACTTTAAATCGTAGTCATTTCAAGTCAAAACAAACACGTAAAATCAATCATCTAACACTAAAAACACATTCACGCGCAAACAAGCGAGGAAGTTCTATGTTAAACATTCAAACACTAACATAGACCTTTCTCACTTTAAATCTGTGCTTTCATATTATATTCATGTATGTGAGACTGATCGATCTCGAATATTAACAAAAACAACATACTAACCAGGTCGGAAGAAAACGGAGAGGCCGAAATCGATAGCCTTAAGAGGAGAATTCTCCTTCTTATTAGCAAACAAGAAATTCTCCGGCTTCAAATCTCTATGCATAACACCATTATCATGACACATCTTAACAACCTCAGCAACCGTCTTCGCAACGGTAGCCGCGGCTCGTTCCGAGTAATGTCCGCGTGCAACAATCCGATCAAACAACTCACCACCTTCACACAACTCCATCACCAAATGAACCGCCTCATTATCCTCATACACCGCCTTTAGACGTACTATATTGGGGTGAACCGGAAGAGTAGACATGATAGCTACTTCCCTCCTTACATCTTCTACGTCAATCGCGGTTCGTAGTTTTCTTTTCGATATTGACTTGACCGCGAGCCGGTCTTTAGTCTCCCGGTCTGTACATAAATAAGTAACCCCGAACTCGCCTCGGCCGAGCTCTCGGCCTATGACATATTTATCACTAATACGCGGTCCAACCGCGGGAATAATGTCTTTTAAAACTCGTACCGGGGCCGGTTGAGGTTGGTTTATTGAGTATGGGTTAGGCCGGGTTTTTTTCTTCTTGGTTTGTGGGGTTTTTTTAGGGAGTTCTTCCGGTCTAATACAAGCGTTACAATTTCCCATTAAAATTTGATGATCACTTTGAATTTTTTTTTTTTTTTTTTTTTTTTGGTGGAGAAAATATGGAGAGAAGAGAGAAAATTTGAGGTGAGAAGGGAGAAATTGAAGAGGTAGATCAGTTGAGAAAAATGGTGTTATTCAAAAACCAACAAAAGTTGGTGACATTTTATTTGGTTTTTGTTAAGATATTGGAAGTTAGATTAGTAGGCGCTACTTATCAAAGGATGGGTGATGGTTACTAATTAATAATTTTAGTATTATACTTTTCTTATTAAATTTTTTTTTGCTTGTTTAAGAATATAGGGTAAGAAAGGGTGTGCTGATAATTTTGATCTAGATGGTAATAGTTGGCATGAGAATGTTTAAGAGTGTGTGTAGAGCTGGGTAAGAGTGGGGTCGTGTAGGTTCATGTGTTGTGTTGATTTAGTGGATATATTATGCTACAAATTCTCCAATAGATCGAGAATAGAACGCACCTAGGGAATTGTCGGGTAGTGTCATTCAACTTAAGCCGATCTATTATAAAGGAGTCTCATACAAAATCTCACGTGACTATGTTAAATGATTATGTTAAAGGAGTCTCATACAAAATTATACATAAATTATCAAGTGGGAGTATTTAAATAGGGGCAGATCTACCTTGTACAAAGGGAAGACACTCGTACACCCTGATCGAAGTGAAATACAAAGTAATGAAATTATATGTTGGTTATGTTGTTATCATTATTGATAAATTAATTAATAAGTTGGTTATGTTGCTATTAATATTAATTAATATCACTATATACATTTAAATTTGAATCTAATTTGAGTACAATTTGTTGTTCTAGAATGGGGTTCCACTTCGATAATCATATAATAAAAGTCTAATGGTAATTGAAATGACACCAAAAGAGAGGAAAATAATAACATTTTGAAAGATATTAATAGGCTCGTTAAAATTGATAGATCGAATTAATTTTTCTCAGAAATAAAAGGGTTTGAATTAGGAAAATTCATGAGGAAGGTACTTTTATGTAGACCTTATTGTGAGGAAGGTCATTTTATAAAAAAAGGATGGTACAAAAGATCCTTATATCGTGTTTGGGTTGTGGGGAGGGTCCTTTGACCAGATTCCGACGTTGACTTTTTTTTTGTTTTCCGGCCAAAAAAAGTCACGTGCAAAGCACGTGACCACTTAAGTTCTCCTTTTTTTTTCTTTTTTTTTTTCTCTCTTTTACCTCGTTTTCTCCTTTTCCCCCTTATTAAACCCTAATTTCCGAATACAATTAACCCCAAAATTTCAATTGTAATCCCTGGAATTAAAATTGAAGGCAATTCAAAGTAATTCAAGGCTAATTGGAGAAGGTAAAGTGAAAACCCTTTGTCAATTTGAAGTTTAATTTTGCAACGAGGGAAAAGAGGGAAAAAAGGGAGGGGGGACTTAAGTGGTCACATGCTTTGCACGTGACTTTTTTTGGCCGGAAAAAAAAAAAGTCAACACCGAAATTTGGTCAAAGGACCCTCCCCACAACCCAAATACAATATAAGGACCTTTTGTGCCACCTTTTTTTTCTATAAAAGGACCTTTCTCACAAAAAGGTCTATATAAAAGGACCTTCCTCACAAATTTTCCTTTGAAGAAATTATGGTTTTTATTTTGTTCACATACACCATAGCGGAAAATCCACAACATGTTATGATGTGGGTAGACTAATAAAAAAAACACCGACAGATTTCTACATATATCTATACTAATATATTAAAAAGTAGCGTTTATAAGAACGTCGTTTATGTTCTACCCAGACTCTCTCATTACGCTAATTGTCAATAATGTTCTAAACTTGCACCCAAATTAATACTATACTATAAAAGTATTGAATACACATACAAACAACTATTAAATGCCTTTTAAAAATTAGCAGTTACACAACTACAAAAGTAGCAACCTGAAGCAACGCCCAAACTACTCACCAGTTATTTGTTTGAAAGTACGGAGTAATGTATTCCATATTTCCATGGAGTAATTAATTTATTGGTTAATTTGCTAAATTAGTATAATTTAATTTCCTCGAAAATCTACTGTTCCCTCCTTTCCATATTATAATTCCTGTTTCCTTATTTTGGAGACCCAAAATATTGTTCCTGTTTCTATTTTAGGATAGTATGTAAAGATCATAATACCCTCATTTTTTTAAACTTTATTTATTATACTTTCTAAATTACCCCTGAATTTTCCACTTGCTTTGTACTTTTTTCATTTTCTCTCTCTAACTTTTGTCTATAACTATACTTTTCATCTTTTTTATGTACTTCATTCACTTATTCCTCTCTAACTTTTGTCTATAATTGTACTTTTTACTTTTTTTTATGTATTTCATTTACTTTTTCTCCCATTTCTTAAATATCGTGATCGAAACCACAAACAGGAACTATGTATTGGGACGGAGGGAGTAGTAAATTTTTTTTTAACAAAGGAAGGTGGAAATTTTGAATATTAAGTTCGAGCACATACCAATAAATTAAACAAAATTAGTTCGTACTCCTTAAACAAAAATCATTGAAATTTAGCTTACAAATTATTCAACAAAATTTTGACCTTTCTATTTTGTATTCACCACTTGATCAATTTGACTAATACTACACAAATTGTTTGAACTAGTTTACAAGAATTGGCCTTTGTGTTATTTTGTAGGTTATTTTAATACCAAAAAGTATGAAGAAAGAAAACAAATTTTTAAAAAATGTGAAAAATATAGGTAGATTCTAGCTTAGAAATGTTCATGTTATTTCCTATAGTTATCCATCATATAATTTGATTTATATTGACGTGAGTCAAAATTTATAAGCTTCCATAATCTTTTCAAATGCGAATGATACAAATTTTCATAATTAGGCGGGCGGAAGGAATATTAATTTGGTTGAAAGTTTTGGTAATGGTGTTTATAGTATGGGTGGATTAGCTAGAATTGGTCAAAAAAAGTGGGGCCCTTCTTAATTATCCCTAATATAGAATCAAAGTCATAAACTGATAAATAATTAGTAGTTTGGTTGCTTTTCTCTGTTGAATTGGTGGAATAATTTTTGATTTGGGCAGATGGATCGATCACGCTATAATTAAGATATATATTATAGCTACCAAACTTATAAAGCTTTACATCCCAACTTGGAAAATATGTCACACTTACAAGGAAACTTTGTAAGTGATGGAAATTTAAGGAAAAACTTCAATTTAAGCTAACTAGTATAGGTTGGTTTCAAAAAAAGCTAACTAGTATAGGTGTGAAATGTGTTTTTGGGTTCACAAGGTTAAACTTAGTTAGGTAGGTACCATCACGTTTTCAATCACATTTCATGCTTTATTCTAATCAATTTAATTTGTCATCTTATAATTAAACGCGTTGAGTAACTGATGGTGTTGCTATTCTAAAGCTTCTAGGTGATTTAGTTTTCTAAAAATCAATTTATGTACCTTCAATTCAATTATTATACAAGTATGACTTATCTGTTCTTGAACTCCAAGTGCCTTTGTAAATTAGTTCAAGACATAAATTTATCCATTAAAATACCGCGATAACTTGTTGACAAAGCACGAATGACAGGATCAATTCAATTATAACTTATAATCTAATAATACTATTATATGTTACACGGCCAAATAAAAGAAGGTTCCGTAGGAGTCAAATTGTACTTGTGAAATGCTGAAATCCAACGGATTTCATCAGCATAACTTGAAATTCTTTGCATGGAAGTTTCGTGTTACCAAATGTCAAACATCTTCCAGAAACACCAAAGACTTAACTTAACCATTTTTGTTGAAGTTGTTTACCAATAATGTATCACACCACAATTTGACCGTTGACCTAGACCATTTTTCATGTAATAATAAATATTTTTCACATTTAGAAAAATATATAACAGATTTTAATTATCTTTCAGATATTTCTAAAAGCATGACATATATATAATTTAGCAGTTAATTAAGGTTACTACTCACTAAGATAGTGCCTTGTTTTATTTAATATAATCCTTTCTCACCAACTCACTATATATTGAGGGATAAGACCTAAATATTTAATTTTTGTGTCAATTATCAACAACTAATCTTTTAATGCAGTGGTTGGGTTTTGGAGTTTGCGTTTTACTTCTAGTTCTAAGCTAGGAGAGTAGATTGTTGTTTGTTTCACAAATACGTCAAATAGGAGTTATAGGACTATAGGAGTATATATATGTAAGGTTTCCAAGTTGATCGAATTGTTAGTGAACGAAGTAATTCTTTTGTCTTACATTAAAGTGGGTGATCGACCTGTAAATAATTAGTATACTCGTTTTGCTCTAAAGTAATTGTAACATTTGACTTTTAACAGTTTTCGAAGCATAATTTTGACATTATATACTTCAATACGTATATTTAAAAAAAAAAGTCAATATTATATTTTAAATTAAAATACACATTAAACAAATCTAAGTACTCGTATATCACAAGTACACTGGAATTAATAATGTTGATTTTTCTATATATACTTGTATTAGTTATGGAGTATAAGGACGATCTAAGTATATAACTATATAAGAAAGATAGAATCGTCCACGATAAATTGTTCTTTAGATAGACAAATTTTGATTACTATGGTTTTACCAATGCTTTTATGAAAAGTAAATAAAAGTGATTATTCTCTTAAAAATAACAAAAAGAAAAAAGTAGAAGTAATTATTTGGTACCTAGGGATAAAGGTTTCACCTGGGCCTAATTAATTAAAGTTGATTACATGGATGATCTGATTGAATTACTTTAATTGGCTTATGTGGCTTCAATTTGGAATCAACATGATAATAATATGCAAAACTCTTTGATCAACCAACTAACCCATTTTCCTTTGAATTTCAATTAGCTTAGAGATGAAAAGCAAGCAAATAATTTAAACAGATAAGACATTATCATTTTCTACATAGGTTACTTAATTACAAAGAAGACAAAACCTTCATGTTGCAAGTGTAAGGTGTAAAGATATTAAAGTTGTTTGTTAATTACTTTGTGTGTGTGTGTTTTATTTTTTTTATTTATGAGTTACTCACTTACTTGTACTACTTAAGAGACAATTTTCTGTTTTGACTTACTTTGCATAATTAAAATTAGAGAAAAGAGATATCTAGGATGCATGATTACTAAAACAAAGCAACTTGATTGTTTAAAGCAAGTAATAGGTATATATGATGCATATGATGATTTTACTACTTGTGTAATGGAGTGAGTATGACGATTTCACAAAAATCTTCTACATAACATACAAAAATATAGTAATACAAAGAAACAATAAAATGAGCTAATCATTCAATTCATATGATCATCCAAATCAATCCAAATTCCTAAAACACGAGAAAAAGTCTTGTTCATCTCATATGATTTTATTTTGACTTAAATAATTTTTTTTAAAGGGAAATAGATTAAGTGTTTAAAAACAAAGAAATTTCTATCTAGAGAGGGTATAATGATAAAAAAAAAATTGTTCCAAAACAGAAATAGGACTATCTTTATTGTTTTTTAAACGCCCAAAATGGAAAGTGGGACTGTCAATTTGAAAATGAGGGAGTATTTTTTTTTATTGTATGAGTTTATTGATGTTTGATTATTACAATTATTGATTTTACCTATTTAACTACTTTATACTTATTATAAATTATTTTTACTCCGTGCTAAACTTTAATTAATGTACTAATCCAAGATTATTTTTACAAAATTATAACTTTTTTTATTATGGCAAAAGAATGGAACATGACATAAGTAATAAAGTACAATTATTTTCATACATATATTAAGGTCGTGTGTGAGTGTGTCTATGAAAGAATGTATCCTTCTACGAAATAAATTTAGGGGGTGTTTGGTTCATTATACTGGAATGGATTGAAATGGAATCTCATACTAAAATGGTATGGATTCTAAAACCCATACTAGCCTAAAGTTGTTCGGTTTAATGTTGGAATGGATTGTATTCTTCATTAATAGAATGGATTGTGAATCTTAGGGGGGAGAGTTGGGTATGAGATTCCATAGGTATGGGGGGGAGTTAGAACCCTTTGGGTATGAGATTCTATTACTACAAACCTCAACCAAACAAAAAACTAGATGAAATAGATTCTAACTCCATTCCAACCCATTCTAAATGATCCAACCAAATGACCTCTTATAAGTTTAGGAGTTTCCGTACCACCACAACGACATTAAAAGAGGGACATGATGAATTAGTAGCTAGATTTCAATGTAACTATATGTCTTATTAAATTCAATATATTAGTCATTTTTTTTTCTTTTGTCTAAATTTGACATTAACCACATGAACTACCTAAGAATATATCTAAGATTAGTCCATTATTGACTAGACTTATGAATGTACCCATTTGAAACAAATACGTAGTAAATGTATTCCATTTTAATGTATAAACAAAGAATAATTTCAACCATGCTATATATATCTAGATTATTGAAAATTGGTGAAATTAAAAAGAATATTTTCAACCATATTACGTAGCCACTAAAACAGAAATTCTAATATTGAAAAATCAAGTGTGCAGTGAGTAAATAGCTCAGTGGAGCTACACTCACATTCCGTGGTCTCGACCCGAGATCAAGCACATCCCCGGGGCACTCCTACCCACATTTTCCTCCTGTGATAGGATAGGATGTGTAGGCCCCGCTTACCCCCAAAAAAAAACAAACAAACAAATATTGCAAAATCAAGTTTTCATATATACTTTAATCAAATAATTCAATATGTACTCATTTGAATCCTAAGAGCACTACCAATGGTGAGCTAAAAATTTGCTCATGGACATTTTGGGTGGGCATAAAATTTGCTCATGCATTACAATGGTGAGCAAATGAGAAAAGGCCAAAAAATGCTCATGAGCATTTCTGAAAATGCCCAATACTTAGCATTTTTGAAGATGAATAGTGCTCTGGTGGGCCCAATAATTTGCAATGGTTATGGTTATATTTTTTGTAATGCAAATTCTGAAATAAATATTTATTAAAAAAAATTAAAATTACCAACGGTCATAAAATTTAATTCTCTATAAATAGACATGCATTTTGGTATATTTTGGTATAATTTCAGAAATATCATAAATCCTCCATATTCTTATTTTAACGATAAAAACGACACAAATAAAAAAAAATAAGTTACACAAATTTAGACTAGTTTTTATTTATTTGGAGTAATATTGTTAAAATATAAATGAAATTAATAAATAAAAAAGTGTTGTGTAGGAGAGAGAAAGTAATGATGGGGTATTGAAAAAGTAAGAGAGAGAGAGAGTAGTGGACAAACATTTTTTTTACTCATCATTGGGAGAGAAATTGTGAAAAAAATTTGCCCATGGGCAAAACAGATTTGTTGAGAGAGAAAGTAGGTGGGCATTTTTTTGCTCACCATTAAGAGTGGTCTAAGTACTGAATATGAAGCATGCACAAGTTGTTGTCACATTTACAAGTTATTGTAGAAAGGTAGGTAAGATTATCTTTGATTAAACATAATTATCTCAATACATACAGGTACTAGATATTGTATGGAATCTTACTTTAAAACATAATTAATTCCTTCATTTCCAAATAAAACAGACTACATTTCTTTATTTGATTATCCCAAAATAAATAATGTGTGAGTTTGCTCGATGATACTTTTAAAAAAACGTAATACCTTAAAACTTCTCATATATTTTTCTTACAATCAAATACCTTCCTGAATTAAGAATTTCAAACAAAGATATGAAAGTTAAAATGGTGTCTAACTCAACTCCTTACAAATATCGTTGATTAAATATATATGCTACAGTCTCTATAGAGTACTAGAAGAATTTTATATATACGAAGAGGCCAGGAAACCGATTAAATTCTCGGACATCCGTATACTCCGAAAAAAGCATGGCAAACGCAACTATGCGAGTACTAGTACTCCGAGGAAGTTCATACACACAATTACTATTGTCATGAATGACAATAAGTGTACACATTTTATATATGCGAGTACTAGTTTGTGTTGGTAAATTTATACTCCCTCCGTATTTTAATAAATATTACATGTTGACCGGCACATAGTTTTAGATAATTTAATTAACTTAAATAAAATAAGAGATAAGTGGGGTACTTGGAGTATTAAAAAATTGTAAAAGAAAGATAATGAGATTAATAATTTATTAAAAAGTAATAAATGTGAGAGGGGGAAAATAATAAAAAATGTAGTAGTGGGTTTGGGTGGGGACCATGAGAGGAGAGAGATATTGTATTAAAATGTAGCTTTTTACCAAAAAAAGAAAGTGTAACACTTATTAAAACACAGCCGCATTTGGTAAGTGTAACACTTATTAAAACACGGAGGGAGTACCTCATGTTGGTACAGTAATTTTACCAACATAAAGTCTAAAAATACCAAAAATCTTGTTGATATATTTAGACCACATATTAGTATAGTAATTATACCAACATGAAATCTAAAAATACCAACGGAACTTTGTTATTATCATTGAAAACATGAACAATTATTGATTCAAACAACCTCCTAGTACTCCGGCCAAAACATGCAAAAGGAAGGAAAACAATGCATTGGCCCATGCAAGAAAAGGAGGACAATGTAAGAGCAATGTATAGGTTATTATTATACACAAAACATTGAACTTTATACCCTGTCAACGGAAGGCTGATTGCCAAAAACGCTAGGAGAAAGGCTTAATCATTTCATGCAAAAATTTAGGGGAATTGAATCAACCAAAAAAGGTTGTAACAAACGTGAGTGCATAATTATGCTAGCTTGATCATCATAATTATGGGATTTATTTGCAACTATAAAGTTCCTGTTGCTTTCTTCTTACTTTACAGCCTATTCATTCTTTTTCCTGTGATTTTTCTAATAAAAAAAGGTCTCATTGGCCCTACTTTGGTACAAAATTATCTTTCTTTACATCCATAATTTATATGTTTATTAGGCCTTTTACTATTGTTTATAAGTCTTTTTCTCAAATTAAAAAAATTGAATACTTTTGGAATTTTATATACTATCCTCAATCCTTCATATATCAGTATATCTTGATCCACAATTCCACAACACTTGTAATTTAAACTTTAGTTCTATACATTGCAATATTGTAAACATGATGGAATTTGTAAAATAATTGGATATAAAAAGATGTACCGTAAATATTTTGAAAATAGCTTTGTTTGAAAGAAGTATATGAGAGGAATTTTGCTTCATTGTAAACAACTTAACTTGTATAACGTGCAAATCAAACTAGTTAACTAGAATAACTTTAGGAAACAGGGGAGTATATAATTGGACCTATATTTCATAAAATTCATGTACTCAAACTTGCATTGTTTTGTAGTGTTTTTTTTTTTTTTTTAATTTGAGGAAAAGCAGAGCTAATGCATTAATCAATGCATTAATCAATGGACAACTTGTCCTAAGGGGAGATCATCACAAGACAATGATTCACCCAAGGAGTAGTCAATATGATGGTACATAAAACACAACAAAGATACAAATTTGACATGAGAATCAAGATTGCCATAATTTCCTTAATATTTTCATCTATTAAAAATATATATTTCCACACTCCGCTTTTCTTGATTTCCGAAGAAATGAGAAACTAGCATTGTGTTATGGGACGGAAAGAGTACTTAATAGCTTGACAAACTTGAGTGCCAAATATTTGAAAACCTCTAAACATGCTGCTCCTTTCCTAACCATTTTTCTACTAGTATTATTAATAATGTTTCAATGTAAAGCAGTAAACTAGTTAAGACCTTAAGATGACAACTTAATTTTCAGTTACCTAAACATTTTAGTTTCTTAACTTATATAAAAGTCTATTAGCAAGTAATTCTGTGTTATTGGATGTTCATATTGTATATTATAGATTTAGACGAAAAAGTAGCGAGTTGGATTAAACAGTCCACGCCTAATTCGATCAACATTTAGGTGTATAAATCATTGTCGTTTTCATAGATAGAACTATGAGTTACAGCTCAAGCGTGAAGGCCGTTGATGACCATTGTTTTATACCTCTCTTTTACTGTTTTAGCATGTGTTAGGAAAAAAAAAAATGAGAATTTGATAAAACAAATAATCCCTCAAAACATAATAATATATACTTTGATCATACCAGTGATATACTGCATAATGCACCAAAAAATACTGCAAGTAATCCTAACTGAGAGAATTTAAAGCATAATTGTATTCTAAAACGAGTAACTGACTATCAATACTGAAAGTGAGGAATGACATTATATTAAAACATCAGAGCAGCAAATATTACTTATTTACTTAAAAGCAAATGGGCACCTTCATTCTTCACCTTCATCATTAGCTGAAAAACTTCTTGAAAAGTCGCAGCCATCAACTTTTACCCATATACATGTTTGCTATGATAGCAACAAGATCATGCAATCAAGCATCATTCATTCATTTGGGTTCTATATAGTTGAAATAAACAGTCATTTTTCCAGGAACACAAGTTCTTGTTCACCTCAGTTTGGTTCATAAAGGGGTGATAAATTCTCTTGGGTAACAAATAGTTTGTCAAAGGGTAGAAAACAGTCTTTGAGAAAGGGATGTCACGTTTTCCTTCTCATCCCTCCCCCTGCTACTCAGCACTTCCAGAGAATGAAATTTGAATTTGAAAAAAAAAAAATTTCAAACCAAACATAACCATGAATTTCAGTTGACTGCAAACCAGGTTGTCAAGAATCAGTATTGCAGTCTCAAACACTGATAAACATACGCAAATTCCAAAACTAAGCTATAGCCCTTCACATGTATCTTCCATAAAGAGCTACAAGATGAAATCTGGGTAAGAAAACCATAAGCTAGCTCCAGAGGCAAAATTTGCCTGTGTGAAGAAAAAGGTAAATTCTATAATAAGAAAACAAAACAACCATGAAGGAAAAAGACATGATTGCTCACCAAACCTTCACAAAGAACAGGTGACAAGTGATGAAATAATGTGACTAATCATCTTTCCAAATATTTTCACACCCCTCCTTCAAGCATTTGTATAATATTGTCATGGGTTCATCAGCCGATCTGGTTTGAAATTGTTTAAATTCTGCTTCGCCATGACCACATTTTGGACAAGTGGCTGAAGGTAAAACATATTGTTAGCTCTGATTTAGCTAGTCAATTTAATATTTTGCATGCACGTAACATACTAGTATACTACTGCAAGAAACTAGGGCGAAGCAAGCATAAATGAACAACAGTGGAGCCAATCATTAGATACAAGCATACTTCACAGTTTCATATTAACCCATAGCTCCTGCATAAATTCTCAACTCGCAATGGTTTACCAATCATCTTTGTTTCTATAAGTCTGGCCAAATGTAAGCCAGCTGAAGCAAACAAAATTTGACCAAACAAACCATCTTCATTTTAACAGGAGATGTGGCCATATGAACCTAACACAACTAGATCAAACAAAATGTTGCTAAACCAAAGGACTGAAGAAACAAAAATAAATCATGGGTAGATTTCAACCTATCGATGCATTAATAAGCACATAGTAACATTATCATTTACCAGCAGAGTTATTGGGATACCATCAGCAGTATCATCAAATACACTCCAAAGTTCAAAATGGGTGAGGCAAGCTTTCTAAAGAGGGTTCAGTCCGATGTACTAGACTAATTCATCACCCATGATGAAGCAATATCCTAAATTTGAAAAGCAAGTAGCATTGCTGCTTCGTGTTTTATAACACCACCTCTCATGTACAGGCAAGACATTACAAAGGTAAGACACTAAAAATCAAATTTCTTAACAACAAAATTCATACACCATTACTGCTATTCAAGTTTTTTAAAAGCTGAAAAATAAAGTAATAAAAAATACATAGGCCTAGAAATTCTACTAGAATCTATAAAAAAAAAAAAAAAAAAAAAAAAAAAAAGGGTCTTGTTTATTAAAAACTTGTTAATTACCAGCATGTTATTAGTACGAAAAGTTATTATGTAGAGGGAACACACTATTTTGCCACTCAGAAGAATAGAAAAGGATTCGCATACCAGCAGTAGTATCCCCGACAGGTTTTTTCCCCACGGCAATAGGTGTTGCCTCTTTATTGGTCAGTTGCACCCCTCTCTTAATTTTCACCTGAAACCAATAGGGAGTAATGTTCTAACTATTAACACATATTTAAAGAAATACGAAGTAGCAAAGATCTATCAGAACAGCTGATACATAAATACATACCTTTCTCTCTATAGGAGAAATGTAATGGCAAGACCGACAAAAGAATCTAGCAGGATTTGTCATTTCATATTGCAGCAAATTCGCACAAGTGGGACAAAATTCCATTCTCGAAGAAGAATTTAGAAGACAAGAATTCAAGATGGACACCTACAAAATCAAAAAGAAAAAGACATTCACCGTAATTGTTCAGTACTCCACCAAACTCATAGCACAAACTGAAAATTGTGCAGTTTGAGAACAGAAAAGTCACTACTCATTTAGAAACTCTCTTTCTGCTCATTTTCTCTTTTCATATCTTTCTGTTTCTGCATTTCCCCTCTATGGACTAAGGTAAGGTTTTTATTCCCTCTTTACCCCTGTGCGCAGCCAAAGTACCAAAAAATCAATGATAGAGATTAAATTTGAAATAATTTTTACTCTTTTTACCTTATCAATACTATTGTTCGAGTAAAACCAAAGCAACCTAGTCTGATATTACAAAGGGTACAAAATTGCATCCAAGAATTTCTTAGTCAAATTGTGGGGCTCAAGCCTCAAGGGCAAAGCCAAAGCTCTATTCTGGTGGGGCCTAATGTTATATGTTTTCAAGTTTCACTTATTTTTCTTTTTTCTAGAAACAAATATATGAATATAGTAGTGATCTATGAAAATAAACTAAAAAAAAGCAGCAAACCGAAAATAATATTCCTTATTTTAGGAAAATGATATACTTGTAGCAGTTTTATTTGAAAAAAATATAGATAAATAAAATCGATGCTCTTCTAGATAAATACACAGATTTCATCCATGCACATCAAAACCAAGGGTATCATTTTAAGCGTGCTCCGCTACCACTCTAATAAACACTTTCATTATGATTGTTGTCAGATTGGTAAAATTTGAATACAATTTAAGAATGTTGACAGGGGCCTTGGCCTCCTTAGGCCCCGATGTAGCCCCGGGTCTCTAATTCAACACCAAAAAAGCTACACTATATATATTCTTAATCAAAGATTTGATTTTCCATAATAAATTTCCTAACCAATAAACCCCAACCAAAAGAGCAAGTCAAAACCCAATGGCAGAGAACTGAAATGAGAGAAGGGTTCATTACTTCATGCAGCAAATAAATATCCCTGGTAAAAAAACTCAAAGATCCTTGACAATGTGTTTAGTTTGCAGTTAATGGGAAAGAGGCTAAGGTAAAGACCTTAGTGGGTGAGGGAGTGCGAGGGAGGAGAAGGAGGGGGAGATGAGGACATGCATTTTCCTTACAATGCTTTTGAGCATAAGAAATTTTCAGTTTACATAAAGAGCAAGGAAAATGGATCCTTCCCATTCCCTGCTTAAATAAAATGCTAGAACACTATCAACCAAATCTCCAACTCATATTCTTAGAGACGAAACACAATTACTAAAAATAAAACTCTTTTTATCATCTATAAAGTATAAACATACACTCAAAAGACGAACAATTATAAACATTCACTCAAAAGACGAACAATTGAAAGCTGACAAATGTATTTTCCATCAGAAGATGAGATATTTAGTTCTTAATATTTCTGTTTTCAACCATTCTAACAGAAAAACCTAGCACACAGAAATCAGTACATTGCCAATTAACTAATTACCGAGTTCCAAAATCATAACAAGAATCAATTAAGTGATGCTATAAATAATAAGTACATTGCCAATTAACTAATTACCTCTATTCTGATATTTGATCGTTTCGTCGATTTATTATTTGAGAATTCCTTTCAATTAATTGGATTGATCAAATCTGTTCCAATGGGCGTCACATACTCCAATTTCATACTTACATTGAGATAATAAACAAAATAGCACCCAAAATTCACAGGAAATTCTTTTCTTTTGAGAACATGAACAAAATAGTTCATTATAATCTTCAGAAATGCAGATATAATGACCAATAGTTCAATAACCCACCTTAGAAAAGCCCTAAATTGCGAAAATTAACTATAATTAAGGAAGTTAAGTTAACGATAAACCCTAAATGGTGAAATTGATACTCGATGATTTTTGTAAAAAAAAAAAAAAAAGAAATATAAAATTACCTCAGAAACTGGTTCAATGAAGGAGAGAAGCCACTTCAATAGAAAACGATTCAGTGGAGGCGATAGAAAGTAAGGTGCAGCGTAAAAAGAGGCCAAAAAAAAATCAAGTTATGGCTGGTTTTACAAGTTATGGGCCTTCAGGCCCAAGGCCCATTTTATCAATGACGCGTAATAACGCAGCCACGGTCAGAGATCTTTAACTGGACAAGTGGTGAGTTGTTAAGTTGTACGGAGTATTATTGTGTGAACAACAAGATTGTACACGTGATTTGCGACACTGCCCACATATTACAACTAAACTACACCATTAATTTAATTTAACCATTGCTAATTAGCCACATAGGGTGGTGGGCTCACTGCAATAAACGAGATAACTTATGCAATTGGAATTCCAATCAACGTCTAATTTTAGGGTACTTTTATTAGTATTTGGATAAATTTTAACCCTGATAACTTGACATTCAAAAAGACAATATTATTGTATACTATGATGGTTTCACTGTATAATAAATATGGTACATTAAATATAAACCCCCTATCCACAATCACAATTTACCTTGATAAGTTGATATTACTCTAGTTAAAGATTTTAACAAAATACAGCATTAATGTTATGGTTGTATTATTATAATAATAATTCATGATTATCAAAGATAATTGAAATTTTGACTGTTTACAAAAGAGAAAATTATAAAACTTAGTGAGTATTAAAGATAATTTCTCAAAATATAACGCAGGAAGTATAATAAAAAAATTGTCCTTATTAATCTAAAAATTATCCCAAGTTTGACCATGAATTCTCGTTAATATATAATATATTCATGTGAAATCTTATCAGAATTGTCTTATTATATATTTTATTAATACAGAGTATCAAATTTATAATTTTTATGCGTATAGAAAGTGAGATATATACGTTTAAACACGCGCCTTTAAAACCGTAAAAAGTCAAATATGGCAAAAAATAAGGGACAAAGGGAGTAAAAATTACGCCTTATCCTATATTTGAGCGAAAATTATTGCGTACCAGTTTGCGTTTTCAAAATCAAAAGTAAAAAAAGGTGTAAATTTTTGCCAAACAAGGTCAAAAGGTAAAAAGAAAAAAAAAGAAAAAAAAAATCCTTTTTTAAAAGAAAAAAACTACAAAAAAGTAGGGCAAACAAAATCAATAAGAATCTGAAGCAAAATCAGGTCTTTTAACACTTTACCTTAACAGCCACCCCAGCTTGCTTGGAGAAAACTCTAAGAGTTGACTGCAAGCGGGCGAAGAAGAAGAGCCGCCTACATTATCACCCCTTCTTTCTCTCTCTTCTGGTGAATTTCATTACCCACATGCGAATTCTGGTAATTTTTCTTTTTAATCTTGCAACAACTTTCTAGACTTTCATTATTCTGTTTTTGGTTTATTCTAATTTTGGCCTACATTTTATTTTAAAGTTTCAATCTTTTTGTTATGATTTAATAATTTGATGATATGGGTGTTCTTGATTATTGCATTTTGCGTTTGTAATTGATAGATTTTCATATTTTTAATGGGGGGAATGTGAAAGATTTGATTGGGATTGTGATTTTAATTATTGAATCAATTGTGGGTTCTTACGTGAATTGTTGTAAAATTTGATTGAAATGTCCGAAATTCGAATCTTTTTGGTGTAAAATTGAGGTAAATTATGAAAGAAAACTCCAATTTTACTGATGATGCCCTGTGTTTTTGCAACTCAGGGTCCAATTTTATATATTATTTTTCTAGGGGTACAATTCATTTGGTGACAATGGAAGATGATCGTTGGTGGAAGTCGATTTTTGAGAGCTGCTATCAACATAGTGTTTGGGATCTCTTCCATTTTCTCCGATTTTCCCCCTTTATTTATGCTCAAAATTTGGGTTGTTTATTTTTTTTTTTTTGTGAAATTTTGAGACTGACTGACAATATATGGTTGTATGCTTGTATCTTAAAAGATGTGATTGCAATTGGACCTCTTGTCATGAATGATATATACAAACTCGGATTTATTCACTCTATTCGGACACTCATATTCACACATAGACTTGATCTTCACCCTCACATGGAGGAACACAGACACATATCATACCGTAGATATGTCTGTGGATCGAACTTTTCCTTGGGATAGATGACTATGGGTCTTCAATAATTAGGATCTTGTGACTGTTACTATTAACAAATTTCTTTGGGCTAATTTCTTTAGTAAAAATTATGAATTTGGTCTTTTGTTGAGTTTGGGGTTACGTCATTATGTGTATCTGACAGTTCAGGCGGAGATGCGGTGGTGTCTCTGAACGATATGTTAGAGAAACTATAGAAAATTAAGCTGTCACAGGAATTATTGAAGCAAGTTGCACTGTTTGAAAAGTTTTCTGATAAGCATGATACATCTACTTCAATTTGATAAAACGTTTTTTTTTTCCTTCTCCTATCTTCTTGGAGACATTGCTGGGGGATAATTAGCTGCAGCACAGACGATTACACTGGATACTGTTGTTTGAGCCTTTTATTGTTATATGGCTGCGCTTGTAGGAAGGAAGATAATTGAGTCTGGATACATTAGCTTTATGCAGCCTGACTTGTAGAAAATCTTCATTTGGCTTGTTACCTGTATCTCATTACTTCTGCTTCTGACAATTGATTGCTATGCATGTCCTGCCTTTTGTGATCGATTCTTAATCCTTGAATTGCACATATGTTACTTCGACTTCTTATGAGATTATACTTACATATAATGTGCTTTGACTAGTGAGTGATTGGCTAAAAACTCAAAGTGTTGTCCACTTAATATTACATATATTGCAATCAAAATTGTCAATGTTTTTCAACAGCTTTGTGGATTACGTTTTCTTGTGCTGTGTATTGCACACAATGCTAATGAATATTTTCCAGACAAATTCAGCCTAGTTGGATCCACATTGTGAGTGATTGATTGATTGATTGATTGATTGATTGATTGGTAACTTGTCTCATTGGTCAAGTTATATTGGTTGGAGCCATTGGACTTGTAGTTTATTGCATATTGTTTAGGATTTCATGGCTTAAGTTTAATTCATTTGCACTGTTGTTTAAATGTTGTTTGCTGGCCTTAACCCACGACGCCCTTCTTGCTGCAGGTTTGACTGCATTTTAATGCTATGCTTCGAGCCAAGCAGATCAGTAGCTTTTCCAATTGTGCTAGATCCTTATTATATAGCGGGTCAAGATGTAGTACAGCTGATGGGAGCTCATGCTCATGCGCTGATGATGATAAATGTGCTTCAAGGAGACAGACTACATTGCTTCGGCCAAAACCATCGGCCGTGGTGCCTTTGCCTGCTGCAAGGGTAGATTCTGTAGTCTCAAAGGATGCAGGGAGAACTTCTCAAAAACCAGAAGATGGCAACTGCTCTACTTCTCGTCCACAAGTTGTCTCTCTTTCAAGCGCTTTGGGGAAACCTGACTGTGTAAATTATTCCACCAGCATTAATTCTGAGCAGAATGATGTGACACAGTCTTCAGCTCACATAACAGACCAGTTGGTCAAGGTAGGTATTGCTGCAGTAGGTTTTATATCAGATGTTGTGAATTATAAGATTCCTCTGACAGATGGAAGTGAAACAGCTTCTTCTGCACAAACCTATATGGTTGGTCATAGTAGACCCCGATCAACTGTCAAACCTTCATCTGTAAATTCTGTAAAGAAAGAAGATTTTTATGATGTACATGAGAAACCTTCGTCGAGAAAGGAGGCTGCTTCTAGTCCCTCAGTGAATTATCAGGGTCCTAAATGTAAAACTGATCATCAAGGGCCTGCTGAAGCTTTCAGCCACGAGACTATTAGAAAGGTCGGAGGTTCGGTAGGAACTCAGGCTGTAGCATCAGATAAGAAAAGCTACATAGGAACCCAGGGTACAGCTTCAGAAAAGAAAAACTTCATAGGAACTCAGGGTGTTTCATCGGAAAAGAAGAATTATAGTTCTCAGAAATCCAAAGCATACATTAATAGCCCTAATGTACAGGCCTCAAAAACAAAGTTTACTGGCAGAGTTCCTCACTATATCAATAATTATGCTAGGGATTATAAATATCAGGCGGGAACTGCTCCATTTTCTAGGCAGTATGTGAGCACTGCACAAGTTAATAGTGTTCTAGATATATTGAAAAGGCTGAAATGGGGTCCTGCAGCAGAAGTTGCACTTGAGAATCTCAATTTCTCGATGGATGCTTATCAAGCAAATCAAGTTCTGAAGCAGATTCCAGACTACGTTGCTGCACTTGGCTTCTTCTACTGGTTGAAACGCCGAGTAGGTTTTAAACACGATGGGCATACTTATACAACTATGGTGGGCATCTTGGGCCGGGCTAAACAGTTTGATGCAATTAATGTCTTGCTTGAGCAGATGATCAGGGATGGATGTGAGCCTAATGTAGTGACCTACAACCGTCTGATTCATAGCTATGGGCGTGCTAACTATCTCAATGATGCAGTAGGTGTTTTCCACCAAATGCAGGAAGCTGGTTGCGAACCTGACAGAGTCACCTATTGCACACTTATTGATATCCATGCAAAATCAGGTTATCTTGATGTTGCCTTGCACATGTATCAAAGGATGCAGGAAGCAGGCCTTTCTCCTGACACATTTACGTACAGTGTTATGATCAACTGCTTGGGAAAGGCTGGCCACTTGGCTGCTGCTCATAAGCTGTTCTGTGAGATGGTTGATTCGGGCTGTATCCCAAATCTTGTTACTTACAACATCATGATTGCCTTGCAAGCCAAGGCAAGAAACTACCCTGTTGCCCTGCAGATCTATCGTGACATGAAAAATGCAGGATACGAGCCTGACAAAGTCACATACAGTATAGTGATGGAAGTCCTTGGACATTGTGGATATCTTGAGGAGGCAGAAGCAATATTTTTTGAGATGAAAAATAAGAATTGGGTTCCTGATGAACCTGTTTATGGGCTTCTTGTGGACTTGTGGGGTAAAGCTGGGAATGCTGAAAAAGCTCTGCACTGGTATCAATCAATGCTGCAAGCAGGCTTGTATCCTAATGTGCCAACCTGTAATTCTTTGCTTAGTGCTTTTCTTCGAGCTCATCGACTTTCAGATGCTTATAATGTGCTCCTAGGGATGGTTAATATGGGACTAAATCCTTCACTTCAAACTTATACTTTGCTCCTCAGTTGCTGTACTGAAGCTAAATCATCCTTCAATATGGGATTTTGTGGGCAACTTATGGCCATAACGGGCCACCCAGCGCATGTTTTTCTGCTGAACATGCCAGCATCAGGGCCTGATGGACAGAATGTTCGGGATCACGTTGGAAGGTTCCTGGACGTGATGCACAGTGAAGACAGAGAAAGTAAACGAGGACTCATTGATGCTGTTGTAGATTTTCTTCACAAATCAGGCTTGAAGGAGGAGGCTGGTTCTGTGTGGGAGGTTGCAGCCATGAAGAATGTGTACCCTGATGCTGTGAGGGAAAAAAGCTCTTGTTATTGGCTAATCAACTTGCACGTCATGTCAGATGGAACTGCAGTGACTGCTCTTTCTCGGACACTAGCCTGGTTCCGCCGCCAGCTGCTGATGTCAGGTGTGGGTCCCACCAGGATCGACATTGTGACTGGTTGGGGTCGACGGAGTAGGGTGACAGGAGCGTCGTTGGTGAGGCAGGCTGTTCAAGAGTTGCTCAATATGTTTAGCTTTCCATTCTTCACTGAAAATGGAAATTCTGGGTGCTTTGTGGGGTGTGGGGAGCCCCTGAACAAATGGTTGCAGCAGTCATGTGTTGAGCGGATGCATTTGCTCTAGCAACATTTCTGCATGGTATGTTAGTTGCATTTTTGTGGCGGATGCCGGATAGAGCAACTAGCATCACTATTTTCGAGTATAATAAATTGGTGTATTTAGCTATGGCCTGTATGTACGTAGTTGATTAGCATTGCCATTAGGTGCCTAGTTTATCATTTTTATATATCTTAGCTGCAAATTTAGCTAGGCATTTTTGAAGTGTTCGTTTTATCAGTTAATCGCGGGTATTAGAAGCTTGTTATGGCTGAGATGCGGGTTTGCAACCTTGCAGATGCATTTAATTTAGTTTTTGTAAAGCTATCCATATTTTATATGTACTATGGAAAATTTCGAGGAAGGAATCTGTTATTTTAGCTAAAAGTCTGAGTTCTATTCTCTTTCGGAGTCTGGATATCTGTCCATTGGAGCCAACTGTAGTGATATATTGAATACTCCCTTTTACATTTTTAAAGTGTTCACTATTTGGATGAAATTGGAACCAATACAAACTGAATTAAGGATTTGGATCAAAATTTTAAAGTCGGATTGATACAATTATATTTCTTTTGTAATGGATATTATGTTTGGATTGAATTTGTGGAGTTCACATAAAAAAAAAATAATAAATGTGTCACCAATTTTTTTTTGCCAAACTACAGGTTTCTAACAAGTTTCAAATTGTCTTCATTGAGCTAGTAAAAGGAGACAAACGAGTTGAATGCCTAATGATCAAAGCTGATTTTGATTATTTTACAAGAGCACCAGCTTTTTGATCAATCTGATTTTCGTACCAAACAGAAGAGATTTGCCTGAAATTTGAACATATATTGGCTCGTGATTTGTTCACTGACTCACGATCATATTCAATCATTGACATCTCGTTTTACCTCAAATATATGGATGGTTAAATCATGTCATAAAAATATAAAACCCTAGAATTTGAGTATTGCCGATAAGTCTTTCACAAAGATTCGTAGTATAATAAGTTTACTCATCTAGAGAAAGAAATACAATGAGAAGGCCGATTGAAATAAGAAATAAGAAAAAATCTAAAAGCGTGAAAGCCACGTACATTACCACACTAAACAAGTCACTTCTCAAACATCAATTTTGAATTCAATATATCTCAATCTCATGTAAATCAAAATCAGAAGAAAAAGCCAAAAATGTACAAAGAATTACATGTAGAAGGTACAAAGGACTACAAACCAAAAACCAAAACTTATCAGAGTGTAAAAGACAAAATGTGTTACCACTCGGAATAGGCCACAGATCACATCATTAATCTTTAATGCAAATCATACCACATGTAGATAGAAAAAATACACAAAAGATTACGATGAAAAAGGTTCAGGTAAAAAAATCAAAACCGAGAATGTAAAAGACATATGTGTTACTACTCAAACTAAGCTACCTCTTACATCATTGATCTTTAATGCATATTTACCGCATGCAACTCAAAATCACTAAGAAAAAAATAGACAAAAGATACGATGAAAAGGTTGAAATAGAAACCCAAAACCAAGAGTGTAAGAAACATATGTGTTATCACTCAAACCGAGTCACCTCTGGAATCATTGATCTTTGATTCAATTATGCCACGTGTAAAAAAATAAATAAATAAATAAAAAACATAAACACAGGATTACGACCAGTCAAGCAACTAAATAGATTGTGTGAAAGATAAATATTGTACCACTCAAACCAAGCCACTTCTCAAATCATTAATCTTTATTCAATTATCCCACATGTAAATTAAAAATCGATCAGAGGTTTAAGTAGATTACTGAAACTAAGAGTGTGAAATAGGGATGACTATATTAAATGGATATCCATCAACCCGATAAACCTGCTTTAAATAGATGGACGAAAAATCAACATTAAATGGATGAGAAGCAAGTGACAGATGAAGCAGGTGATGGATCGGATCGGATGTGGATGATACTTTATTTCACCAGCTAACTATCTACCTACCTACTTGTTTAACATATATTAAATTATTTATCTAAAACTTTTTTTTTTAAGAAAATGAAATGTGAAAGAAAATTTCTTTGTTTTTTTTTGTTGCAAATAATTTTTTTTCAAACAATATGCTGTTATTGTTTCCTATTGCTAATTAAAAAAAAATTATTGTATAAACAACCTAAAATTAGAGTTTAAATATTCATCAATTAGTCACTCAATCCACCTGTTGTATCGGATGGATGTTGATAGAGTGTTTGGAATAATGGATAAATGCGGATGAAGCTTCACTCGATCTAAATCCGATCAATTGTCATCTCTAGTGTGAAAGACATATGTGTTACCACTCAAACCAAACCACTTTTTTTTTTTTTTTTTTTTTTTTTGTTGTTGTTGTTGTTGTTGTTGTTTTTGACATATGCTTAATTAACTTTAAAAATTACACGATATGGAGTAAGTTTGGTAAACTACCCAAAGAAGTTTTATTACAAATAAACCTACATAACATCGTCCTTGCAAGAAACAGTAGGTTTGAAAACCCAAGTAATAGCCTTCGAACATGCTTCAGTAGATACCCAACAATATCGTACCATTGTTATTTTTGTATCCCATATACCGTTGATTTTGGAGAATGGAAAGAAGAGCATGTGGTTAACAATAACACGAGCTCAAAAGGACACCAATAGCCCTTAACATTAGGCAACAGGGGTAGGAACAATAGACGATCCAGAGTTGACAACACACTAAGAGTCACTTGAACGAGTGACTCGATACCCCTTAACTATGGGTACTTTTGACCTTTTTTCGAAGAAAAAGACCATTACCATACTAAAAACCCCCAAAAGAAACTTATTGATCACCAATTAATACAATTATTATACCACTTTTCAAATTATTGATCACCAATTAATACAATTATTATACCACTTTTTAAATCGATTACATACACATCACCACTCAAATCACACCACTCATAAATATTAAAATCATTAACCTTTAACGCAATTATACCTCATTCAATTCAAAAGGCACACAAAAAAAATATGCCAATAATTTGCGAAATATACTCCCTTGAGTCCTTGACCACAACCAAACAACAAGACCACTCACTCATTCCCTCACTCGAAATTTGTTTGGTAGGTGAGATTGTGTATTTGGTGGTACGACAATTAAAAAAAAATAAAAATAAAATTATTACATATAAAAACCCCTCAATATCCACCTTTTTGCCCCTTCATATTTTCATTTCTTGTTCTCTGTCATTACATCTTACCACCGAAATCTCTGCTACTTTTTTTCTGTTTTTTTTTTTTTTTTTTTTTTTTTGTTTTTAATTTTCTCTCTCCTCTAATTTTTCTTCATATGTTACGACTCAACTGAGTCAGACACACACACACAATCCCCACTCTTCTCTCTACTGCCCTAAACAATGGGCCACAAGAAGCGCGCAACCATCACCACCTCCGCCGCCTCTCACCGGAATTTATCATCGCCGCCGTCAACACCGCCGACGAAGGAAATCAATTCTCCGGCGACCGAGTTGGCCGAGATGAAGCAGGAGTGTGAGAAAGCCCTAAATGCGCTTCGTCGTGGTAATCACAACAAAGCGCTGCGATTGATGAAGGAATCGAGTCAGAAATTCGAGAGTTCTGCGGTTTTTCAGCGTGTTCATGGTACTATTGCTGTGAAAGTTGCGGGGATAATGGATGATCCGAATACGAAGCAGCGGCATTATCGAAACGCGGTGGAATCGGCGAGGAAGGCAGCGGCGTTGTCGCCGAATTCGATTGAGTTTGCGCATTTCTACGCGAGTTTGTTGTTTGATACTGCGAATGATGGGAAGGATTACGAGGAGGTGGTTGCGGAGTGTGAGAGAGGATTGTCGATTGAGAATCCAATTGATCCTATTAAGGATAATTTGAATAATCAGCATTTGGAGGATAAATCGTTGTTGAATTTGACGCCGGAGGCGAGGATTGCGCAGGTGCAGGGGGAGCTGAGGGGATTGATCCAGAAGTCGAATATCGCGTCGATTTCGACATGGATGAAGCATTTGGGAGGGCCGCCTGGGGAGGAGAAGTTTAGGTTGATTCCGTTGAGGAAGTTTGCGGAGGAGCCGTTGGATTCGAGGTATTTTTCGACCAGTAATTCGAATTCAAGGAGGCCGAATGAGATCAAGAAGGCTACTAAGACGACTGAGGAGAGGAGGCAGGAGATTGAGGTTAGGGTTGCTGCTGCTAGGTTGTTGCAGCAGAAGTCTGAGCAGGGGCAGGATGCTGAGGAGGGGAAAAATGGCGGTGGTTCGATGTCGAGTAGTGTGGTTTCTGGGACTGGTGTGAGTAAGGTTGGTGATAGGAGAAAATATGGGAGTTCTAAAAGAAATTCTAGCTTTTCTGAGCGGAAAGATCAGGTAATTTGGGTCTTGATTTTACTTTGTGATGCATATACTTTCTATGAAGATAATCATGTTGTTTTTGCCATTTTCATTCATGTTAAGAATTCAATTGAGTTTGATTAGAAAGCTGTATTGGTAATCTGGTATTGTATATTGGGTGTTAGTGTTTTATGAGATTGAATTGTGGACCATGTATTAATTGCAGGTGAGGTCATTCTGGAACTCACTGAGTTCTGAAACAAAGAGGGGGTTGTTGAGTGTTAGGGTTAGTGATCTTAGGGCGCATTTTAGTGCCCCGTCTAATAAGGATGGAGGTCAAGCGTGTGAGGTTTTGTCAGAGGCTCTTGAGTTTGGTAAAACTAATAAGACTTGGAAGTTTTGGACTTGCTGTCGTTGTGGGGAAAAGTTTTCACAGGCTGATGCTCACATACAGCATGTGGTTCAGGAGCATATGGGGAACCAATTGTCAAGAGTGCAGACTGCTGTGCCACAGAGTGTTGCTAATGAGTGGGTCGAAATGCTTAGTAATTGTTCTTGGAAACCCTTAGATTTGACTGCCTCTGTGAGGATGCTAGAAGATCAGTCAAAATCCGAAGACTCTGAGTTTTCTGGAATGGAAAACCACAAGGAGCGAATTGATGACTGCTGGAATGACACTTTTGAGGAAGTGTGGGACTCATTACCGGAGAAAAAGAGCTTGGCTGATGGTTTCTGTGAGAGTAAAGAATATGATAGAGATTCGAACATCGAGTGTAAAACATGTGATAGAAAAGAAAGCTCCAAGGTGTACAGTCTTACAAATAGTTGGCCTTTATATGATGATATTGAGCGGGCAAAATTGCTCGAGAAGATCAGCTCTTTATTTCAAATGCTAATTAGGCACAAATGTCTTGCTGTGACGCATCTCCATAGGGTGATACACTATACCATGGAGGAGTTACAGGGCCTTTTTCCTGGCTCAAAGATTCTAAACTCTGGTGTGGATGATACCCCTTTATGTATATGCTTTTTGGGAGCTAACCAGCTTAAGAGGTTAATAAAGTTTCTGCAGGATGTGTCTCATGCTTGTGGTGTGAGTAGATATCCCGAGAAAATCACCGCAGATAATGCCAGTAATTGCTCCCAAGTTTCTGACTATGAGGAAAGAATCATGCTTAGTGATGATGCATCATCCCTCTTACTGGATGAGAACTTACTGAATTTTGATGGCACGAGAAATGACTTGGGTTTAGGCTATTCTATTGGTGTCTCTGAGAAGAGTGTTCAGCCCGGTTCTGATTCTTTTTTGTCCTGGATATATGCTGGATCTTCTAGTGGGGAACAGATAGCAACATGGTGCAGACTCAGAGAAGAAAGATCACAGCAAGGTATGGAATTGCTGCAGATGCTTGAGAAGGAATTTGGCCATCTCCAGAGCTTATGTGATAGGAAATTTGAGCATGTGGGTTATGAAGAAGCTCTGCAGGGATTGGAGGAGCTTTGTCTGAAAGAAAGCAAGAAGAGGGAACACAACACTGAATTTTCTTATCATAGCTATGAGTCGCTCCTCAGGAAGCGCAGAGATGAGCTTGTTGAAGGTGAAAACGAAGTTATGTCTGTCTGCAATGATAGGATGGAGCTGGATGCCATCGCGAATATCTTGAAGGATGCGGAAACTATCAATACTACTCAGTTTGGATATGAAGAAACCTATGATGGGGTAACTTCTCATCTATGTGACTTGGAAGCTGGTGAATATGACTGGAGATCTAAGGACTATCTTCATCAGTTGGACACATGCACTGAGATGGCTATCCAGAAACAAAAGGAACAGATGAATATAGAGGTTGGTGTTTGGTGCTTTTAGATTCCTGTCAAACCAAAATTTGTTTGTTTGTTTGTTTTTTTTTTTTTTTTTTTTAATAATTTTTTTAAAAATTTTAAAATTTTATTTTAAATTTTTTTTTATTAGGACTGCTATCTTACCTTTTTAGCCATGCAGCTGTGCAAAATTGATGCAAGTATAATGCGGGATGTAGCCAGCATGCAGCAACTGGAGCTAAAGCTTGAACCTGTTTCTTCTCTTGATTATCGATTTGTGCTATTGCCACTTGTGAAGTCATTCATGCGGGTATGTGCAGACCTTGTTTGAATTTGTTTTATATGCTTCATTCCTGATTTTTAACTTACTTAGTCTTGTATAACCGTTATAGGCACTCTTAGAAGATCTTGCAGAGAAAGACGCCACAGAGAAATCTGATGCAGCCAGAGAAGCATTCTTGGCAGAACTGGCTCTTGATTCTAAGAAAGGCAGTGGAAGTGGAAATGATAACTCAAAACAAAGTCAAGATAAGATGAAGGACAGGAAAAAAAATAAAGATTCCAGGAGAAGCAAGGATTTAAAAGTATTCTATTTAACTATACCATGCTGTAAAAGTATCGTAGATTTCTATTGAGTCTGCTTTAATCTAGATACTGTAGTCAAATCTTCATACTAATTTGATACTCTTATGTTTATGCAGGTTGGAAGCTATAATGAGCACCTTGAGCCTTCTGAACAATTGTATGTCTATGCCTAATTATCATCATAATATGTTTATATAGTCACCTGCTAGAAGCCTTTCATGCCTTGTATTTTTTTTTATTCTCCCATTTAATATTATTTTGTAACACCAGTGATTGTTGCAGGCTATTATAATTTGTTTATTTTTGTTTGCTGCAGTTCTCTTAGTGTTTCCTCTGACGTTGATATTGTGGATAGTGACCTAGTGCCTTTGGAAAGTAGTGATAACCTTAAAGACCTGGAGGAAGAATTTCGAAGAAAGATTGAGCTTGAGGCAGAAGAACGGAAACTTGAAGAAACTTTGGAGTACCAGAGACGGCTGGAAAATGAGGCAAAACAGAAGCTTCTTGCTGAGCAGCGTAGAAAAAATGTTGCAGCCCCTCAAGATGCTGAGCAGTATGTGGGTGATGTTCCTTTGGAGCCTGGCTTCTCAGTAGCTGCACCCTGTAAGCAAGTATGATCCTTATACTTTCTGGTTATGTTACTGTTCTGGTCTTGTAAATTTGAAGCAATGTATTTAAGTGGTGCTTTCAGTGTTTTACCCTTGTCTCTTTGGAGAAGGAATGCACTCATATACGGATATGATATCTCTTATTATCGTAAAAAAAATTCCTAGCGACACACTCTTGTCAACTTAATGCAGGACCAACAGGTATTGAAGAGTGAATCTGAGAAAAACATAGATGGTCTGGATAAAAACCTGAGGGATGGCAGTGATTGTGCTGGTGTTGCTAATGATGAATGTAATAGAAGTGATATAAGTTATCTTAAGCAAGGTAAGCACCATAATTCTTGTTTTTTAGAACTTCCCCTGCATAAGATTCCTTGGAGGCATGTTTATTGGTCCATAGGATCCATATCGAAGTTGCCTTTTGGATCTGATTACATGACAATGATACTCTCATTTTCAGGATTATCTGATGGAGAAATTCCAAATGAAGTTTTGCCTTCTGAACGACGAACTGCAAGGAGAGGGAAGCGTAGGAGCTCCACAAAGATATCAGAAGGAAGGTATCAAGCTGTTTCTTCTGGAAAGGAAGATATTAAAGTTGAGAATTCAGCTGCCGATATAATGCAAAAAGACCAAGTCTGGAATCAGGATGATGGTGTCAGTCGCAATGGTAGGGTTTTCTAGGTCTGCTGCTAATCAGGATGTTTTTTTAATGCAGTTTTGTTTTCCTCATGCAGTCCTGCATGACTACTGACAGTTGCAAATAATTATCCTTTTTATTTTATTTTTATTTTATTTAATTTTTATTTGGACACTTATTTAATTTTGTGGATGTTTTCAAACTTATTAAATTACCTCTGATGTTCTTTCCCAAAAAAAAAATAAAATAAAAATTACCTCTGATGTCAATAAAACAGTTCTTGTGCCTTTTTTCCCCACATTTTCTTCAATAACTTGACTCATTTTGTTCATATAATGTTTTAGTGTTAGTATGATCTTGGTAGAGCAATTAAGAGCCTTCATATCTCCTTATATTTTCAGGTTATTATGATGGAGTTGATGGCCACTACTTATAGTGCTGGAGCTTTCATGCAGAATTTAAATTTGATTTTGGCATTATCTATAATATGTATAGATAAATGAGGCTATACCAGGACCATAAGGAGCACCATATAGGATTTCCATTTCACAATCATTACCATTTAGAGTTAAGGAAATAAATAAACTTGCCAAGTCTAGAAATGAATAGATTTGTTGAGTTTGGGAATTAAATATTTGCTTTATAGCTTTAGTTTCTAGGATTTTTTTTAATAAATCAAGCATATCTTAAGCTACATAATTCGAAACTTTATAGTAATCTTCTATTGGAAATTGTAAATGCCTTAAATTACCATTCTCTTTTTCAACTTGTAGAAATTAGGAGATTTTGAAGGGAACACTGATACTCAAGTATTTTTCTGCTGCTGTTTTTTTTTCATTGCCTCTTGTTTAAAACTGGTTGAGTTTGTAATTTAATATGAATGTGTCAGACAGAACGTAAGGGAATAGATCGTTCTTTCTGGAAAATCATGTAAAAAGAAAGGGCCTTTTTTTCATCACTTGGCTCACGGGGTTTAATTATTGGTGATGGGAAAGTAACTAACTAACTGCAGCATTATGTTGCAAGGCCTGTGTATGAGACAAATGTTCATGAGTTAGGGCTGGGTATGTGTTTCTATCTTGTGGTAGCTAGAATAACAAAATAAAACCATTCTGTTGTTTTCACTCACCATACTTGTTCCTTCAGGTTGTTGCTCACCTTTCACAGTTATTGATGAAAAGATGACATTACCATCATACTGTTTCATACCCTCACCACAATCAACAATGTGATTTATATAACTGTGAAAGGTGATCAACAATGTGACAAAACCATCATACTACGGCTGATGTTGGCTGAAGTTGAAAACTTATTGGCTAATTTGAACCCTGAATCCCTGATACGGTCTATTGTTGTGCTCGGTAATGGTAGGTCATTTTTCTTTATGTCTCTCCTCAGTTAGGTGGCATCCCAGATGTGGTTTGTTACCTTGGACCAAACCTTGCAAATTTGGCTGCTTTGAGTGGTTGACTGGCTGTTTGTTCTTTCTCGCTCTCTCTGTCATATCTAAGTGAGCTGGCACTTGTGAAGGTGGTTTGTAGCATGGTACTGGTAACAGTCTTATGGTGGGATGTGTGGTGGTGGGTGGTGTTGATTTATGGGTTGGGGGTGATGTTTGTTGAGGGCTGAGGAAAGACACAATAAAACCACTCCCGAATTGGACTTGAAATCGAATGACCTGATGAGAACCTAATCGAAAATGATCTTACCCGACCTTGATCTTAAACCAATGTCACTGAAATTTATCAACTTTCCCTTGGTAAATTAATTTACAATAGACATGGCCTGATGTGGTGTTGACTGTTGACCTGATTCACTTGAACTGAATAAACTCATCACCTGAACATAACCTAGAGCAAATTGTTCCGAATCAAACCTGATTTATTAATCCTTTCGCCACCTAAAGTTGGTAGTGTTGGTGGATGTGGCAACCAAAGGAAAAGGAAAAGGAAAAGAAATAGTTTTTGCCCTATCTGTATTTTGGAGATTGAATCTTTTGTATTTCCTATTATTACTTCAGTGAGAAATTGAGGATGGGATAGGATGCTGGCTATGTAGTGGTGAGATCGAGCTTTGAAATGTTTGTTTTTTTCTCAGTCCTTTATGGTGACAGGTGGGTTAGAATGGTGATTATGGTAGTGGCGAGGATTAGATCATGCCTTCATGGTCTTGGGTGAGGTGATAGAGGAACTTGTAGAAATTTTTATCCTTGAGGGGAGAGATTGGGTATGTAGTAGTGAGATCGAGCTTTGAAATGTTTGCTTTTTTCTCAGTCCTTTATGGTGCCAGGTGGGTTAGAATGGTGATTATGGTAGTGGCGAGGATTAGATCATGCCTTCATGGCCTTGGGTGAGGTGATAGAGGAACTTGTAGAAATTTTTATCCTTGAGGGGAGAGATTGGGTATAAGGAATTCAGGAGTTTAGGTGTAACCAAAAAATAACAGAGGAAAGTGAATGTTGATCAGCAAACTTAATACTAACTAAAGGAAACAAGGGTGTTTTTGAAGTGAATAATCTCCGTTTAAATCACTAAATTTGATTTTTATTTTTTTAAATAGTTGCTGTACATAAACTGAACAAATAGGTCATAATAAAAAACGATTGAACAAATAAAATGCACAATAAGAGACTCAAGTCATAAAAATATATTCAATGTTGCTGAAGTTGGTTTCGAGGCATCTTAAGACCAGATAATAATATAAAATGAAGGATTTTTTTTTTGAATCCTTCCCTTCTGCCTTCACTAAGTTTTATGAAAATGCTTTCTCTAACAGAAGCAACTGATTGGTTACTGTAATTTGCAATTTCCTTTTTAATGTTATTGATGTATTGTCTAAGGGTGCAATCTTTGTTGATTAAGCTGTTTATGCAAGGTGCTTGGAGACTATACGGTGCATGTATATCATTGCATGACAATAGCTTCTGTGGGGTTCTCTTGGTGGCAATTCCTTGAACATGAGGTTCTTGAGTTTGAATTCCCACAAAGGCTTTGTGTTACTTTCCTCTCTTATAAAGCGTAACTAATTTTTTTTTTTTTTGAAACATAAAGTGTAACTCTGTTGCTTATATATGAAAGGATAGTGGTTATTATTGTTAGTCAGGGGTGGCCCCGTGAAATGTTAAAATCAGGGCCTTGGGAGTAGGGGTTAGATTATAAAACTATAGAAGTGATATTATATTTTGTATTAACCCATCTTCCCTTCACTGCTCTCTTCAATCAAAGGTATTTGAAGTGCGATTGCTGTATAACTGTCAAAGGTTGTCTTTGAGTTTTGATCTAATGAAAAGCTGTTTTTAGTGGGTAGAAACTGGGAAAACACTGACCACCTTATCATTTTCCATGATTTCCTTACATTGCCATTGGTCATTACTTTCTGAAGCTTTATTAAATTAATTTATAATTTATAATCTGTTTATCGGAGAATGAAGATAATGATTATGTGCTTGCTTGTAAATCAGTTGTAGACGGTGGGTCAAAAACACTTCGACAATTACAAGCTGAAGAAGATGAGGAGGAAAGGTTTCAAGCAGATTTGAAGAAAGCTGTGCGGCAAAGCTTAGGTAGTGGTGGTTTTATTTGTGCCACTGGTGTGTGGTAAACATTTATAATCTGTGACCTTTTTACTCCCTCCATACCCAAATTTCAACTCAATTTTTGTTTTGGGATTTTTCAAATAGTTTGACTCACTTTTATTACATTCCATCTTTTTGGCAAACCTCTTTTACAATCGTACCCCTTTTGTCACACATTATTAACACCTTTCCTCTCTCCGTCTCTTACGTTATCCAACTTTTTCTTACACCCATCCAATTTAAATTTCTCTCTTATTTTGTCCTCTTTTTCCTTACACCCACTCCATTTTCTCAAATTTACCCAGAAACAAGAGCCTATAGTCCTATAGTAAGTGAATCAAACTTATGGGAATGGAGTGTGTGTGTGTGTGAGTGTATATATATATATGTGAATGGAGTGTATATATATATGTGAATGGAGTGTGTGTGTGTGAGTGTATGTATATATATGTGAATGGAGTGTGTATATATATATGCGAATGGAGTGTGTGTGTGTGTATATATATGTTAGTTATATGCATACATATGGATTGTGAATGTTTTCATATGTAAGTTGCAGGTTGGTTTTGTGTAACATCCTCTACTTGATATTGGTGATTGTGTTATTAGATATTGGCATGTTACACATGGATACACAATATTTTATTGCTTTATTGCTTTATTGAATATAATGAGTAGCTGCTTTCTTCTTCTTGTTTTATTTATTTATTTTTATCCTTGAGTTATTTTATTACCTCCGTTACATATTAGTTGCAACTTTGGGGTATTATTTGTGGGACATAAAATATTCCAAAGTTGCAACTAATATGTAGCGGAGGTAGTATTATACGGGTAAGGGATATTCAGTTAAACTATAAAATTTGTTGCACTTAATTTTTTTTCTTTTTTTTTGAAAACAATGTTTCATCTTTGTTGCAGAGCCTTAAACTTATGTTTGTGTTCCATCCTAGCTTAGGTCAGCCTTTCCTTTTTGTTTATTTATGTTTGAGGAGTAAAATATTGGTTAGGTGTTCTTTAGACTCAGTGTTTTTGTTATCTTACTAAATCAAACATATCTTTGTGTTGTGGCTGCCTGAAAAGTATGTGGTTGAGTATCTGGTTATGAATCTAAATGTCGTATGATATACACATTGAGACTCATAAGTAAAGTTCATTGAAAAAACATATTATTTAGTTACATGAATAGACAAAAAAATATGGGAGATCATGTATGAATTCTATTATCCTTTGAAAATGGGGTTGGGCAGAGTATCCACCAGTCTGAGATGGCATAGAAGATTGAAATTGCTTATAGCCTGGCAACAAGGAACATTATGTGATATAAAAATTGGCATTGCTAATTTTAACTATTGATTGAATTAGCTCTGTGGGGTAAGTTGTTTGTGTTAGTTCAGAATTTCTCTTGATATTAAACATTGTGTCTATTGATGCTCTCTTGGCTTCGATAAGATGAGGACCTCAGTTTAACTCTTCTGAATTTTTTTGCCAGATACATTTCAAGCCCGTAAGAAGCTGCCTTTGGTTCCAAATTCTAGGGTAGTACAACATACCTTGCAGAATGCAGATGGTTTGGGAACAGAAACTGGTGATTCGATTAGCGTAAATGTGAATGAATTGGATTCCTTTGGTGCAGGACTGCAGAATGAAATTGGTGAATACAATTGCTTCTTAAATGTGATCATTCAGGTTTGTAACATAACTCATTTTTCATTATTCTTGACTTCATGCTGCATGCAGCTATTTTGGCCTGATTTTTTCACGTGGCTTGTCGTAGTCCCTGTGGCATCTAAAACGGTTTCGGGAAGAGTTTTTGAGGAGATCGCCTTCTGAGCATGTTCATGTGGGAGATCCTTGTGTTGTTTGTGCGTTGTTTGATATCTTAACAGCATTAAGTGTAGCATCTGATGATGCAAAAGGCGAGCCAGTGGCACCTACTACTTTGAGGATTGCTCTGAGTAATAGATTTCCAGATAGTAGTTTCTTTCAGGAGGTAAGTGTTTGTAAACTAATTTTCTTCGTATTTATATATTTTTGTAAGACTGATCCAATTTACTGCAATCAACAGGGTCAGATGAATGATGCTTCTGAAGTGCTGGATGCAATATTTGAATGCCTGCATCAATCATTTATTTCAGGTCCAGGCGGTTCTGACAGTGAGTCACTACTAAATAACCGCTTACAGTCTTGGGATTGCACCAGCCCTTCGTGTATAGCACACACTCTTTTTGGAATGGATATATTTGAACAAATGAATTGCTATAGTTGTCATTTGGAGTCCAGGCATATGAAGTACACTTCTTTTTTTCATCACATTAATGCCAGTGCCCTGCGAACAATGAAGGTATGACTTTTAGAGCGATATATTAGACACTATCAATCATCTTCTCGTCTTATGCTTCATAAGTTCATTAGGGCTTAAACAAATTTTATCTGTCCTTAGGCATATCTTTGGCTTACTACTTGACTCCCTATTATTTTCAGGTAATGTGTGCAGAAAGTTCATTCGATGAGCTATTGAATTTTGTTGAGATGAATCATCAATTAGCTTGTGACCTAGAAGATGGTGGGTGTGGGAAGCTTAATCATATTCATCACATTCTCTCAAACCCTCCTCACATCTTCACTGCAGGTGATTTATAGTTTCTCTTGTCCTTTGAATATACCTTTTCTTTTAAATTCAACATCTAGGTGTTTTGTTGAATGCTCTCATTGAAATCTCTAATTGAATTTCTATCATGTCTTGCAGTTCTTGGTTGGCAAAATACATGTGAGAGTGTTGATGACATTGCAGCAACTTTGTCAGCCTTGGCTACTGAGATAGACATCAGTGTGCTTTATCGTGGTCTAGATTCCAAGAATGTGCATCGCCTGGTTTCCGTGGTATGTACCTTGTCTTGATGGATTACCTTGGATAATGTAGAAACATAAGTACTATGGTTCTGTTTGCCAAAAATAGATAAATAAAAGCGTCGTTGGATAGCTGTGGTGTTTGACTGTTCAATTACGAGAAGGATGTTGCTTATAGAAAACGAAAATTTATCAAAGCATCTTTTTTCTTTTTGTGTGTTATTGCCTAGACTTATTTGGGCGAGTAGTTTGCACCTTATAAGACCTTTTTTTTTTTTTAAAAAAAAATCATGTTATTTTTCCTTTTAATGCATATTGGCACGGGTTTTCCCTCTCTATGCTTCTGTAAACTTCTTCCTTCTGACATGATATATTTATTCTTCTGTTATGCTCCTCAAACCTCTTTATTTTCTTTTAGCTTTGCTCCTTGAAAATTGCGGATTAATAAAACGTAATCTCACACCTAGAATCCTGTCTGAAAGTCTAAATTAAGATTTTCCTATGACCGGCTTGGATCCATAATTGACCTGTATCAGAGTCTCTAAGCATTATGGACTTCTAATATTTACGCATTACATCCACATGCCTTGCTGAATCTAAGTTTTAGTAGCTTGACAAAAGTCTTATTTTTACCCCTATCATATACATACATACATACTTACATACATACATACATATATATATATATATATATATATATATATATATATATATATACATATATATATATATATATATATATATATATATATATATATATATATATATATATATATATATATATATATATATATATATATATAGATTTAGGGTCAAATGAGAAGTGACCTGAAATGAGAAGGATTTTATGTGCATAATTTTTGTATAGAATGTGCATATTTTTTGAACTAAATGTGCAAAAAAAAATTTGACCCAAATTCGATGTGCATAAGTTTTGAACATAATGTGCACATTTCTAATTTTCTAGAAAATTCAAAATTTTTATTGGTTTGAAAAGCAATTATGCACATTTAGTGACAAAATATATGCGCATTTAGTGAAAAACTTTTGCACATTTCATCCTTCTCACTCTTCTCACGTAATTACGTGCCATAGTGTCACGGTTCAGGATTTTGAGCACCGGAACGTGCGGCGCGCTCTAGCCTCTTTTACGCTAGCCTGAGCGTGGAAGAGGGGCTTGTGAGCACAAAACAACACAAGCGGGCAATTAAACCTCAAGAGTGCTCACGTCTTTTAGCGACGGAGTGCGGGTGGTCGGGGATTGTGATGGCCGATATTTCAAGGCGGGCACAAGCGAGTCCGAACCACGAGTTCTTATAGCATCAAGTTGGTGTGGAGGAGAGCTATTATTGTAAGTAAGACACAATACCTATAAAAGTCTAGCAAAAAAAAAGTATAAAAGCAAGGCAACACTTGGTAGAAGGCTTCTGGATTTCATTAATCATTCGCCCTCTAAAGAGCTTTAAATGGTTTACATAAAGAATCCCTAGTGAACACTGAAGTGAGTGTAACATAATAATGGGATCTAAGACCGAGAAAACATAAAGTAAACTCTAGGAAAGCATTAAAAGGGCATCTAATACATCAAAAGGAGTTGGATTCTAACATGCTCCCCCACTTAAGCTGTTGATGACCTCGTCGATTTACAAGAATTACAATCAAAATTAGAAAATTCTAATCTATCTTGAGTTTGTGGTGCGTCGTTGATGCGGTTGGCTTGTTGAATCTTTGTCGACTCTGGATCCGATCTTCGTTGTTGCCAAGGAGCTTGTCTCTGGGGTGGCTCTTCTCGAACAACTTGTTGAGAGCTTCATCTCTGAATTTCCTCTTCGGAGCTGCATCCTTTGGTTCTTGGTGGAGAGCTGCTTCCTCGATCATGTTCAGTGGGGAGCTGAGACTGTAGTGGTAAGCTTCTGATTGTGGCTGGTGCCTCTTGGGCGTCCATTCTCTTTGTGATTCCCTTTACGTGACCTCTGTTGTTGGCTTGATTGGCTCGACTTTCCCTTTCTCCCTTAGGGCCTCCTGTACGGACATGGATGACAATCTCTTCTGAAGCTTGTGAATCTCTTCTTTGTGCTTGCACTCTCACCATTTGTGTGAGCCTCAACAAAGTAGGCAGTTAAGCAACTTTGTGTTTGCCGAGGACGTGTCGGCATGGGAGTTTCCGGAGTTGTGGGAGGGGGTCGATGTTGATTTTTGAGCATCACCTCCTCCACTTCTTCTTTGGTATCCATCAACAGTGTTGGACGATACTCGTGAGCCGACCTTTGTACCCTTTTGAGAGCTTGGAGCCGGGTTATCGCAGCGTGCGGACGTCCCACTTGAACATTCTCGGATTAACGAAACTTCCCGACCGAGTAGTCCATCAATCTCTCAGCAGCACACATGGCGGCAGCAAGGGTGTCAATCTCCTGCCTTAAAATCTCTCGCTGCGCCCATTCCTTCAACCCATTGACAAAGTTGAATACACGATCTTTCTCATTCATGTATGTGATGTCCAACATTATCACCGAGTATTCCTTCACATAGTCGCGAAGAGAGCACTTCTGGCGGACACTCTTAAAACTTCATGCGAGCAACAAAGTCTATGTCGTCGGGGTAGAATTGTTCTATAAGTTCCTTCTTGAACTCTGCCCATGTATCAATCTTTATTTTCCCTGCTTCGATGTTTGCATGTTTGGTGCGCCACCAGAGCTTAGCATCTTTGGACAAGTACATGATGGCAGGTGCCACCTATTGATTGTCATTCAATTGACATATTCGAAAGTACTGCTCCATGTCGAAGTGGAAGTTGTCTAATTTCTTTGGCATCTCTAGCGCCACTGTAGTCGCGAGGTTTGGGCGGTTAATCTTCACCGCACCAACCCCATTTACGTCTCTACCCACAGTGCGCATTAGGGTAGCACATTTCTCAAGTGCTTCATCGGCTCGTCCTTGAGCAAAGTTCAATCGCTCGCGGAGTGCTTCTCTATCCTCCATCAATTTCACAATTTGCTCGGCTTGCTCGTGTACAATGACTTGGAGCTGGGACCATTTGTCCGCTTTATCCTCGAGCCAAGCGAGCCTTTCTTCTACAAATTCCATCTTTGTGTAGCCCTCCTTGGTGCCTACACGGGTTCCTTGCAATGAGGTTTGGACCTCGGCTCTGATACCAATTGTCACGGTCTGGGATTTTGAGCACCGGAATGTGCGGCGCGCTGCGGAAGAGGGGCTTGTGAGCACAAAGCAACATAAGCGGGCAATTAAACCTCAGGTGACAGAGTGCGGGTGGTCGGGGCCATTGACGGCCGATACCTCAAGGCGGGCACAAGCGAGTCCGAACCACGAGTTCTTATAGCATCAAGTTGGTGTGGAGGGGAGCTATTATGCTAGTAAGACACAATATCTATAAAGGTCTAACAACAAACAAGCATAAAAGCAAGGCAACACTTGGTAGAAAGCTTCTTAATTTCATTAATCATTCGCCCTCTAAAGAGCTTTAAATGGTTTACATAGAGAATTCCTAGTGAACATTGAAGTGACAGTAACACAATAATGGGATCTAAGACCTAGAAAACATATAGTAAACTCTAGGAAAGCATTAAAAGGGCATCTAATACATCAAAAGGAGTTGGATTCTAACACATAGATTCATCTATTCATTTCAATGTGTTCTACATCGTCTTATGTACTTCAACTAGTTCAACTTTTTTTTCTTACATAACATTCAGCGCTCAATGGTAACATTGCGGTTAAATAATAGTTATCTCCTATAACTTTCAAAGTCAGCCTTAGTTGGAAATATATATATATGCAAGCCTAAAGAAGTAATTCTAGGATTTGGTTTTTTGGACATCAATTAAGTGGGCAGTGGGTTTGGCTGATTCCCTTGAGATCCTGAAGCAGATTTGGTTTTTGAATGAATGGATGGGTTGGGTAACCATTTCATGCTTTTAAGCTCTATTTCTTAGAGAAAGAGTGGGAGTATAATGGATAGTTGTTGTGGTCTTTATGCTTGATGTGCATTGCCTGAAGACTTATTTAATAACTTTAATTTTAAGTCTGTTTATTAGGTAAATGGAAACTTCTAATTTCCTGAAACTTGCAAATAGCAATGACAACATTATCCCTGATCTTGGCGCCAATCATTTGAAGTGGCTTTTGAAAGATACCTATCTGCATAGGGTAGTTACTTATATAAGTGTACTCTTTAGTCTTTAATGTGCCTTAGATCTCCCTGCAAAGTATGGCAACAGCTGAATAGTGAAGATAATTATCCTTGAAGTCTTGAAGGGGACACCCAGTCCCTTGACTTCCTTGAAATCGTTGATGATACTCAATGGAAGCATTTTCCACTTCTCTAGATTTTTGTGGGTATCCTTTATCACTGCCTGGCAAAATCAAATCTGACATATATCTATATCCTCAAGATGTGAAAAAAATGTACCCTTTCCATTCTTTAAGGAATCTAAATGAGAGGGGACTAGGAGATATCTTTAAGCTTAACAGAGACTCAAGATAAAAGGACCTTCTGGTGGGTGATGCTTGATGGATTTTCACTCATCAGTATTTATACTTTTGTAGCCATGCACTGAGACTCCTAACTTGCAGTCTCTCTTCCCTCTTTTTATAATAATTATTTTTTCGTAAGGCCTTGGATCCAAAGTGGGCTACATCGTTTGTGTGGGGTGCTAGTTTGGAGAAGTTTAACACTTATGAGAAAACTATCTGGTTGAAACCCAGCATAGCATTGCTGTCTCATGTGTGTATCTTATGTAATGCCAGTGTAGTGGTGGGAATCACTTGTTCTTGTATTACAAGTTGTTGTGTAATCTGTGGCAGACTTTAGGTATTAGTTTGGATAGGCTAGTCCAGCTATCGTTCTAGATGATTTGTTGGGCCATTATATGACTTTTTGGAGGTATGAGGAGAACAATATCTTTGGTGGTCTGCAACTTTCACCGTTATGTGAGTGCTTTGGTTGGGAGTGTATGATATCTTCAATTTGCTTATTTTGTGAAACCAATGTAGCCTTAGGTTTTCCTTGGGCTTGTACAGTTATACCGCAGTGTCTGCTGTCATGTTTGTCTTAGATGTGACATATGAAAGAGCTGTTACATTTATATCTCACTTGATTTCGGGATCTAGAGTTCTAGTCCCTGGGTTCATATTGTGTTTTTCTCCATTAGCAAAACGTGTTCTTATCTTAAAAGTATTTCACTTGGTTTGCAGGTTTGCTATTATGGTCAACATTATCATTGCTTTGCTTATAGTCATGAATGTGAGAGATGGATAATGTATGATGACAAGACAGTGAAGGTAAATTTTATTTTCTTCAGCATCCACAGTTAATTGTTTCTTTTCATTCCTTAATTATTGATAAACATTTTCTTGTCAGGTCATTGGCACCTGGGAGGAGGTCCTTTCCATGTGCGAAAGAGGGCATTTACAACCCCAGGTTCTCTTTTATGAAGCTGCAAACTGACTGAATGCAGGGCCTGGTCATTATAGCTAGAGAATGGGAGGGTAAACGGCAAAATCGTCTGTGGTTATAAATAATGCCTTGCTGAAGGCGTTTTGATTAAGTCACTGATATCTTCCAGAAAGTTGAAAAAGTTCGATGATTGAAATCCTAATTTCTGCTAGAAAGAGGATTAGAGAGAGAAAAGTTTTGCTCACTGAAGAGTATCTGACACAGCGTCTTCCTGGAACGGAGTCAAAACAACACTGAAATGATACTGGAAGATGCTTCATTATAGGTCGATGTACTTGAGATAAGATGTCATATCATACTGCAGTGTTGTCGGAAAATGGGGGAGCATCTGCCATCTTTGTCTTCCTCAAAGGAAATTACTGACAAAGGCTCATTGTATACAAGCATATTTGCCTTTTGGCCACCCCTTAAGGTGGTTCTAAGGGAAGTTGGAGAACACCAACTGGCTGCAAATATTATGGGTTACAACTTACAACAAAGATTATTTACCGCCTGCAATAGGGAGAACTAAAACAGCAAATATGTATCTTACTCGAGCTCAATTCCTCTGTTCCCTACTCATGGACAGAAAAGAGCATGCCTTTGGAAAAACGAAACAAGGAAAAGTGAGGAAATTTTTTTGTATAGGTAGTGCGGTGTCCCATTGAACTTGTTGCAGGCTAGAATACTATTCAATATGAGAATTTTGACGATGAATAGAAATTGGCAGATTAGATAATGTGATAATTCCAGTTCTTGCAGCAAAATTCCTCACTCCCCGCCTCATTCCCTATGTGAAGAAGGCTGAAAGCCCTGTAATTAGGGTCATATTATGCGAAGTTTTGGTTATGTGGTCCGTAAGCTCATTTCGCACTGAAATTCCTGTCTTCATCAATGACAAATAAAAAAAGAAAAGAGAGAAGCGGGGATGGCCACGATGGGAGAGATGAATAATGCATATTTGATTTGATGAAATGGTCTTTAAGTACTCCTTTCGTCCCTAAATAAAATTTTTAATTTCTTTTAAGACTTTAGTTTCTAAATTTAAAGCCTTACATCTTATCTAGGTGGGTTCCAATGTTCCATAGCTTATAAAAGTTAGTACATTTTAATTCGTTTTTCGTCAATAAAATATTCTTAAACAAATGATTATTTTCTCTACTAAAAGGAGAACCATTCACAAAAACTAGTGCAAGGGGAGGAGAGTCCAATTTTATATTTTATTTATTTATTTTTTAAATATAAACTCCATATCATCCCCCATTTGGTTTGTAATGGATTGTAAAATACCACCCCTCCTGCAATTTGAAACGTTTTGTGAACTGAAGATCAGATGGCAGTCTTTCCTCCTTTGAACCTAAACTGAGTCCATTGCTATGAAACACAGGATTCATGAATTTTCTAAACAGAACCTCTATGTAAACAGGGATGGTTGGACAAAGGTTAAGAGTTTTCCATTTATGCAGACATTTAAAGAGAAAGACGAAATACAACTCATGATTGATGAGAATGTATTAGGGCAATGATGTAATTTAAATCCGATCCCCTACATACCAGAATGAAACTGTTTAATTGATTAGGGGTTATAAGGTTAGATTGAAAAGGTCGAATACTGGAAACGGGATTACAGGATTATTTGAGAAATTTATAACAGGTGACCAGACTTCCTAGTAAGCTGAAGTTTTTTTAATTTTTTTGGATTAAATTTAAAACAAACTCTTATATGTAGTTGACCACACCATATGGCCAAACACCATGAGCAATGGCGGGTCTTAGTTGTGGCGGGGAGGGACCCCCAGTTTTTTAAAGTTATTGGTTATAATTAATTTGATGTCTAATAAATACATATAAAAATTTGTGGCATAGTGGTTAAACATTGTTATTTACTTACTTAAATTTTCTCATTAAAAAAAAAGTTGAACAGTCCATATCATAGTAGGATACGGTCCGAGACATATCGTCGTGTGTCTCACGAGTGTTGGTGTCTGACACGGTGTCCGACACGGACACAACAGTTGGATGAAGGGTCCATGTACCCATTTTTAGCTAATACATAATTAAAGTTAATAATAATCAAATATAATTTTTGAAGAATGTACAAAGTCAAAAATCTATTAACTATTACTAAAATAAAACATTGCTGACATCATCAACCCTCAAACAATCTTACGTGTCATTTTCACATTAAAAATTTTCCCTCCAATTCTATGTGTGATGTCATCAATTATTAATGGTTTTTTTTTTTTATGTTTATTTTTAATCTACACTTTTGACTTCAAAGCATAAATTTCTATATAAAATTCAATTAACCAACTTTCTCTCCTAATTTATAGTTTCACATACCTAATTTGTTTGATGTTTGATCGTGGTTTCAATTTTTTTTTTTACTTTCTTAAATGTAAATTATTTTTATTTCTAATTCTAATCATAAATTACAAAAATAATTAATTCTAATCGTGCATCGCACGGGGATAACCTAGTAAGATACTATCCAAAAAAAAAAAATTGTACAGTAAATCCTTTTATATAAATTGACTAAATCTAATCTAATCTAATTAATATATATATATATATATATTATATATATATATATATATATATATATATATATATATATATATATATATATATATATATATGTAAAGAGGATTGTTTTAGTTATAGAGAATTAAATAAGAGATTTGTAAATTTTATTAGAATTAAATAATTCAAATGCCACGTAAGCAAAATTGGCGAATGAGATTTCAAATTTTAAATAATTAATTAAATATAAAATTTTATCTTTTAATATTAGAAATTTTATTAAACTATATAAAATATGAGAGGAAATTCACAATTTATTTAAAAATATAAATATTAGACGATTCCTACATACGACAAATAAAATAACAAATATTATCATATAAATACAAAAAATACCAGATGAAACCCGTACGATGCACGGTTTGTTTGTATTTTTTTAAATCAATTGTTTTTTGTATTTATAAATTGTGAATTTCCATTCTTTCGTTATATATTTAGATAAAATTCTTAATTTCAAAAAATAATATATTATATTTAATTAATTTAAACTTTAAAATCTCATTCGTCAATTTCCCTAATGTGGCATTTGAATTATTTAATTGTAAAAGAAATTACAAATCACTTATTTGATTGGCTGTAAACCCCCATATTTTTAGAGTAAATTATAATATATTTCTTTATTATTCAAACTAATATTTTGTTTTGTTTTTATTAAATAAATTTTTTTATGTAAAACTTAATTAAACTCTATTAAAATAAATAGGCACTATTTTAATTTTAATTTCTCTTCCTATGCACCAACTTACTCTGTCTATAATGTTGGTAGCCCAATTTTGAATAAAGAAAGCTTAAACTCCCATTTAAGCCTAATCTACAAATTCCTACTCCCACTTAAGTTTGGAAACCAAGCCCACATGCACATTTAAAACCCCCAAAAAACCCTTAAATTCTTCCCCCTCATTCACGTCAATTCCATCTCACTACTTTCCTCCCCTTCTTGCTTTTCACGATCAAGCAAAACACAAAAAAAAGAAAAAGAAAAAAAATCGCTTCCATAACTGCTGCCGCTGCTCAGCAACCGCCGACCACCGTAGCTCCACCCGCACACCACCATACAGACCAGTTCGCCCCTCCTCTCTCCTCCCCCCTTCTCTCTCTCCTTTCTTAATTTCTCTTTTGTTTTGTTAAATTGATTCAAGTTTAAACCTTTGATAAATTTTTGTTTCTAATTGTTATTATTATGGTTTGATTATGTATATGAATTACAAAAGACTACAAATTTAGGAATTATACTATGTTTGATTTATGGAATAAAATTTCAGATTTGGTTTAATTAAGAATTAAGGGTTTAAATCTTGATTTTTCATGATTTTAGGGTTTATAGCGTGTTGATTAAGTTAACTAATTATATTATGTGTAGATTATGTTTAAATTCAATTATCTTGATTATAAATTAATTTTAAGATTTGAATTATGTTTATTTTAGGGTTTAAGTTGTGAAATTTGAAGGTTGAAACTAATTGAATTCTAATTATATATTTCAAGTTTAGATTGTTCTATTCATACATCTATTATTAAATTAAATTTTCAGATTTTTAGTCTTGGTTTTAAAGGTTTTAATTCATGGTTTTACGATGGATTTTTAGGTTTTTAACATACTAACCTACTACACAATGATTATTTTAAGTAGAGATGTCTATGAGGTTGTTTTATAATCTTAAACTAAATTTTCAGATTATATTCCTTACTTTATAGTTGCTGGAATTTCATGTTATAAGCTATATTTTCATGATTTTAACATATAAACTTGTAGTTGAACTATTCAATTATTAACTTTGACTATTGTGAATAATTTAAAGGCATTATTTCAATGGTTTAAGGGGTTTTAAAGTAGTTTGGTATTGCTGTAAATTATATTGATTGAATTATTGTTGTTTGGTTTAGGAGAGGACTTCGTAGAGGGCGATTTCTAGTTCCTAAAGTGGCCAACCAACTCGTTTACTCAAGGTACGTGCAAGGATACGAAAAACCTTGACTTTAGGAGCATGTTTAAGGATTTGGAAAATTTAGAATCATGTTAGGAAACTTGTGGATTGGTTAAAATTGTATGGTATAAAGTTTGATTGGTGATTAGTGTGGTGTGATGATTGGTTTGATTCATGTATGAGAAATGCGTATTGATTTATCTTGTAAGTTTTATTTATGCATTAACTTGCAAGATGAGCTAAGAGGCAAAGGTACATAAATATGTGGAATGAATTATCTTTTTACTCGTTCATGTTTATGAAATGGAATGAGTAAAGGGAGAATTAAAGTCTTATAAGACGAGGTTGAGGATTTGAGGGGCCTTATGCACTTAAGGTGTTTATACACCGAGGTAGTTTAAGGATTCAATAATAAAATTTGTTGTCACTAATAAATTAAGAATTGTATTGGAAATTTGAATTGCTTGAATGATTAATGTTTGATTGGTTGCATTGTTTTGCATTTGAGTCATAATCAAGTTTAAACTTGTAAATCACGTAAAGTGCAAGATGGATGAGCAATAAAACTCTTGATCTGTGCACATCTAGAGTAATGACAAACAAGGGTTGGGGTACACGGGGTATTAGCCGTGCACTTTTGTAGAGGCCGTCTGATCTACGAGTCTCTTGTTTTCATATACTTTTTAAAACTATAAGGAGTTAGATGAGATCTCATACTAGCTATGGCCACGGAGTCGCGCCCGTCTACCGTTGGATGTTTATTGATGTTTTTGAAAGGAGACATGGGGTTTATCTTTATTGACGTTGCGAATTGGAGCAGGGGGAGACAACCTTGTCTATTGCTTAATCCAATAATAAATAAAAAAAAAACAAACAAAATGAAATGAAATGAAATATTCAGTATTATTTAGAGAGTCTTAGTATGTTAACAGTTGAGTCATATGTTTGAGTCAATAATTAAATTGTTGTGTATCGATTTTAATTAGTAGGATATTAGGAATTCTTTGTTATACTTCATAGCTTGTATGTACTCAATGTTGCTGATTGAGTGCTTTTGTGTGTCTTTTCTTGGTCATGGCCTTCGCCTTTCAATGACCCTATAATGATCCAATTGTTACACATGTAATATTGGGGAGCAGATTAATCACAGGTGTTTACATAGTCTGGACTTGCATCAAAGTGGTGGGATTTTGAGTGGAGTGTTGGTTATTGTTCATAGTTTATTTCATTTCATAAGTTTGAATTTATTTAAACTCTGGTTTGATTTATTTACTACTTTTGTTGGGTTTTGAATAAGGGCCTTAATGGTTCCAACTTGTAAGACTTAATTTCGTTTGTCTAAATATCCTACTATATTGAGCTTAAATTATTTTCACTGAACTTAAAGTATTATTACCAAACTAAAATTATTTTTACAAATTAAAACTTATTTTTACTAATTCTCCATTAATTTATTTAAATAAATTACATAACAATGCATTTTTTATGCGGCTAGCCACACCATCTGGTTGGACAAAGTAACCCCTATAAAATTGATCGAGTAACCCTTGTAATACTAACTGAGTAACCTCTAACACTGACTAAGTAGCCCCTATCTATAACACTAATTAATTGAGTAACCATTATAACACTGACCAAATAACCCCTATAGCACTCACGAAGTAACTATTATAATAGTTGGTGACACGGTTTGAGCAGCTACATATAAAAGTTTGTGATTAAATATATTATAAAGAACTTATTAAACGAATTTGATGATGGAAATAGAATTGAATTATAGGTTATTTATAAAAAGTTATGATTAATTTTGTATATATGAAATACTAGAATTCTATCGATAATAAAACTCTATACAACAATTTTATCTTAAACAATCTATCCAAAAATCGCTTACTTAGCATCATATGTGTCACAATAATACCTATTTATCGCCTATGTGGCTCGACATTTGGCGAAAAACTAGAATGCCAAGTGTCGCTGTCTCGTGGCCTGGCCGCGAGACCGGGTTTATTTATTAGTGATATGATACTAGTTTTGTGCCCGGGCGATGCCCAGATTGATGATAAAATTTTAGGATAAACTTTTTACTTGAATGTGAAATATGGTCATCTAATCCCTTTTGATAATGCAGGATATTTAGACTTACAATATCATATAATAGTGTAATTTTTGTAGTTTTGTTTGTAAGTAGATATCTATTTAATGCCCGGATTGTAGATAAAATTTTAGGATAAACTTTTTGGCTTGAATATTCAATAATACGATCATGTAATCTCTTTTGATAATAAAGGCTATTTAGACATACGTATCATATCGCTTATTTATAGAATAAGGTACTTTTTGTAGTTTTGTTTGTAAATAGATATCTATGTTATTATGGACTTGAAATTATTGTTACTGAATTTAAAATATTTTTACTGAACTGAAAGTATTTTTATCAAACCAAAATTATTTTCACTGATTAAAACTTATTTTACTCATTCTCTAATATTTTTAAAAAATATTAAATAACAATGTATTTTGTATGCGATTAACCACACCATTTGGCTGGACAAAGTAACCCCTATAAAATTGATCGAGTAATCTCTGTTATACTAACTGAGTTTCCTCTATCTATAACATGATTGAGTAACCAATATAACACTGACTAAGTAACCCCTATGGCACTAAAGAAGTAACTCTGATATTGTAATAGTTGGTGACACGGTTTGACCATCCACGTATAAAAGTTTGTGATTAAATATATAATAAATGGATCCTATTTTAAAGAATTTTTTAAAAGAATTTGATGATGGAAATAGAATTGAGTTATAGGATATTTATTAAAAGTTATGATTAATTTTGTATATATGAAATATTATTTATCGATAATAAAACTCTAGTAACAATTTTATCTTAAAAAATCTATCCAAAAATCGCTTACTTAACATTATATGTGTCACAATAATACCTATTTATCTCCTATTTATCTCCTACGTGGGGCGACACTTGGCGAAAAACTGGAATGCCCCAAATGTGGCTGTCTCGTGGCCTGGCTGCGAGACCGGCTTTATTTATTAGTGACTAGTTTTGTGCCCCGTGCGATGCCCGAGTTGTTTATTGAATTTTAAAATAAAATTTTTTATCTAATGTTATTTGAATTTTCTACTGATGGATTAATAATCACTTGACAATCATACTTGTCTGTTTATTGGTATTTTATGGATTAATTAATAATCACTTGACAATCTAAAAATATTAGAAGTAATAATGTACAACTAAAAAGAACGGTTGTCTAAAGCTGTGATCTTTTTTCATTTTCTCTGAATATCTTGGAAAAGACTGGTTGCATGTTAAGACTTAAGAGAACGGTTATTTGTAACAATAAGCCTCTTTGATTTTTTATTTTTTTCCTTTCGTACCTCTCTGGATCCGACATTTTGTATAAAAATATTGGTATTTTATTGAAAATGAAATTCTAAATAAAATTATATTGAAAATAAAACTCTAAAATAACTTTTTTATCCTACTAAATATATTCAAATTTTATTGAAAATAAAACTCTAAAATAACTTTTTAATCCTATTCTACAAAAAATATATTCAAATAAATCTTACATGTCATATTAATAATTAATTGTCGCCTACGTGGCGCCGCACTTGGCGAAAATTTGGAATGCTAAGTGTCACTGTCTCGTGGTCTGGCTAAAAGTTTAGCTTTATATATTAGTTATATGATATGATATGATAATATATTTGAATTTAAAAAATACAAACAAACCGTGCATCGCAATGCCTCAATTATAGTAAATGCCTCAATCTATATTTATGCTAATTGCCAAAGTATTAAAAAGTGTTCCTATTCAAGTTTAGGTAGCACGTGTTACTTTTCATTATTGGACTTTTAATTGGTTGATTTTATAAACTATTGTAGTTCAAAATTCAAATATTAAAATACAAAAATTCAAAATGTTAAAAAGTTAAGATATTTGATAAATTTTAAATGAAAAATACTTTACACGCAAAGAACATTTGATATTTGATAAATGAAAAGTTAGATGCTCTATGTAATAGAAATACTAACGCGACAATAACACTATACTTTAGTTATAGTCTTTTAATCTAAAATAGTAATTTTTAGAATTTTAACATAAGAAATAATATTTCCCCAGTTAACCGAAAAAAAATAACATAAGAAATAAAAAGATGTTCATATAACAATGTCTGGGTCAAATATTCTTATTGTTTGGGCCCAGTCCATAAATGAAATAATACAAAGCCCAAAAGCAAGGTTCAATCCTCCACTCCATGTGCCAAGTCAGTCAATGACCCAGTCCAAGGAGCAAGCCCGTTTGGCTTCCAAAGCCCAATCCATTCAATTGAGGAAAGGTATAAAAGCCATAACTTGATCAATTTACAATCATTCACAATCAGCCTCAAGCATTTATTCTCTTGCATAGCATTTACTCCTTACACAATACTGACTTCGGCATCGGAGGGGTCTTCCTCGGCACAACCCCCAAGGCCAGTTTTACGTGTTTTTGCCGTGCAGGAAATCCTTAGCCCAATAGTCACTTGGACCAAGATTCGTCTTCTCCCACAAAGGGACCTGCCAAAGGTCCCATTGTTTTCTTCTGAAACAATTTGGCGCCGTCTGTGGGGAAGATACAAAAAGTAAGCCAAAAAATCTAACCAGTCTTAGTAGAAACATGACTAAGAGAGGCAAGAGCACCAAGATTTCTAAGAAGAATGGTCACACCTCTTCAAAGAGGAACAAAGACCCGGGGTGAGGGAAAATCGACCGATTTCGCCATCACCGGAACCAGTTTCATCTTCTTCCAAAGCTCCCTATTCTCTGGAAGGGGATGCTTGGAGGGCTCTCCATCCCACCATACTCGCCAGCGGACAAGTTCGCTTAGGCCGAATGGGTCTAATGCGAGAAGTCCTCCACCGCAAAGTCTACACTCTCGGTCCCAGCCGAAAGGAACCCCTCCGTCGGGGCCCTCTACGGAGGGAGTGACAAGGGCCGTAGCGGTCTGTATGGAGTTCCTTAAGGCCCAAGGAGGTCAACTCCCGCTAACGCCCCACGAGTCTTCACCTCTTCAGTCGAGACACCTGAGAAGGAGAATTGGTCAAGAAAAAGATGGACAAGTTCCATCCTACAAGGAGCTTGGGGAAAAGTGGCAAGAGGACACATGGAGGACCGAGAGGGAAAGGAAAAAGAACCCACAATTCTTTCACCACACCGAAACTCGGGACTCCATGAGTACATGAGTTTCCGGAGCAGCAATACCACCTCTGCGTGTAAAGAGTCTGCTCGCTGAAGCGTCCATGAACGCTTAGGCTCAAGAGAGGTAGACGTGCGTAGCCGTCTCACCTTCCCAGAAGGAACGAACCGGGCCGTACCCCAAATTGTCTCGGCCAGGGACGAAAACCACTTCCACCTCTTTAAGAGGGAGAAGAGAGGTCCCTTCGGCCAAGCAAAAAGGGAAAGCCGTAATGGTTCCTACAAGCTCGCCCTTCCAAAGTTGGATATTGGAAGAGCATGTGTCGACGGTAAAAATACCATCGCACATCACTTACGATGGTACCTCAGACCCGAAAGAGCACATTGCCTCTAACGAGGGGCACATGTATCTTAACCCCAGGTCCGAGGCTATCTAGTGTAAATATTTTCCAACCACCCTCAAAGGTGTTGCACAATCGTGGATCTCCAAGGGGGTGAAAAAAGGCTCTATAACAGGTTGAAATAACCTTGCCAACAAATTCAAGAGCAAGTTTTCTACGGCGAATCGCCGAGAGAAAACGATTGTAGAGTTAATAAGTCTGTAGCAAACAGAAGGCGAAAGCCTCCGAGATTACTTGACTCGCTTCAGCAACGAGTCGTCCAGAATCACGAGTCTAGACCAAGGCCATTCCGTATTTGCGCTGCAGAACGGCCTACAAGCTGGAAAATTCCTAGACTTCATGGTCACGCATCCCCCGCAGACCTTGGAGGAAGCTTTGGATGCCTCAAATAAGTTTATTCGAGCCGAAGAATGGAATAAAGCAAAATCTCAGTCCCAAGAAGGGGTCGTGAAAGTAAAGGGTCAAGTGCCCAAAGGCCAAGGGTCAAGGAAAGGGAAGGTGAAAGCCTCAGAACCTTCTTCGGCACCTGAGCCGAAGAAAGATAGGACCCCCTATACGAGGAGGTTTGAGTCTACTGGACACCGCATCGAGGACTGCCTCCAGCTGAAAGACCAGATCAAGGATTTGGTCCAAAAAGGCTATTTGAAAAAGTACGTCGCGGACTGCCGTGAAGAGAAGAAGGCTGAGAGAGATTCTCGGCAGGATTTGGACTTTCTCCGAAAAAGAGACAAGCTGAATGACAAGGAAATCCTTGACATTCTCACTATTTCTGGTGGGATCTCTCGGAATGCGATTGAACGCCACCTGAGGGGCTTGACCCATCAAGTACATAATGGTGAGTTCCAAGCACCTCAGTCTCCGGTGCCGAACATGTTGTTCACAGCCGAAGACTGCAGGGGGGTGGTTTACCCCCTAATGACCCGTTAGTGATCATGATGGGCATTGCAAACCACAACGTCTATCGAACCCTCGTTGACGGTGGCAGCGGGGCGAATATCCTCTTTCGAAGGGAATTCGACCAGCTGAAGCTGGAAAGTAAGCACTTAACTCTAGTTCCTTCCCGGTAACTGGATTCAATGGCTCTTCATCATACCCATATGGGATGATTCTGCTTCCTGTCTCCCTAGGCCGAAGCCTAGCACAGCGGAGCATTATGGCCGAGTTTTTGGTCGTCGATGTTCCGTCTGTGTACAACGTAATCATGGGAGACCCCTCATTCACGATGTTCAAGGAGTTGTCTCGACGTACCATCAAGCAATGATTTACGTTTTGGACAAGGGGCGCTCCGAAAAAATCTTGGGCAGCCAAAAGGAGGCCCGAAGATGCAACCACCTCAAACCGTCCAAGAGTCGCCGCAGTGACAAGGATGATTAAGAAGAAAAAGAAAAAGACCGAGGTACGAAAAGGCCCAAGGGCTTAAGTGCCTCGGCTCAAGGATCCCCACCAAAGAAGACATCTTTGGGGAAAGAAAAGGCTAGTTTTTCGTCTGAGCCGAAAGACTCAGGAAGCCAGCCGAAGTCTGGGAAGCCCGCTGATATTGACAGTAGGCCGGAATCCAAGGAATCCAGTGCCAAAGCAATGGAGCTGGATAATCAGACAGAATCAATACCGTTGACCGAAGGAGATAATGAAAAATGTGTCAACATTGGGCAAGGACTGGACCCGAGCTTCCGCGTTGAATTAATCCAACTTCTTCGGGACAACCGAGATTTGTTCGCTTTCTCGGCAGCAGACATGCCCGAGATTGACCCGAATCTCATCTCCCATAAGCTTAATGTCGACCCCACATGTCGACCCATTAAGAAAAATAAGCGGAACTACTCTGCTCAAAAGAATCAAGACATCGCAGTCGAAGTAAAAAAACTTCTGGACGCAGGGTTCATCGAGCCTTGTCAATATCCGGAATGGTTGGCTAATGTGGTGATGGTTCAGAAAGCAAATGGCACCTGGAGAATGTGCGTTGATTTCACGGACCTAAATAGGGCTTGTCCGAAGGACTTTTATCCCTTGCCGAGGATCGATCAACTAGTCGACTCGATGAGTGGCCATGCCTTGCTTAGTTTCATGGACGCATTTTCTAGGTACCATCAGATCTTCATGCACCTCGATGACCGTGCAAAAACGACATTCGTTACAAGTTCCAGGGTGTACAATTACAAAATGATGCCCTTCGGATTGAAAAATGCGGGGGTAACATATCAGAGGTTGGTTGATTAGGTATTCGCCAAGCAAAAAGGCCGAAACATGGAATTTTATGTTGACGACTCCATCGTCAAAAGAAAAGAAGCGAAAGACCATGTTGCGGACCTGACTGAAACCTTCGCCACCCTTCGCAGACATCAAATGAAGCTGAATTCGAAGAAGTGTGTCTTCGGCGTGAAGTCAGGCAAGTTCCTTGGCTTCATGGTCAGTAAAAGGGGGATTGATGCCAATCCCACCAAAGTATAAGCAACTCTTGATCTTCCGGAGCCGAAAACAAAGAGGGATGTTCAACGTCTCACTGGCAGAATGGCTGCCCTGTCTAGGTTTATCTCTAAAGCCTTGGACAAAGGGTTGCCTTTCTTCAAAGTGCTGAAACTCCCAAAATCTAAGGAGCTCATCTGAGAAGATGAACAAAGAGAGGCCTTCCAGCAACTCCGTGAACATCTGGCGAAACTCCCGACTCTGGCAAGACCAGCCGAAGGAGAAACCTTGTACTTATATGTAGCGGTCAGCCCAGCTACTGTAAGTGCGGTGCCGCTCAAGGAAGAAGAAAAAACTCAGCAGCCGATCTACTTCGTCAGCCACACTCTGACAGATGCCGAGACACGTTACCCCCTACTCGAAAAAGTTGCTTATGCAGTAGTGGTAGCCGCTCGGAAGTTGAGGCCCTATTTTGACTGCCATCTAATAGTAGTCTTAACCGATCAGCCGCTAGAAAAAGTCCTCGGCAAGGTAGAAAAATCTGGTAGACTAGCAAAGTGGGCTTTCGAGCTCAGTATCAGTTACCAGCTGAGGGTAGCTATGAAGGCTCAAGCCTTGACAGACTTCCTAGCCGAGTGTTGTTATCAAGAGACACTTGACGAGGAAAAGAGGATCTGGACTGTTTTTACGGATGGATCTTCCACCGTAAATGGTTCGGGGGCAGGGGTAGTAATAACCTCGCCCGAAAGCAAATCCTTTGAGTATGCACTAAAATTTTCATTCAAAGCTTCAAACAATGAAGCCAAATATGAGGTCGCAGTTGCCAGTTTAGAATTGTGCATAGCACTGGAAGCCCAGCATGTCTGTTTGAAAACAGACTCCCAGCTTGTCGCAAATTAGATCTGAGGTGAATACGAGGGCCAAAGAGCCCTCAATGATATCTTACCTCGCAAAGATCAAATCAGTCATTGCGAAGCTAAGGACTTTTGAGATTGAACTGATCCAAAAGGGTCAAAATGCTCAAGCCAACGCACTCTCCAAACTTGCAAGTTCAACTTTAACTGAGTTGAACCGATATGTATATGTAGAAGTGCACCGAGAAAGAAGTGTGGACCAAGAACCTGAGGTTCGCTGTGTCGCACACGAGCCGAGTTGGATGGATCCCATCCTAGCTTACAAACTTCGGGGAGAAATTCCCGAAGACAGAAACTTAGCCTCTAAGATAAAAAGAATCAGCTCAAGGTTCATCGTCTTCAGAGGAGAGCTTTTGAAAAAAGTCCTTTTTAGCTCCACTGCTGAAGTGCGTGGGTCCAACAGATGCTAACTACATCCTTCGGAAAATACACCTCGGCATCTGCGGAAACCACATAGGGGGATGAGTCTTAGCCCATAAGGTATTAAGGGTTGGGTACTACTGGCCAACCATGATCATAGATGCCAAGGAATTGGTGAAAAAGTGCGAAAAATGCCAAAAATTCGCACTAGTCATCCATCGCCCGTCGTGAGATCTTCAGCCAATCCCGAATCCTCTTCCAATCGCTCAATGGGGATTGGATATCTTGGGACCATTTCCTGAGGCTCCATATCAAAAAAGATGGCTAATAGTCGACATAGACTATTTCAGCAAACGGATCGAAGCCGAAGCTGCTTCGAACATTACCGATCAAACAGTCAGGAAATTTATTTGGCAAAACATCATTACTTGCTTCGGGATTTCTAAGGTGTTTGTCTTCGATCATGGAAGGCAATTTGATAATCTGCCGCTGAAACGGTACACGGATTAGTTCGACATTAAGTTGGCATACTCCGCGGTATGTCATCTGCAGAGTAATGGTCAAGCCGAAGCGGCAAATAAACAGATACTCAACGCTTTCAAGAAGAGAGTTGAAGATCAAAAGTCGAAGTGGATAGAGGAGCTTCCAGGAACTCTCTGGTCATTCCGGACAACCGAGAAAGAAGAAAAGGGACATTCACCTTTTGAACTAGTGTATGGATCCGAAGCTGTCCTCCTAGTGGAAATAGCCTCAGAAAGTCTAAGGGTGAATCTCTTCTCAGCCGAAGAAAATGAACAATTTATGAAGGAGTCCCTCGACTTCTTAGACGAGATCAGAGATTCAGCTCGAGATAAAATGGCTTCTTACAAGCAAAGAATCAGCAAGTTTTACAACCGAAGGGTCCACGCAAGACTCCTCAAAATTGGGGACCTTGTCCTTCGAAATGCTGCTGCTGTGCAAAAAGGCCGCATTCGTGGGAAACTCTTGGCTACTTGGGAGGGACCTTATGAAATTTATGATGAGCTTTAGCCGAGAACATACCGACTACGGCAGTTAGATGGGACTAAGTTGAAAAATCACTGGAATGCCGATGTACTTAAGAAATATCATGTGTAAAGCCCTTGAAGAGCAGCCTATGTAAGTACCTTTCTTTACATTAATGAAAGGCCTTTGAGCCACCATTTATCCAAATTAAGCGAAGTTTCTATTTTTTCTGTCTTCAATGATTTTTGAAAAATTCAAGGTTTTCATTCGGTGCTGCCCGAAGTATTGCATAGTGATGCATTGTAATTCGGCAAGCCTTAAAGCCTACCGATACGGGGATAAATGATAAAATCCAGAAGTATTGCCTAATGAGGCCTTGTACTTCGGACGAATCAGTTCCCCCGGGCAAAGAGGCCATAGGTGCATCCGAAACATTGCCTAAAATAAGGAAACGATAAAGCCCCGAAGTATTGCCTAGTGAAGCATTGCACTTCGGATGAATCGGTTCCGGGTGATGATTGCATTTCTAAATTATTGCTTAAGTGAAGCATTGTACTTTGGATGGATCATTGCCCTGGCATCGTGTTTTTGATAGTCGTTCCCTCGGATGAATTATAAAGGATCACAAGAGTATTGTTCGCAGAGTCTTCGGCTCTCGAACAAGAAGTAAGACCTTTAAAAACAAAACAGAATAGAAAAGAAAAACGAGCGAAAACTCCAAAATCTGGGTTATTGCAAAGATATCACCAAGTCAAAACCCTCGGCTGCGCCGAGGAGTCAAAGCACTCTCCTTAAAAACTGAAGATGGGGGCAAGAGGCACTCGTACAACAAGTTCCTAGCCAAAGCTTATTACTTGCGAAAATTTTCACCAGTTGAAACATCCAAGTAAACAGAGCAAGGTAAAAGGAATGCAAGCAAAAACAGTGTGCTCTCAGCAAATAAATAAGTTCTCAGCTAGTAATAAGTTCTCAGCAAATAAATAAGTTCTCAGCTAGTAATAAGTTCTACATTTAGACAAATTTTGAAGGAATTTAGAAAAGCAGGCACTAGAAAAAGCAAGGCTGAGAAGAGCTCCAAATTCATTTAAATGAGGATTTTAAATTCAAGTAAAAATGAAATCCTTAATCGGCAGCCACCCACAAGCGGAAACACAGCTGCCGAGCAGAGTATAAAATCAACAAAAAGTAAAAATGTTTGTACAAATTCAAGGAAAGCTGAAGGCAAAAACAGAGGTAAAAGCAGATGCGGAGATAATCATTCAAGCACAGGTTGATCCGCAGGATTCCGTAGACGACTGCCCGAGTTCCTATGCTTCAGCATTTTCAGGACTAGCACTCGGAGTAGTGGAAGCTTCGGCGCCAGCGGAGGATGAAAGCAGGGCGAACAACATCTTTCTCTCTCCTTGCGGCTTCTTCTTCATTAGCCTATGCTTCGGCTTGGCGAGCCAGGAATGCAACTTCAGCTTGGCTAGCCTCGTTCACATGGGCATCATCAGGGTCCATGGTCCAAGCTTCAGCCTGATCCCAGTTGATTTCAGGATCAACATGAAAAGCCAGACGCCGAGCGACTTTGTAGCCATTCTCAAAGCCTTCCTCATACTACTCCTGGGTGTAAATCTGAACCTCTTGCAGTTTGTGAGCAGCTTCAAGGTCAGCCTTGACTTTGGCAGCTTTCTCTTTCTCGGCCTTCAGCTCGTCCCTCAGCTTCTGGTTTTCGGTGTCCAGTTCAGATTGCTTTTTCTGGGACTCGTCTGTAGCGCGAGCAATCTATCCCTCTAAATCGGCAACCATGAGGCGCCGAGTCTCAACTTCCCTCTGCACTCGCTGCTCGATGTGCGCCTTGAAGTCAGAGATGCTGTCAGCCCCACACTCTTAGATCAAAGCATGACCTTCGTCCAGCCAAGGGAAAACGATCTGCTTTAAACCCTGGCAGAAGCTGAGGAAGTTGGCATTTATGGACTCCATCTCTGCCTTAAGGGCCGAGGCAGCTTCCTCAGCAGCCAGCCTCTTCAGCTCAGCAATCCTGATTTGGCACTTAGCCACTTCAGCTTCTTCAGCCTTTGTTTTTAGCTCGTCGTTCATTTTCACGGCCTAAAAGGGGTTATGAAAGACCTACAAAAGAGGAAACATGAACGATTCAGCCGAAGTCCGATACTTAGAGGATTTTTGCTAGAAAAAAATAAAAAATCAGAAGCTCAACGCAAAAACGAAGCCAAAACTTAGAAAGAATTTCAAGTCCAAAGAGTTCACCTGCATCAGCAGCCTTTGGTTCTCAAAAAAGGGGTCTGGTACCCTACCAAGTGGCTTAGATGCCCCTGATGCTACTCCAACAATCCAAGCTCTGGCCCTGTCCAACTCTGGCATATTTGGAAGATCACCAAAGTATTCAGTCGCCAAGCTTCGCTTAGATTCAAAAAGATTTCGAGCATGCTCAGGAATAGACACCAGGGGGGCAGAGCCGAACCCAATCTCAGTGGACTAGAAGGTCCTGAAGGAGTTCCCAGCAGGGGTAGATGGGACATCAAAGTTTGCTGCCTCTTCAGCTTCATCCTCCACCTCAGCCTGCTTCGGAACCTCTTCACCCAAAGCCTGCGTCTCGTCCTCAGCGTCGACGAGCAACGCATCAGCCTCTCTCCTAACTTCATCGGAGAAGGCCTCGGCCACGTGGTTCGGAGCCGAAGGAGGAGTCTTCGGCAACTTTGCCTCCTCAGCAGGAGGAGGAGTCACCTCCCTCTGCTCCTCCGGCTTCTCTTCTTCAAACCGAGGCCTCTTTGGAGGAAGAACGGGAGCCCGAAATTGTCCGGGCAGAACGAGCCGCCTCATCTTCTCCGGGCCTGCCATCCCTTCGTCTGATGATCTGACAGGGGAAGGATTTGCTTCTGTTGGTTCTTCCTTATTCTCCTCTTCCTCGTCAAACTGCGGCAGAGAGGATAGGAGGGCAAAGACAACATTAGCCAAAAACTAAATAAATAAATAAAATTTCAAGCTGAAGTTCTATACTTAGAGAAATTTTGCAAAATTTCACAAGTTGAAAAGGCAAAAGGAAGGTCTAAGCAAAAGGAACGAAGTAAGGAGAAAAATGAAAGCTAAAAAAGCATTGAAAAACTCACTGAAGTCTTCAACAGACGAGCTTCTTCAGAATCCTCGTCCTCGTCGCCCACCTCAGCTGCTAGGCCTGCTCCACTTCGGCAAGCTGCGGCGGCAAGTGTTGCAGCTGCGTCCTCTTTGGCAGAGTGGAGGAAAAAAGGATCAATCTTCTCGAACCAAGGCTTCTGCACTTGGTACTCGAGGGCACTGACACTCTGACGCCTCCTTGGATGCAGGGAAAGGGCCCGATCTTTTGAGTCAGTGATCTTCGGCGTGTTAGTGATCGGATTCCTGTCTTGGCTGATCCCAAGCACTTCGTAATTCACGCCCGAGTTTTCCTCGCACAGCTCTGAAAAGACCAAGAAAGCAGACTGTCAGTTCAGCCGAAGGAGTTATACATCAGAAAAATTATAAAGAATAAAAGGTTTCGGCCCCAGCCGAATCACTTACCGCCTTGGTATCTTCGTCTGAGGCCGATGACAGCAAGCATCTTCTCTTAAAAGATGTAATGCAACAAGGCAGCCAGATAGAGGGCACATTCGCCATTCGGCCAGCGGCCCCGCGGACGTTCATTCGGCGAAATAACTCCATCTGCCGACAATCGGCCTTGAAAAAATCATCAGGGCCAATACTAGACATCTTCGGATCTGGCTTTCTTAAGTAACGGGGGCCGCCAAAATAATTCAGATGATCTTCGTCTGAGGGCGCCCTTATCCAGATCCACTGCCCTCTTCAATCCTTATCTGAAGTATCGTTCAGATAAGTCGAAATAAAACCTCTTTCGTCCTCAATCTGCCACCAGCCAGGCCCATGCCACTTGTTGGACTGGGTTTTCGGCATCAACTTGTGTATGGAGCGAAAACAGTGCACACTCGGGTCCAGCCCGTAAAATAAACAGACCCATAAGTAAGTTATGATTCTTCGAATGCTTACAGAAGTTAACTGGGCCAAAGAGATGTTATACCTGTTCAGCAACTTCACAACAATGCATGGGTGGGGAACCGAAGCCCGTATTGCAGCTGCCGGGTATAAACCCCGATATATCCGGGTGGAGGGCGGTGAATTCTTTCCTCAGCAGAAGGCATTTGGCACCAGTAGCCATCCCCTTCCATAGTGCCGTAAAAATTCTCGAGTTGCTCGGCAAAATAATATTTGGCGTCATTTTCAATCCACCAAGAGTAGGGCGCAGCATTCATTATGCCCTCGTTCTCTCGGATATCCGTCCATTGCCTTTCCTCGGGAGTCAACGGCCTAGATGCCGAAGCCCTACTTCGGCCAGAAGTACTGGCTTGTCCAGAATCTTACGGGGCTACGCTAGTGAGGGGGACGACCCTTAGCGCAGCTCCCCTCGGGATAGCAGCAGGCCCAGTCCTAGCATTGGGATTATGGCCACTAAGAAACGGCATCATCGCCAGAGGTCGATTCCGCCTCGGAATCAATTGCGACGTTTCTTCTTCTTCTCCCTCAGAGTTTGGTTCGGATTCAATGGGCCTCTTGCCTCGGTCACCAGCCATTTTTAGGGAAAAAAGAGAATGCGAAAAGTCGAAAATTGAGGAAAAAGGGGAGTATTCCAGAAAACCGAAGAAATTTTGAAGAAAATTACCTTTACCAAGTTCAGAATTCGTCGATATATAAGTTTGGGGCAATGGATTTCACTTTACAGCTTCGGATTGTTGGGAATGAGCGAGAAATGAATTCGAGTAAAGGGATTGAATTTAGAGAAAAAGGGGATTCGCATGCGCAAAACCGTGTGAAATAGTGAGGGGTAATAGTGCCACTAGCTTAAATATTTTTCCGGAAACAAGATTTTTCGGAGTTAAAGCTATTGAAAACCCCACTAATCCCACTTTAATTAGTGGTTGTTCATGTTCCACTCTTTAATTGACCACCTGCTAAATCTTCTCCACTTCCTCCATAAACGGTTATTAGCACTAATGACTCATTAACTTCCCTAAATTCAAATTATCTTCATTTACTTCCCTCCAAATTCCACAAAGTCCGGAACCCGACTCGTTATCCTTCCGAGTCGGGTCTGGGGGGAAAATTGTCTGGGTCAAATATTCTTATTGTTTGGGCCCAGTCCATAAATGAAATGCAAAGCCCAAAAGCAAGGTTCAACCCTCCAGTCCATGTGCCAAGTCAGTCAACGACCCACTCCAAGGGGCAAGCCCGTTTGGCTTCCAAAGCCCAATCCATTCAATTGAGGAAAGGTACAAAAGACATAACTTGATCATTTTACAATCATTCACAATCAGCCTTAAGCATTTATTCTCTTGCATAGCATTTACTCCTTACACAGTACTGACTTCGGCATTGGAGGGGCCTTCCTCGGCACAACCCCCGAGGCCAGTTTTACTTGTTTTTGCTATGCAGGAAATCCTTGGCCCAATAGTCACTCGGACCAAGATTCGTCTTCTCCCACAAAAGGACCTGCCGAAGGTCCCATTATTTTCTTCCGAAACAAACAATAAAGATATCTAAACCAAACATGAAAAGGATAATATAACTCATATTCCAAATGGCCATAGCAAATACTCGGTTGGTCTATTTGCTAGCTTTGATAGACTTTATTTCATTCAAATCTTTAGAGCATACACAATGGTTGCCCAACCCCATCTTGGTTATTGATTATTTTATTATTTTATCCATCTTCCACCTCACTTATAACCACTCTTATAACCATTTAATAACCAATGTATGCCAATATTTAACCATAATATTTTGGTTATACATTTTCTCTCTCCTACTTTTACCCAACCCCACCACACAATTTATTACTTAAATTCTATTATTATTAAATAATGCATTTGGTAATAATCATTCAAAATTAATAATTATTTATTAGCATACATTAATTAGATAAAATCTCAAAAATTTAAAAATAATGCAATTTTGATATTAATTAGTACGTAATTAGTCGTTAATTAAGACACAAACAATAACTTAATTTTTTTATTAATAATGACATTATAATATAAAATTCATTCACATCCTCAAACAACAACTTATTAAAAATATTCAAACTACAAATCAGACCTTAAGTACATAAAAAAGAACAATAAAAAAGGAATTATTTGAAATCAACCAACATTACGACAATAATCAACCATACACTAATACATTAGTCTGAGGGGAACAACTTCTTCAACAAAGTGCTCCTTAATTCTTGATCTTCCGAAGATAAGTTTGGCTTTGAATCGAGGTGTTTAAATAACTCCATATTAATTTTTCTTTGCTTCCTTGCTTCTTTCTCCCTTTCTAGTTGCAACCTTGTAAGTTCAACTTCATTTTCTGATTGCCTTATAAGGTTCATGTTCTGGGCAGTGTCCAACCATTGTTGCCATGCTCCACTTGGCATGTTTGGCACCTTGCTCTTTCCTTTATTTTTACTAGATTCGTTGCTAGAAGGAAAGCCTGAATACCCAATATCACCACTGGTTGGTGTTTCTGGGTTTGATGAAGAGGAGTAGTTTCCAGCTTCATTGATACGAGATCTCTTTGAGTCACTTCCTTGAGTGGATGTCTTTTCCTTGCATTTTTTAACAACATCTTCACTTGGTTTCCATGCTTCATGTTGTTTTAAGATGTCCCAAACATGCTTGTCTTGAAAGGTTTTAGAGCATAATGAAGACTTTGCTTTGTCGTTAGCATATATACTATATGCTAATTTCATAACATCTTCATCATTCATACCACTTCCCTTTTTTGATTCAGCATGAGCATGTGAGCCACAAAATTTAGAACATGAAGCATTAATCCTTCTCCAACGGTTTCTAAGTTGCTCCGTACCCCTCATTTTCAACAAATCTTCTCGTGTTACCCGATCAGTACCTTCTTCGAAACACCTTTGTTTGTATAGTCTAACATTATTATACATTTCTTCAATTTTCCTCCAAAAAACATCCCCCTTTTGGTTAGTGTTAGTTTTTTTATTTTGACTAACCTCAAGCCAAGCCTTCACAAGAACCACTTCTTCAGCTTTTGACCAAAAAATTTTCCTTCCATCTTGATTGCCTCCTTCATTACCTCTTTCATTACCTTCGCCTTCTTCAACTTCTGGTTCATTTTCGTCATCTGATGTATTCGATGTGTATGAACAATCGAAACTCGGAAATGCACCATCACCTTGTGACATAGAAAAATGTTGAGACATGGAAAATGTTGAATCAATTTGAGAGATTTGAATATTTTCAAAAGATGGGATAACATTTGGAGAATTTGAATAATTAGGATTTTGTGGTGGTTGAAAAGGAAACGGAGTGAAAGTACTTGGATTTGAGAAATTGAGATTTTGTGAACCGTAATTCGGAAAATTTTGAAAATTTGTATCTAAATCTGAGTTGAAATCAATTGGAAGATTAGAATAGTAAGGTTGAGGATTTGGATTATTTTGGGGCTGTGATGAGTTATGAGATTTTGTGGATTTTTTTTTTCTGTTAGATTTTGGAATGTTCATCTTAACACAATTTGCCAATAAGAAGAGTAATTTTCACTTAAAAAAAAGTTGTTTCAAAATACTTCAATATTGGGCTCATTTTATAGAGAAAAATAAAATAGAGCCGTTGGTGTATTTTTTTTTTTTCAGAATTGTATTTTAAAAATTATGGCCGTTACAAAAATTACAACGGTTATAAATTCAGAGCAAATCTCAACCATTGATATTTGTATTACGTGTCAAAATCTTAGCCATCCATGTCAACCAAAAAGCAAAAAAAAAATTGCATGACCATATACATAACCGGTTATTTGAATAACCTGGTTATTCAATTGATACCCCAATAATTTCTCTCTCCTCAATATTTTATTAATATTTTCATTTTCTCTCTCTTAATAACCACCCAAATAGTTAATGGCTGTGGGTACTCTTACAACGTTAAAAATTTATCCTTATTTTTTCTTAAAACAAAAAAGGTATGTTGTTGTAATGTTATTTACTTATCTCCCACAACTTCTTTTGTATTGTTTTTTTTTTTGTTTTAAATATATCTTCTTCTTTTTAGAGGGATATTTTTAAATATATCTCCCACAAGTTAATCTACAGCTTTTAATTGACGTTTGGTGATTTTGTTTATTTTAAATTAATTATGAAAAAAATACTTATTTTGTAAAGTTGATACATTAACAAATAAAATATTAAATGTTCCATACTGAACAATTTGATAGATATATAATGATTGAGAGTGTATAGCTTAGTCCAAACATTTTTATCCTTGTTATGTAAGAAACACTAATGTGACAACAATATTAAATAAAATTTACTATCAAAAACATTAAAAGAAAATTTAATGCATGCTTTGAAAATCGATAGCCAGGCAAATTACACCTCTACATTGAGAAAGGAAGGATTTGCCAAATTGGTATTAATTAATAAAGAAATTACTAAAATAGTGTTCACTTGAAAATATTTCTCAAAGTGGCGTTCACGTAGGTTTGGAAATTACAAAGCTAGGAGTTAAAACATGATAGCTAAAAGCCTTGAAACATAATTGAAGAGACAATTTCTTTATAATAAAATCCTAATAAATATGTATACCATCAAATTCTTTATCTTTAATGTTTACAATATCTTAATCTGTGTAGCCTTGAGCCTTAATCAATAATGCTTCTGTATTTTAATAGCAAAATGGATACAATAAGCACTAACGAAAGTATGAATTATGAATACCAAGTAATATATATACGTGTTAAAAAAATTTCTAGCATTTTTGGTATGGATATACCTTTTAAAAAAAAATCTATGTAACATGATACATAATGCATTATTTAGTCGGACGTAAATCATCAAAGGGCACTTATTAATCACCATAGTGTTCTTGAAACCTAGTAACCTACTATATCTAGTTCTACATTGTAATATCAATTTGGAGACTATATTACACTATATTACTAAATAGCTCAAAACATGTCATACTAAGTCAAAAACTCAATCTCTAAACACGACTAATTTTTTAGCACCATTTTTTAATAGGGAGATGATGAACAACCTTCAGGTACGGATGTTTTTTTAAATTAGACTTTAAAATGAATCGATAAAAAAAATTATAGGTTTGAGTTTTCCGAACCTACATGGACACTACTTTGAGAAATATTTTCAAGTGAATACTATTTTAGTAATTTCTTTATTTTTGAACACTAATTCGGCAAATCGTTCTTGAGAAAGAAGAAAAGATATTCATTTTTTTTTTTTTTGAACGGGAAGAAAAGATGATCATGGAAAACAATTTAATCACAATTTTTTTCTTGAAAGATTTTAAAACACGATTTAATGATGATTAAAATGTGACAAAAGTAATGGACTAAGTCAATATTTTCATAAATCTCAACAATAAAGATTGCTTCATATCATTCCTCAAACAAGATAAGAAAACAAGCTACATTTAGAAATAAAAAAGGAAAGAAAAAAAAAAAAGACAAGTTGGACCGAACTAGTAGTACTAGGTTAAACTATTCCTAAAATTTAATCTGTCAACGGTTAAACTTCAAAAATAACCGTGTAGCAAAAAACCGTGATAACTTTAACTAAGTCATTTTATCTCCATCTACTTCGGTTATATAAAGACTGTTTCATATCACACAAAAAATAAAAAATAAATAAACAACAACAAAAAAAAGCAAACATATTATCATTGATTTTGTTTCCAGAAACTCTGTTCCTTGTATTTTTAAACTTTTGTAAGGCCTCAAAAATTCTGTTCAATATCAGAGTTCGTGGAAGAGGGGGTTTGGTGAAATGACCCTTAAGGGTGGCACCAACCAAGCATGCGCTGCGTGCAAATACCAGCGGCGGAAGTGTGCACCGACGTGTGTTCTTGCCCCCTACTTCCCTGCTGATCAACATAAGATGTTTCTGAATGTTCACAAACTCTTCGGAGTTATGAAAATTCAGAAACTACTACATGTGCTACCCCCAAGCACACATGGTGAAGCAATGGCATCCATCATTCACCACGCAGATATACGGGATCGTTATCCGGTGCATGGATGTCTTGGGGTGATTCATGCTTTGCTAAATCAAATTTGGCAGTGTCAGGCAGAGCTTTTTGATGTTCAGTCCATGCTAAAGGTATTCCGCCAGCAACATGAACAGCAGCAACAGGTGCCATCAGATGGTGTTCCGAAGGAAGACTTTAATGGGGCGTCACAATTACAAATGGAGATGGCGAATATGGTGCCAGTTTCCCAGAGTCACTCGTACTCCAGCAGTAGTAGTCCCTGTAATCCTACTTATCTTGACGTCAAAGTTACTTCGGTGAACTCCTTGTGGAACCAACAAGGAGAAGGTAATGATAGTAACAACAGTGAGAATGAGAAAATAATGCCTGCACAGTCAAAGATGGTGGTCACTCCAGAACCACTGGCTGTTCAGAAGGAATCCTTTCAAAATTACGACATGCATCCGTATTTTGACACCATTGATGACAGACAATCATATGTTGATACTAAGGATGCATATGAATCAAGGTAACAACACTCATAGGTTTGGTTATATAACAAATTACATACTGTATAATATATTACGTATAACATTCATCATGTTAATGAGAAAAAATGCTAGAAACATTGCATATAGATTAGGAAAGAACAAATGTATGACAAAATCTATGCCAGCAGATGACAGAACTCTTTTCATTCATACTTTTCCATTCGAAGCTAATATTCTTTGTTGAATGTGTATATGCAGTTCAAAATCAATCAATCAATCATATGCAGTTCAAAATCATCGGCAAAAAAAAACAACGAAGTGCAGCTCGCGTTTTGCTAAGAATGAATTCATAAGAGCTGCTAGAACGAGATTTCAGTCCTACTAATGTCATCTAATGACATTGATAAGCCCAATTTTGATCTGAGAATATTTTTTCAGTCTTTTTCTTCTCTAGTCGGGTGAAATTTTGCAATTCTTTATTCAGTTCACACTTGAGTTATGTTGTGTATGATAAAACTATACTCATTACATTAGCAATAAATTAAATGAAATGAAAGAGTTTATGCTGTTATGAGTCATCTTCCTCCTCCTCATCTAGCATATTAACATATGGTCGCTATTTGTAAGGATATAACGACACAATAGTCATAAATTTTTTGGTAGTCAGCATATAGTAAACCATTCTACATTACTGTCATTCATACAGAAAGAATTTCGTTATTATAGTCGTTGAAGATGATATTATTCATTGGGGATCATCCTAATATCTGATGTCCCATGAACTCTCAATGTACTAAGGAACATAAGAAGTGTACTTACGACGTGTAACTAGATACTTCAAAGAAGCATGACCTATCATTATTTAAACAAGATGTCGCCTATTCTATTTCTTCAAAACTAGACGGCTAGACATATACTCTAATTGTCTAACCAACTGAATGTGTCAAAATTGGTTGAATCATACATAACATACTATTTACAAGGTTATTTATGCATTTACCCATTTTCCGTCTTGTATTTAGGGTAAATGTCATAGAAGCCGAGTGTTGTAAGATCCACAAAATGGACACTTGTGATGAAGCCAGTGGTAGGCAGCAGTTCCTTTCTTCTCACAATCATTGCATAATATGGCCTGGAGATTTTTTAAATCAATTATAATTACAGAAAGTATTAATCCAGATGGATAAGTCAAAGATTGCACCAACCTGAGTCCGGCCTACATACTCCTCTGGTATGTTCTCTTCACCTAAAAGTGCATCCAACATTCCAAATAACACCTGCATAACACCCCCCATTTTTTTAAAAAATGAAAAGAATTTGTACCCTTACATCTTCAAAATCCACTTACATCTTCAGCAAACTTAACTAAATTTTTGACAAATTCAAGTTCCTCAGAAGAGAGAAAAAAAAAAAAAAAATATATTGCTTAGGAGAGATATATACAAAGTGAAATGTTGAGTGTGGCCCAATGTGTTGGTAAAGTGTATGTGCACACACATTCTAAAAGCTTCCAAATAAATCTAGCAAGAAAGGTTAATGCTTGTTCATGATATATTTGAATTAATCTCTCCTCTTTGTTCTTTTGTTATCGTCTACTTTCCGTTTTGATTTTTTTTAGGCCAAAATTGAACTCAGCAGCACCAACTACTATAACTTGGGTGCACCTAATAGCACGACTTTTAGTGGGTATAGCCTACATCATGAACTATAAACTTGGGTGCATGAAATAACATAAATGGCACTGGAGGTGAAATAAAATACAAAAGTATATCGTCTAATCTAAATTATTTCTCCAACCTAAGCCCATATAGTTCATGAAATGACATAGGTCATCAAATGAGAAATAATATAGTAGATTATGTCATTTCATCTATGTCATCTATTGCAACAAATCTATAATTTGTGTTGTGGCTACACCCAAGCACATAGTTCATGGTGTGGGTTGCACCTGCTTAAATCATGTTGTAGGGTAGAACCAAGCTATCGTTGGTGTTGTTAAGACCACTTTTGCATTTTTTTATCTTCCTAATTTTGCTTTTATTCTTTTTATTTATTTATTTATTTTTAAACAGTAAGATACCGGGAGGAGGGGGGGGGGGATCCCCCTCCTATCACAGGAGGGGGGGATGAGGAGTCGGGGAGATGGAGGGACTAACCAAACCTCCACTCCTCACTCCTCGCTTTTATTCTTTTTATAGTAAAGAGAATACTCACTTTTAAATCTCCTTAACCCACCAAATGATCCACATTTTATTATATAATAATACTGATGTCTCTAAAATTTCTCTTCCCTACCCAAAAAGTCAAAAGAAGGACCCATTTTCCACCAATATTTTCAAATTGCTATAGTAAATGAGAAGAAGGGAATACAGGGTTGTATCATGCAAGAGATTACTTGAAGTTGGAAGCAGCTAGAGAAATGACTCTGTGAGCTTTTTAGAACATTATAGCTAGAATAAAGATAAAGGAATTTCCATAATCTTCCAATCATTTCTTCCATCCACTATCTTCAACTAGGGCATTCATTCGCAAGCATGGACATAAGAAGCCATACTCAAACTACAAGTTTTTGAACATAATATTCCTCTTTTGTATACCATCCACCATTCCACCCAATTTACTAATCCACTTTGCACAACTCCTTTATGAGGTTTTATCTTTTAGATAGTGAGTGCTATTATTGTATGATTTAACCCCTAATATTTTAGGGTTCTTGTACTCTCATGTACTATCATATAATGGATTTCCGGGTGCTTGTCATCCATGGGTTTTTTTGCCTCTATTTGAGGAATTTTTAAACGTTAAACAGTGCATAGCCATCAACTTTTTATAAAATCAACTAACAAGGCGTCAAGGCGTTCTTGTGTCCTGATTTTCACAAGGGTATGTTAGCTATATGTTACAATTAAAATATTGATTATACCCCGCATCATACACCAGTGTTATGTTTGTCAACATCGTTGCAAGTCCTTGACAGATCACGAAGCTTATTGAGGGTAAAAATATTGAAGATTTTTTTTTTACCCTTATGTTTTCTCTAGTCTAACTAGCCTGATTTCACTTTTGCACTTTACTTTACCTTCTTAACTGATTTTTGTGCACAACTTTTACAAACAGTTTTGAATGATGGTTCTTGTTAGCCAAATCCTCCTGGGATTGTGGCTTTGTTGGTGTTGTTGAAATTAAGCCCCTCGAAAGCTTCAGTAACCCCATCTTGCAATTATTCCAATTTATTAATCAGAATCATCTTCCTTTTCCCTAATTTCAGTGTTTCTAAGCTATGTTATCGCATAGCAATTACTAGTTTGAGTTGATGCGGACATTAGTTTCCTAACAATTACCTTTTACTCCAAAAGAGAACAAATTTGAAACTAAGATGTGCAGATTAATCATAAATAGCAACAAAAAAACAAAAGATTTATTAAGCATTAAAGCATATCTCAATCAACAAACTGACAGAAATTTCTAGGCTATGATGTTGCAGAAGTGATTAGAAGATTTAGGTTAAAAAAAAAGGTGGAAGTAATCTACTTAAGTTTAAAAGCTAAACAACTAAAGCTATTAATTGTTAAAGAAAATTACAAACCTGCATGTCACCGAGCGACTTGCTGCATACTGGACATGTGTAGCGTGTGCAAGTGTACTCCTGCACACCAGGTGAAATAATTCAGAATTTGTAACGTTGTTTTGGACAAATAAAAGGGTCATGGCGAGTTAACAGATTTTGGTGCCTCACATGAAATATTGAAAAAGTTTACAACTTAGAGGAATGAAAGTGTATAGAAATATGTCACTCTTGCATTTTAACGAAACTCTATAGTGGGGGTTCAACACTTAAACATAACCAGTTCTGTTATAATTATACTGTACCATTAATTTACCAACTTATATGCAAAAATGCAAAAGTTATTCTACATATATTATGCAAATAAAAGAACAAACACTTTATATGTTTTGCGTGAAAAAACAGGTTTTGGCTATTTTACTATGATTTAATTTTTATTCTAACAGACTAAAGGGCAGGCATATTATGTTAATAATGAAAATTCTAAAAACTACTATTCTTTTGTTCAGCTTGAATGTACGAATGAACAATGTGTTTTGTCACTCTCCACTAACCTTTTTGACTTTTCGTTTTTCTTATACACTGGCTAGAGTAGCTACATCAAAATTTTAATCCCGTTTTTTACTTTTGATATGTGCGACTGTGCGTAAGTCTAATAAGAAGTTTATATGAGGAAAAGAGAGTATCAATTTATCATAAATTTGATAAATTTATTGTTGGCATTCAAATTAAAGTATTCTTAATGAGTGTCCTTTTAAAAAATCATCTAAAATGTCAAAAGGAGCACAAAGGAGGCTTTTCAATACCTCAAAGCATGACGAGTGCATCAAATGACCACACGCAAGGGCTTTTACTGGATCACTTGAAGTAAACATGTCCTCATGGCATATAGGACACTTATCCTCGATACACTTCTCCCTGCATACATGTGAGGACGAAAGAGACCGGTTCATGCATGCATTACATTTCATGCAATGGAAGTAATCAATCCCCAATCCTTTTCCAAGTCGGCATAAGTTACAATAGGGGCAGTGATAGATCTCCCTGTCTAATAAATTTTGTTAGAGACATCAGAGACCACAGGTTTCATAATAATAAAGTTATAGAGTTCTCCCCGGTAAATTAACCTGTTGTCGTCAAATAATCGACAAATCTTGCAATAGTGTCTTGCCATAGAAAACTTGTTGCAGGAAGGAGTCTGGCAAGTGGGTCCAATCGGTTGAATTTCTAAGCACATCATGCACATCATTTGGGTTGTGGATTCCCTGCAGACGAGCTCAATAATTGAGGAAAGGACATTTTCATAAACAAGTGAAGGGCAAAAAATATTACAAATTACCTATCCATCAGGTGATCAGAAACCTCATCATGGCAGCGTCTGCAAGTGAAAATCTGGTTGCAACAAGCTGCGACAAGCTTGCAATTCTGCTTGTAGTGTTTGCAACCAAATATAGAGCCTCCTGTGTCTCTATATGAGGGAAATTGACCTGGAAGCCTTCCAGACTCGCTTGTAATCAAGCCATTTGAATCAGGCAGTGATTGCGCAACCCAATGGCTAAAGAATGACAGAGAACAAGCATGAATTAGATGCCACTAACATATATAATTTAGATTTTGAGATGCAATGAGGTCAATAACTTAAGAAAGCCTACTATGAGAATGCAAGAAAAATACTCTGTTCGCTTAAAGAGAAGTCAAAAGAGTAGATTCCAATTAACACAAAATATCAGCCCTATATATCTTTATTGTCACTATACAGGTCTTCATTTTAACCCTCTTTATCCTTCAAACAACCACACTTGGGTTAGGAACGGAGATTATGAACAGTAGATACAAAGACAAATGGCAAGAAAATGTGCGGGGAGGGAGACTGAGAAAGTTCAAAAGGAAAGGGTGAAGTTTTTGGGACAATTTGTTATGAAAGAATGAAATCTATTTAACAAAACCAAGCCATGCCATAGAAATATAATTTGTGCGGGATACGTTAAAAATGGCTCCAAGTAAGATTTTTGAGGATACCAAAAATCTAATATGTCCTTCCTATGGGTGTGAGTACTGGATCACTGGAATACTCATAATCCAAGTAAAGGTACAAATTAAACCTGACTATAATAGAAGGTTCTTTTCAGATATTGAAGTTTGTACAATCTAAGATAAGTGTTCATTGATCAGCAACGTAGGTATCACATACAAGGGCCATGATATTAAGAATTCAGAACCAGGGCCCAATAGGATACGAGGATCATACATAATTTACCACCAAAAGAGGATAAAGGTGACTAATTGAAACCAGATAAAGTTGTATTAAATATCTCACTGCATGGTTTAGATAAATTCTTGTGAGCTCGTCCCTTGAAAAAGCATAAGAGGGAATAAAAAGAGAAAAGTGAAGGGATGAAATAAAACCAACCTTGTCCTCAAGTCCTGCATTATTCGTGTTTTTTCTTGCAGATCCAAAGAAGAGTCCTGTGACACCTTTCTTATTGCCGCCTCTAGTTCACTCACTGAATTATTGAGATTTCCTTCTCTCTTGTGTTTCTCTGTTTCACCAAAGAGCACTATATTTTCAGAAGATTTGTGCTTCTTGTTTTCCTTATCAAGACCTTCCATTTTCTTAACCATGTTGATGGTGCTGGCCTCGTCGTAAGGAAACTTCACATTTCCAATTTTCGAGTTTTTCCCTCGGTCAGAAACACCCATAGATGAATGCTTCGCGACAAGATCTATGGAGCCCATTGCTGATGAACCAGGAATTTCTGGTTTCTCTACCTCAGCACAAACATAGCTCTCCATTCCTTCCCACCATTCTCCTAACCACTCATCAAACTTTGTATATTTTGTAGCTTTGCGCCAGTAGTTCATCATAGCCTGTTGCTCTTCTGATGTTAAACAGGCCATAAGCCATACTATCATTTTTTGCAAAATCTCTGCCCGTGTTCTTCCAAGCATGTACCCTACAATTTTTTCCTGTTCTTCAGTGGAGAAATACTCTCTAAATAAAGGCCAAAGTTCAATCTCTTCCCGATGAATGTGATCATTTAATATCCTCTCCAGCAATTTGCAGCTATCTTGGAGTTTTAAACACAATTGACGATACTCTACACACGCTGGACCTACTTCATTATTAGAACCAGAAAGTGTATCATACAATTCAGACATCTGATCCAAAATTCCTGAAACTCTATTAAAGCAATCATCTTCCAGTTTGTGGTCAAGTGAATAAGACTGTGTAAGATTTTGGACCTTTTGCTTAGCCTCCAGAGCTGGAAATGCAACCTGATCCTCGGTTTCACTATGAAGCTCATACAAAGATCGTACTAGACGGAAGTGTCGATTAAACTCCACAAAAAATTCTAGGTTTTTATATAGCTTATTCGAGTCAAGAACTAGGGACTCAAGGTCTTTTTTTATAGCTTTGTGGAAATAATAGATGTGGTCCATTGGCCGTGGTTCCCGGTGATTAACAGAAACTGCTTCAAGGGGAGATCCAGAAATGTTATACACCTGATTTAAAGCTCGTGAAGAAAACACGAGCAAATTAATGCCACTAGAGTACAATGTCCCATGCTTCTCAGTTTGCTGGAAAGACTTGCTTAAAGAATGGGGAAAAAAGTTGGAGCTGTTAACAGAGATATGATTGGTTGTGGCATGCTGTAATTTGTTTTCGGGATCTTCACTCTGTCTAAACTGCTCAAACATGTAAGATACTCTACTACTGAACATCTCCTGTAAATCTTTTATAGTAAATTTGGCTGAGTAACCTATGCAGATCCACCTATGTAAAAGGGATGCAAAAGGTTCAGCAAAAAAACCAGATTGCTTAATTCCATGTAAAATACAATTCAACTTATCCTTGGGCAAATGAGAAGAAAACCAAGTAGTCACACACTTTAACAGGCCAAGGGGCAGCATACAAAGACTTCTGAAGATTAATTTCTGTTGGGTTTCATAGTCATAGTTCTTGCTGATGACAGGAAAAACCTGAACAAGCAGTGAGACAGGAACGATCATTGTTTAGTTTCTATTTTCAACTGCTGAAATTCTAAAAATATTAGTCAGTATAACTTAACAATTTCAGGCATACATGAAGTGCATAAATATATACCTTTGTTTCTTGGAAAGACAAGTGCTTACTAGTCACCAACACTAGATCCTCCATCTTATTACACATCATCTCAAAAAATCTTGGATTGGCAAAATTAATCTGAGTAGCATTGAATATGATCTTCTGAAATCCTTCAATTTCATTTTTGCAAGGAAATGCTTTATATGAGGACGATGTAGGATGTACAGAGATGTCTTCTAGCAAAGGATAAAAGATTCTTTCCAATGCATCACTGCAGATATAAATTATGTTTTCATGAAATAATTACCAGAAAAAAGGTCTAATAAGAACTCAATTGGTTCCAAATATATTTGAAAGTAGTTACCTATAAAAAATCAGCACATCTGTTAGGAAGTTGATCCGAACAAGCAATGACGACAATCTTGAGGATTCCTCCGATCCAATTTTATATAATTTGTCCAGAATTTCTTTGAAGTCAGATCTAATGGCAGCATGCCAAAGAGGAAGGCCATCAAATGGGCTATCCTTAAGAACTGACAGCAACTCCGACTGACAACTTTTATCAAAAGAGGTTTTGAGCAAGCTGTCCCTCAAATCATCCACTTCATCAGGACAGTCCTGAGATGATGCGTCATAATTTATGCAACCTCCTGAAGATGGTTGAGTAGTCTTATCAATCCAGGAAATCATTACCTTCAGAGAATGATTTCTATCATTAGAGTCAGAAAGTATTTAAATAGGAGGTACAGTTCAGTGAGAAATATACTTCTTGTAGCATTTTATCTTGGGGCACAATTTTTTTCATGGTATGTTTCAGATCGAATTGTTCTTCTGGAGCAAGAAAACAAGCTAACCACGGAAAAAGGTCCTCCATGAGCACCACAGGGACGCTACACATTAGTTGCCAAAGGAGGAAACCTTGCTCTTCATCAGAAAATTGGCTTACTAGTAGAGGGAACACCTGCCGTAAGAGTGGTGAGTTACGGTATACAGGTATAGTGGTAAACGTAAGCTGAGAAACATCATTATGCAATGTACATGAGTGAATGCAAGCATGCAACTTGAAAAAAATGTTATTTTTATCCATTCACATGATTGGTCTCTCTTCAGGATGAATTTTTTTATGGCATCTCATCAAACCATTTATGACATCAATTCTAAAATCAACAGGAACTTAAAGAGAGAGGAGGCAGGGGAGAATGGTCCATTCCAGTACTTAGTGTCCATATAAAATCTAATATATATTGGAATGCCATAGTTAATATTTCCTCCATTCCTTTAATACTACGACATTGTCATAGTGCACAAGAGAGGGAAAGACAATATTACAAACTTGTCTATGTGGTTGCAAACATTAACTAAAGAAACAAGTAATAAAAAATAAGAGTATATTGGTATTTGCAGTGTGAAAAGACATACTTATTTTCTTTGAAAGAGTACGTTGCAATATTTGTAAAAATTCCTAAAGAGGTAAATGTAGTAATATTAAAGTATCTGTTGGATCCATGGCCCAAACCTTGGCCCTTTGTGCTCTAGAAGTTTCCGAAAAAATCAAGGTTAGGATTTTGTATCATGCAAACTATTTGAACATTCTAGAGATCAAACTTGAAATTGGAAAATAAAAGCAATCATGGTTTATGAAATTTCTAGAGCATTATAGCTCCAAGAATGATGAAGGAAGATCTTCAACCTTTTAGCCATTGCTTTTAACCACCATTTGGGTATTTGTTCAATGTTTTTATAGTGGTCGTTTGAAATATGACTACCATAGTATTCTAATAATAAAACAATATGATCGGTTCATTTTTTCACACTATAATATGAACACAATTAGTCTTTTAATATTCACAATGCAAATATATTCTTTGAAAATTTTAATCCAACATATATATATATATATATATATATATATATATATATATATAATTCGAGAAATAAAAAATTACATAAATGAAACTAAAAATAACATAAAAAAAAATGTTGATGATACTATTTTTTTACCAAAAATAAAGAAATATACTCTATTACTTGAATAAAAATAAGTCAGTCATATTCCAATCGACCACTATAAAATATTCAGTATTTTGTCGGGAAAGTGTATTTTTGTATTGGGTTGTGAAATTTCGTGAGGATACTCTTCATTGTATCAAGAGAGTGCAAATGGTTCTAGAGTGCGAGTGAGATTACTACAGGGAATCTGAATTTGGGATTCAAATTGGAAAAATTACTAGTGCTTGCTAGGTTATGGTAGACAGGTCCAATGGTAATAGGTTGTAACTATAAGTTAGAAGTTTTGGCCTTTGTAATGAAAATGTTTATTTAAGAAAATCCCTAGGGGATTAGAAGGGTCGAAAGGTTCCTCGTGAAATCCACTTTGACTGTTTAAGTTCCTTTCAACCCTTTCTGTTTTGTTTTGTTTTTTTTTTTTTTTTTTTTTTTCCCCGCAAAAATTAGGCACTACGGAACATCCTACAATTCACCCCTCATGTATTGTATCATGCAAATAACAATATTTCTTTCGGTATCCACACATATAATACAAGTCTAACATAATCTGCAAATCCTCCTTATACAACCTCATCTTCTTATCCTTTATTTCCTTTTGTATTACCCAAGTTTGTGTGTGGCCACCTTAGTTCATAATAGCACATTTATTCATTGATGTGTGTAACCTCTGATATAAACTATTCATTATACCAGTAACATTAATTAATTAAATTAAAAACTTTAGTTATGGTTTAACTATTTAAAAAACTAATGCCTCTCATTTATAAGAGTACCCATTTCTTCATTGGAGTAACCCATCCATCTCCATAATCCCATTTGATCATCATTATAATCTTATTACTCAATTCATTGTCTTATGTGAAGTGGTCCCTAGAAAAGAAAAGATGGATCCACGAATACGTTATTAAAGAAAAGAATAAAGAATTAGAGAAATTGGGGAAGATGAAAGAGAAAAAATGGAACATGATGCGCATTTTGGGAAATAGAGAAAACAAATTCACAACTTAAAAGCATGATGAGATGATTCATGATGTTTTTATTTTTAGATTTTTCTATAATCGTCGTTTATGGTTTTTTTTTTAATCTATATAGAGGTTATTTCTCACTCTTTGTCCAAAGTAATTATCTTATCAAATATTTTGGGAATTAGAACTAGATAAAATTTTGAAAAGATGACATGCAATAAATATAGACTTTTAAAATTGTGTGTTATGAGTTCAGATAGTTATTGACATCATATTATCCATGTAATTGTGCAATTATATAGAATGCTTAGGTAAATTTAACAACATAAATGAATTACTAATACTACCCCCGTTAATAAAAAAACCCCTTTGTTGCAACTAAAAGTAGGTAGTAGTTAAGATTACTGCATGTATGAAAATATAATAAATGTTTTTTTTTTTTTGGTGTTTAGAGAGCCACAAGGGCAGGAGTGAAAATCGATTCCAGAATCTCCTGAACTGGGAGGGATGCTCTAACCACTTGAGTTATCCCTCACTCTCATAATAAATGTTAATATATAGTTAGTTCTAAAATAGTTGAAATGTATAAAAGTGAAAAATTGAAAGTATCTAAATCATAATCCAATAGACTTTTAACAATATAGAATAATATAGAAAGATGAAAGAGGTTAAAGTAATGAAAACGTGCTATTTTAGATGCAATAGGTTAAAAATGAAAGTTTTCTTTTACAATGGATACTGTCAAATTTTATACCTGTTGTTCTTCTTTCAACATATGCTGACAAATTGACCCTTGTAGAGTGCTAATGTGAAAGGTAAGTTCTTGGAATTCTTGACATGAATTCTCATGGTTCTCCAAAATGCCATTTAGACGGGAAAAAATTGATTCAAAAATAGAATCAATTATATGGTGTTCTAAGTAATATGTACAAGCAATGTTTTTCACACGTGCATCCAAAGCAAAAAATATAACCTGTTGGAAAATAGTAAAGATCAATAATATTTTGAGCTCAAAGACATTTTAAGTACAAAACACAAACAAAATCTTTACAAAATTTTAATAGCATATTCTCGGTAACAAAATCTTTACACAAACAAAACCATATAATTGATTCTATTTTTGAATCAATACATTAGTATATTATGTATTCATTTAATCCAATTTAATAGATGGATTCATCCTTCATCATTTAAATAGACAAAGTTCCCACCAATAAGATGTTCTTGTAAATTAAATCTTCTTATCAATAAGAAGCCAATAGGTCAAATTCAGTATTAACAAGCACATTACTTGGCCTAAAAAATCATTTATCAAACCCACCTAACATATTCTCCTAATGACTTGGAATTTATTTAAGTCTTTTCAAGTTAAACTGTTTAAAAAATAATTGCAACAAATAATCTTAGCATTACAAATTTTTTAGGGCATACAAAACAATTTTGGGATACATGGCAACTAAGTTCACGGTTATGCCACACCGAGGCAATATTTTCCACCTTAATTTTCATGCCAAATGAAAATACAACAATTAACAAGAAACAAGGGAAAATCTGATTTTACTACATACACCTTAATCTACTTATTAGATTTTTATTTTTTATTTTTTTGGGGGGAAATCTACTTATTAGATGGCAGGATAGAATTTTGGGATATAATAAATGCATCATTATACTTGTAAATTGCATTACTACTACACCTTGAAAAAAATATGATTTTGTGTGGGTAAATGGAGATATCAATTACAATCACTCCTTAAAATAGTGTGTATTTATACACACCTCTTACCTATGTTTAAGTTATTGAGATTAATTGGTTCGTTACCTACTGAAATCCCTCTCTCAAATTTTGCTCCAAGCTTGATATTACGAAACAGATGAAGTATCATGAAATTATTGAAATCTAATACGAAGTAGCTATACACACTTTCTCTATCGAAAAAATTTGATTTCAATCAAACAACTTACTCTCCCACTCTCCCCACAATTCAATCAAATTAAACAATTCTACCCCTATTTCATCCCAAATTGCATTGCTAACAAAATCGAGCTAAAATTAGGAATAAGAGAGAAAATTAAAAGGTGAATTATACCTCATCTTCAGCAGCACAGTGATACCAAAACACAGTCCTGAAGAACTCAAGCCGCCGCCTAAGTTCAACCGCCGCCGTTTTCCGGCGACGCTTATCACACTCGTCGCCGTCGCCGGCGGGGGAGACGGCGTCTTCAGCGATACGCACAAGCTCGCCAAGCTCACCTCTAAACGCTTTATGAAAGAACACCAGAACTCGTATCGGAGAACCGGAGCTCCGGTCGCCGGAGAAATTTTCCGGCGACGGCGAAGAGGAGGATTCTTCACCTCCCATGCGCTGTGAAAGAAGAAAGAGAAAGGCATGAAATAGGGAAGGAAGATGTTCATATACTAGTAGCTAGCTACTTTGGAGAGAGAAAATAATAACCTCTACTAAAGTTTTTTAATTTTTGATTTTTGATTTTTGATTTTTTTGAATATTAAATTTGTTTTGTTTGTCTCGTTTCTGTTACAGATTTTGCAGATTAATTAAGTTTAAGTCGTAATGAATTAATTAAATTGGGGGTTGTAATTAAAGAGAGAATGAAGACATTAGATGTCGTTTAGTGTTATAATTGTAGGTGATGATGAATGATTAAGACGTGGCTTTATATGACTGCCCGCTGCCCGGAAGTCTACGGTTGACTAATTGTGGCTTTGACACTTTGTTGCGTTGGCGAGGTGGCATTGTGTTATTTAAGTAACTACCGAATTTTCTTTTGGTAATGGAGTTAGTTACAAGTGTAATACGAGTACTTGTTAGGCGTCTGTCACTCCACCTTATTTTTGTTCACAAAATTTTATTGTGGCTGGTCACATCATGTGGTCGGCTTTATTTTGTCAGGAGTTACTTGGTCGGTCAGGTGTTACTCGATCAGGAGTTACTTGGTTAGGAGTTATTCGATCAATTAGGGGTTACACGGTCGGTTAGGGGTTACTCAATTAGTCAGGGATTACTCGATTGGCCAGGGTTTATCCGGTCAGTGTTTTGATGTGTGTCAACCGGTCATACAGTGTGGCCAGCCATACAGATAATGAGCTGATTTTTGTTGAATTGAAATTATTTTTGCTGAATTAAAATTATTTTTGTTGAATTAAAATTATTTTTGTCGAACTAAAATTAATTTTACTGATTTCCTATAATATTTCCTCTTTAAAGTACTAATTTTTACTGGACTGAACTTATTTTTACTAAACTAAAATTAATTTACTAAGCTAAACTTATTTTTATTGAATTGAAATTATTTTTATATTTTACTTTATTTTTTTAAGGTGAATTGAAGTGAACCAGGCCTTATCTCAAAAACATATTATCATTGTTCAAATTTGACCATATTTTTTTTTTAATTTTTTTTATTATTATTTTTTTTTTGATAAAACAAATTTGACCAAATTGTTTAAAGGTTATGCTCCCAATTTGTGTAAAATAATTGCCTTAGTTTTTAACCGACATATGTGTTAATGCGGTTCATATTATTTGCAACTATTGGGTAATATATATTTGTGAGGTATAAAATATTCAGAAGTTGCAAATAATATGAAACGGGGTAGTACAAAAAAGCCAGTATTAAAAAACGGGGTTAAGCATAGTAAAACTTAATTTCTAATAAGTGAAACACATTCATTTACCAAAAAAAATGTTGAAGAAAAAACCCATATACTATGTATATATTATATATAATTTATTTATTTATTTTTATTTTTATTTTTTTAAATGATATATATGTGGTCAAAATAAAATTTGAAAGAAGTATAGAGGAAGGTACGGACTGATATCATCCTGTATTAATTGACATACAAAAATTAGACTTTGAGCAATAAATATAAGGTTAAAATTTATAAATTGCTCATTTAATTTATTTTTCTCCTCTAAAACATCACGTATGTAAGAAGAAAATTCCTGGTTTCACGCTACTTATTTAATTTTCATGTACACAATCGGAAGTGGACACATTATTTTGATAAAATAGTTGGCAATTTTCATCATAAAATCTCTAAGGCAGGCATCCAACAACTTATGATTTATAGTTTTTAGTATTGCACATGAGCACATCTTACGTAAACGTAGTCTTACATGATGTGGAATTCACTACATATATACCATTATAATATATAGAATAATTTTAATCAATTTATTTAGTTTATCCACACCGATGAGATCTTAGCTTAGGAGTTAAGGCTGAAAGTCGTAAATTAAGTTGTGTTTAAAACTTTAAATCCCCGCCCTATTTGTAATGTGTATTATTATCTCTATAAGATTGTGACTCATTTAGACAAAAAATAAATTATAATTAAGCTGCGCTATTAAGCTACTAAACTATAACTTTACGAAAAACTCAATGACTTCATTTATTCATTCATGTAACCCCTCTTTATTTCGTTTTGCATGACTATTACAAATATAATTCTACTTATTATAAGAGCAATTCCAATTTCCATTTTTTTGAGGGAAGCTAAGGGGCATCCCATTCCATATGAGTTGCACGGTCTTATACCCATCCATTAGGTGAAACTCATTTTATCATCGTTGTAAACCCTGATACTCAATTAATTATCTTATATGTGAAGTGATCATAACATCAATCAATGATCTATGTAACTGACCATATAAAAATTTATGTAGGTGAAATTAAACTAATTGTTTTTCCTTTTAGTCATTATATATATTAATAGTAGTCATGAAAAATTGTGTTAGGCAGGAGCTAGACACGTGCTATACTCATGCCTACACGTTCCAAGCTAAACTAACTTCATCTCTACACTAAGCATGATTTATTAATAATTAATTAAACATCCACCTTTCAACATCATAAAGAGTTGCCTCCAATCATCCATCATGGGTTGTTTGATTATAAGAATAAAAGTTTAATTATATCACTATCAGTAGATTTTATTTTATTAATTTATAGTAATACTTTAGTTTATTTTGAAGAAGTACGGATTATTTGGCACTCGTAAGAAATTAGAGTGGCTGCACTAAAAATGTGTTTGTAAGTGACTCATAAACAGTATATTCGAAGTTTAGAAATTGAACCATGGAATATTTCAGTAATTAAGATTATTTTGTGTATATGAAATTATTTGGACTGTAAAAAATTGTAATAGGGTTGCCAACTTTCCTAGGATCTATGGCTTATTATATGTCTACTTGTTGATTCAATGTATTTCTATATGCTAGTGTACTGCTAGCAATATAAGCATGTTAGGTTATTCAACTTGCACCTCGTCGGAGTGGTCGTGGACTCGTGGTTTGCTTGTGCTGAGGAATGCTAATATTCCCTTCGTCGAATTAGAGGTGATCAAAATGAGTCTGATTTGATTTTGAGCGAGCTATGGAGTATGGACATTAAAATTTGGCCCGAAAATATTTATTTTTGGGTGGGGCCATGAACAAGCATTTTTTTTTACCCGGTTATAATTTATGGGTTTGGGCATTTCGGCCTAAACCTTAGCCAGACTTATCGGGTTGGTTTTTTGGCCTTTTACCCAGCCCATGGTCACATCTAATCTTGGATATAATATAGCTTAGAGCTGATTGTCAACAACCCTAGCCTACAGTATACGAAGTATAAAGTAGTAAGAACTAGGAAGTGTGGGTTTGCACAGCTCAACAATGCATTTTCATGCCAAAATCTTAACTTGAAACAAAAATTTCTACAATGGCCGAAAAAACCTAAACCTATTACATATTAGGAATTTGAGCATAAATTTTATTTACCAAAGCTGGACCCAATGTTTGGTCAGGTCTTTTTTTCTTAAACAAAGATTGATTCATAAATAAAAGTCATACGACATCTACAAAGAGATTAATTTTTAATAATTACATGATAATTGAATCAAATAAAAACACTCTTTCACCAAATTTACGATCGTTGTTGCAAATTGTACATTCTTCATATCCTCTTTCACATCGCTATGATTTACAGCCTTTTTCAACGAGGGGGTCTATCGATCTGTTGTAGCCATGAAGAAAATTTTCGTCTGATTCGTCTTGTTGTAATAGAATGATTAACCTCTTTTTCGATCCCGCACAAATCTTTACCCATGAAACAACTTTACAGCAATCCATCAAATTAAAAAGCAAATCTTCCCTCAAAAGAGAGAAGAAAAACCTTGTCTTTCAAAGGAGAAAAATCCTCCTAAAGAAGAAGAAAAACCCTTTCTTTCGAGGGAGAAACGTTTCTCCTAGAATAGGAAGAATTATTATAAACCTAAAACAAATAAAATAAAGAGAAAAGGAACACAAAAACAAAGAGTTGGGGCTTTCCACCGGTAAAAATCGATGAAAGCCCCTCCAAAATTTAACAATGGAGGCTAGGGTTTTTAGAGAGAGAAGAGAGGAAAAGTGGTGATTATATTTATCTGTTTGGTCAGGTCTAGTATCCTTTTATATTAATATATTTGCTTAATTTATAATAATTACGAAATATTATTTTGAAAAACGCATGCTTAATCAACAGAATTACAAAGTAATGTTCAATTAAAAAAATACTAAAGGTATTGTTTGGTTGACAAAGGAATTAATTTCCTATGGACATTTGTATTTCATGGGAATTAAAATCCCACATCAAATTTCCTAAGAATTAACTAAACTTGTTTGGTTGTTATACGGAACTATCAAATCATGAGAATTTTGAGTGATCAAGGAGGAGTTTGGTTATTAAATTCCCATGTTTTGTGGGAATTGAAAATTCTCATAATTTTACACTTCCCAGTTTCCACATTCTCATTTTTTATGGTTTATCAAACAAGCCCCTTGTTTTCAAATTGAGAATTTTTAATTTCTCCATTTTTTATGTGCAACCAAACAACACCTTATAAAGTTATACGTAGTATTTGTTCTTATATAATACTCTGTACATCTACTTCCTACAAATCAATTCAGAAAGCTATATATATTGGAGCAAATTGCTACACTGAATTTTAAATTACAGCGAAAATCTGAAAGAAAGCCAATTCAGAGGAAAATAATCATACCTTGCATCAAGGATATACGAAGTAAGATGCAATAAGGCCTATAACAGTATATACGGCAAGTCGGCAATACTTTTACATCAAAGGTTAATAAGTAACATTATACATTTACTGGTAAATTAGCCAGTAACAAGCAAAAGTCAAAAAACAAAGTAAAGTTAGTGTGTATGTTAAGTGTAAAGTAGAGCATAATACCACAAATTTCACTTGTCTTTTGTATTTATTAGCAAATTCTTCCACTAAAATGTTATCGTATTAGTACTCAGCACGACGATGCTAGAGAGCACCCTCATAAAAGTGCAGACAATCTTTTGAGAGCGGATCTTTTCAACCCTGTCAGAACACAAAAAGAGTTTCTACCCTAGGCCAGTATGAAGCAATAAGCTTCGCATGAACAACTATACACAAACAAAAGCATACCTACAAGGCCGACCCTTAACCAGTGCAACCTGTGCCACTGCACAAGGCCCATAAACTGATAGGGTATAGTAATTTAGAGAATCAAGGGTAGTAGTGATGAAAGCTTGAAGCTTATGCATTTAATCGATGTTCTAAATTTTAGCCCTGCCCTGTTGCCTAAGAAATTCCACAGCAAAAGGCAATCTGCACTTATCAGCACCGCTTCCTGAGGTTTGAAGGATCAATCATTAGCAGTTAAAGGAAAAGGCAACCTTGCCCTGATTGACGGATGGTACAAAGAGAAGCCCTTGTAAAAACTTGTAACATGATGGAAAAGAGAACCAGATCCAAAGTATATTACTGTATAATTTAATTAGCTTCACACAGAACGGTGTAAATTTTTTATCACAACAGACTGATAAAATGCTCTTGTTCGGAAGAACAATGTCAGAGCAACAAGAAACCCAAGAAAGCTAACAAATGCCAATATAACGAAGGATTCCATGAAGCAGTGAACCCCATAGCACGAACGGCCTCCCCCTGCTTCTTTGTCATATATATGTCCAATCACCCAGACGGAGAGAATGTAAGTTCCTACAGGACTTGCTATTGCAATGGTATTAAAAATGGTACCCATATGCAGAATGCCGAATATCTCTGAAGTAATCGTGGGCATTAAACTCCATTGGGCTCCATAACAAATCCCAACCAAGACAGTTCCTATGTACAAATTACCACTAAAACCAGAACCAATTGTGATGTGCCCGGCAGTCATAGTTGCTAGAGTGATTGCCATCAGTAATGGCCTTGGCCATCCTTTTCCGCGTAATAAGATATCAGATACGTAACCTCCTCCAAAACGGCCAAGGAAATTCCATATAGACCACAATGAAACCAATGAATTGATCTTTACTGTATCATAACCAAGAGATTGTCCTATTTGGCTCATGTTATTTATAGTGGCAAGCCCTGATCCCATTCCACATGACATAGCAACGAATAATAACCAGAAATTCAAGCTTTTCATTGCCGCCCACAGATTCATGCTTTCTGCAGCTGGAGGAACTTCATTGGAAGTACCAGGTAATTCATCATAACCTCCATATTTCTGGCCCAAAATTTTCTCGGGTTCATTTGGATCAATTCCATAGACTAGTGGGTCCCTTTCTGCTGGTAGTGCATCAGCATTTTCCTTGCCAAAAGCTTCTACAGAAATTTTAAGAGGCGAAGAAAGCAAAATCAAGAGACCAACAAGAGTAACAATGTGTGCCCATTTTGGGAACACGAAAATGTTCTCCAATATGATGATGAACATCAGGTAAGCAGCTAGAGTGAGGGCAACTATAGAATAATTATTCAAGTATTTCTTGTCATCAACTTTGCTTCCCGGGCAAATTCTGACCAAAAACATTAGTGAGAGAGAGACTATACTCGGCAAGAATGCAAGCAGTAGGATGAATGTGCTTGGACTTCCTTTGAAAAATGTTTGATAAACTTGTATTAGAATTGCTCCACTCAGTCCAAGAAAACCCTGACAATAAGAATCAAGAAAGGACAGAATTACAGTCACATTACATTTAAAGGTTTTCAAACATCAGGTACATGCTTTTCACTGCTTTGGGTCATATACAAGCATTCCATATTAATCTTCAGAGAGGTACTAAGTTTTCCACAGATATGCCAAGATATTGACAAACAGACAGAGAAACTAACGGTATCAAAACACAATAAAGTGTACCAATAAGACGGGGTCTCGAACTGAGTAATAACATAGCTTCATGAGGCATACTCAGTTCCCCAGATGCCAGAAACGATATTATGATCTACATAACTATGCTGGACAGAAACCCCAAAGAGTGAATTGTTTATAAAAAAAGTGAAGAATGCTTGCATTGGTAACATGTCCACAAAACTATGCTGGACAGAATTCCCAAGGAATGAAATGCTTATTACACATAAAGAATGCTTGCATTTGATATGCATATCTCATGGACACACAAACACACACACACACAGCAATCTAGTTTTCCAACCTGAGCTAGAAGACCTAGAACTGTAGGCCATTTTTTGGTTCTCCAGGGTTAAATTACCCAATAAATTCTCAGAATAGTGGAGCGACATATATCTTTGATGCATATTGCATTATTGACAATTTGACATATTCATTCCTAGTTTCTTTTTCAATCATCACAGGAAATTATAATTATAATTCATAAGTCCCAACATGCCTCAAAAAACACCTAAAATAAGCCATAAGAAAGAAAGTATAGAGCATAAAGCCCCGAAAACACAATGCTGAGGTTCACACTGCTTTCATATAATTGCAACATTCATTTGCAGTCACGAGATTTATGACCAACCTCTAAATCAACAAATTAAAAGTAAATGAACTTTTCGATTGAAGTCCCACTAAACCAATATAACATGTCCAAGCGTTAAGATTTCCACTCCCAAAAGCTTGGTCTACCCATGTACATCTACTCCCTAAATTGAGTAATTTAGAACTTAGCTTAACTAAACATGTCCAAACTCAACAAACTTACAAAACCTATTCAAAGCAAAATTAGAGAACCTAAATTGACCTTACACTTAACAACAAACCCCGGCCCTTCAGATATACACAATTAATTAACATGATATTCAACAATCAATTAATACATAATGAAAACTTTGATCAAAGGCCAATCAAGCTAAAATTAAACAATGTCATCTACTTCCAACCTTCCATGTTAAAAATGACTACATCCATAAGCCACACAAAAATTCAAAGCATTACTAATAAAAATGTGAACTTCACTTAGCTAAATAAAACTCCAAAGCCTTAGCTACTCAATAAATTTAAGACAATTGATTCAAACACATTTAAGTTGTAGTTGCCATCTATTTAACGATTTGCCAAACAACCAATTCAACTCCAAACTCATAGATACCAAATACATTAGTTAGTTCAAGTATTAAGAGCTCTACTTAGACTCAACACAACCCACCTCCGTTTCACATTTTGACTTTTTGTAATACTCCACTCAAACTATATTGTCTATATATACTTTTCAAAATGCCAACATTTTATAACGTACTAGTCCATTATTAATTAAAGGATCAAATCAACTAAAAGCAACAAATAGTTAAAACCCAAGATTGGCAGATAATATAGTCAAAAATCCGCAAATGACAAGTGTAAAAGTCGAAATTCCGCATAAAAAAAAGTGAAATGAGCAGTAAGAAAGTACAAACCTTCATAATGCCAACAATGGTGCCTTTATAATCATGAAAATTCTCAACACCAGTGACAACATTAGCCGTATTAAAGAAAGTCTGAGCATGAGCAGCCAAAAACATAAACCCACACATAACCGGTACAGGAGGCGGCGCAATGAACCCAACAACGGCGAGCCACATAAACAAATACCCAACAAAACACTGCGCCGCCCCGACAGCGTGGACCACCCATGGCCCACCAAGACAGCACCGTCGACGGCGGGTTAAGACGGCGGCGTAGAGTAATCCGGAGAGAACGCCGGCGTTAGCGCCGATGTCTTTGAAAACGGAGATGGTGTCGAGTGTTGATTGGTCATAAGATTGGGAGGATTTGAGTGCGGGTGAGTATATGCTAAATGCGTAGGACCCACCTGTTGTTGCTTGTATCCATATGCTTGATGCTGTTGATGTCCATCTGTTGTTCATCAAAGTGGTTGCCATGGAAATTGATTTTGATTATTATGAATTTATGATTATGATGATGTTTTTTTTTTTGGGTCTTGATTTTCGGGAGAGGAATAATTATAGTTGATCGACTATTAGGTGGATGGATAATGGTTTGTATAGTTGGACTGAGGATAGTTGGATAATAAACACGTAGGTTTCTTGCCTTCTTGCCTCTTTAATCTTAAGCACAATTTATTACTTCTTCCGTTTCTTTTTAGTTGACACTTTTCTTTAGTCACGTTTGCCAACGCATAAATTCAATCGTTAATATCTTTAATTATCGATGACCAAAAATTATTATATTTTGAAAATATACATCGTGATGAATCTAACAAGACCCCACATGACTATATTTTTCATTATGTATAAATCACAAAACACGGTCAAAGTGAAGTGTGTGAATGGTGCTAAAGTCAAAATGTGTCAACTAAAAAAAACGGAGGTCATATTTACTCCCTCTGTCCCATAATACATGACACAGTCAAACATTGCATACATGTCAATGCATTAGTTTGACTTAATTTTATATAATTAAATATTAATGAAAATTATTTTAAAAATTATACTATATATTAAAACCTATCTAACAACATATTTTATGATAATATATATTTTTATTATGTTAATAAAAAATTATGGTTAAACCTAATGCATGAATAGTGAAAAAAAAGTCCAACGTCTCATGTATTATGAGACGGGAGGAGTACTACAAAGTACTTCCTTGCCCGAGTGCGCTCGAATGTGTATTCACAAGAGAAAAAAAATATTTTTATAAATTATTGTAAGTTTGTGTTCACCATTTTTTTTATCATGTTATTTTTTAAAAGAAAAAAAATAAAAAGTTATTTGGCGGAAAATTTTTGTCATGATACAATACGTGTATTTTCAGGATAACTATAGTGATTATCTTAATATATAGTATATTGATTTTAATTTTATTATTTATCATTTTTTTTCTTGAGTTTGAGCCCTAGGGATCTAATAAGATGTTACCTATCTTAGATGATATTAATATTGGTATTGGTATTGATATTAATATCACCCAAGATAGGCATGGGGGTGTTTGACAATTGGCTCTTTGCCTAGCTTTTGGCTTTTAGCTTTTTAGTTTGGTCAAACAATAAAAAAAGATGTTTGGTAGTTGGTTTTTTTGTTGGCTTTTAAGCTGGCTTTTCCGCCAAAAGCCAAAAGCTAATAGGAGTAGCTTTTTTATTGGCTTTTGGCTTGTTGGCCCACTTCGTCACGAATAAACAGCTAACAACCATTAATAATTTTACCAAATACTTTTGTAAACAACCAGCTTAAATAACTAAATTAAAAAGTCAATCCATACAGCTAATACTTCCAGCTAGTCAAACAAGCTAACAGCTAACAGCCAACAGCCAATCGCCGATTGCCAACAACCCCATGATATTGATATATGTTATGATATTCTTCGAATTATAGTTACATTAAAAAAAAAAGAGTAAAAGATGAAATGAATATGCATAATTGACCATTATGAGTTTCTGGCCAACTTAATAATCATAGATTCATCCCTGTTGAGTCTTATTTTGAATATCATCAATCAATAACTTAATACTAAAACAAATATCGGAAGTGACACATGTTACATCATGGTGTTGTTTTTCCCCTCCAAAACTTCCCTTTTCTTTTTTAACTTTTTATTTTTTTATTTTTACTTTTTTTTTTGTAACATTGTGAATATTTGATACAACTATAAAAAATATTATTTCAAATCTTTTATATTATAAAAAATTTATTCCTTTTTATTTGGTGCTCATAATTCTTCCATACACATTTATCTAAAAATATTATTCAAACTCCTTTTTATTTATCTTGTAAATAGAATATTATTAGATTTTGCCAAAAATAAAATAAAATAGTAATAATAAAATTGATTCATATAATTGATAATAAAGTAATTACTTTAAAACATCACTTAATTTATTATTTTTTTCAAATAGCTCTAATATTTTATTTCAATTTAAATATTAACTCTACACTAAAATTAATGACAATTTTGTTCCTAAGAATTTACGTATTTATTATCACAAATTTAGGACTTACGGAGTATTAGAATGACTATAAAATAAATGTTGTGTTTGACAACTGCACTATATCATATGTATAATTCTAGGGAAATGTAAAATATCAATCAATTTTTTGTAAATTACTTAATTAAAAAAAAAAGAACAATATCTTAGTAAATACAAAAAAATTATTATCTTTTGCACACTTTATTGAGGTGATAAATTTATTACATTCGACATTCATAAATAATTTGCATATTAAAAGACACGTCGGTCATAGTGACAAATGACATCTCATTCTGTATCTTTGTTTTTTTGGATAAATATTTATTATATGCAAATAAACTTTTGAGGCACCAAAAATGATCAAACTACAATTATTGGAAAGCTTCAAACATATTTTTATATAATAACAAAGAACGGCGAACGTTTTAATTTGACAAACGTTTTTTATTTTACTTTAATTTTAAAACATGAGATTATATATTAAACTTTTGCATTGCCTTTTAATATAGATTATGACAATATAATTTCTATATATTTGATGTCTATGTTTTATCAAATTCTATTTGTTAGATATAATTAAATGTTTTTTTTAAAAAAATTAGACTTACCGTGTATGGCACGGGGTCTAAGCTAGTATAAGTTTAAAAGGAAGTTTATTTGGGCCAAATTATTCATTTGTGATTCAACCATTGTTGAATATGTAAGTTTAAAAGGAAGTTTATTTTGGCCAAATTAGTCATTTTGTGATTCAACCATTGTTGTTTTTATTTGTTTTAATATGAATTAATAGCTTCAAATGGCATTGTTCCTCCATTTTTAAGCTCTGATTATGTTTTCAGTTAACAAGTTTCTTTTTGTCACACTCATCAATGCATACCATCAACTATTAATATCTTTAACCCATTAATTAAAAAAATAAACATTAAAAAGGTAGTATGATTTTTAGCTCCATTCGTTGTTGGATGATTTGGAGTTGTTTCGCTCGTGATGTTAAACTTTTAAAAACAGTTGTACTATATAAGCAATAAACACATTTTCTAAACTAAAACTATGAAAAAATCACATGTTGATCAACGTTTTTGTAATACCATCCTAAATTAATTCCAATGGTGTGAAGCCCTTGAAATGCATGGCCTTGTGTTTGTAAAATTTTGTAATTATTATAATATTAATAATAATAATAATTATTATTGTCATTATTATCATTATTTTCAATAAACTATTTTTCAAGGACACTAATTATTTTTTTAAAAAAAATTAAAAAGTAACAATTATTAGCACTTGAATGCCATTGTAAATTTGTAATTAATAAAATATTCTTTAAATTAATAATATAATAAGAAATCAATTTGTAAGCTTCAGACATACTATGCGTCTTTAATTCTCTCTCTTTTATTTTTTTTATATATTTTTTTATTTTATTTTCTCTCTCTTCACCTCTATGTAGTTTTGGTACAACCTCAGCACTACACTTGCTGTTTAGCCACAGCCAAAGAGCTTCAAAAGATGAACCCGGTGCCTCCACCAAATTCTCACTAAGCTCACTATGAACCCAGATATCTTTTGCTGCATTACAATCCAGCACAAAGTGCAAAATTGTCTCGTTAGAACAGCCACAAATCTGACAAGACGAATCTCGTGCTACATGTCTATATACCAGTCTGTCCATCACAGCTAAGTTGCCCTTCACAGCACTCCATATAAAGTGTTGAAGCTTAGGAAGGCCTCGAACTCTCCATACAAAGCGCCATACCTCCTCATCATGCACTGGATTCAGTTGCTTCAGACTACCCATTTTAGCTAGCCAGTAGCCCGATCTTACAGTGTATACTCCCAGCTTTGTACAACGCTAAAATAAGGAGTCCTCCCTGCATCTGTTTGATAACGGAGTAGAAAGCACAATAGTGCAAATGTCAGGTGGAAATAAAGTCTCAACCAAGTCCACATCCTATTCCAGGTAACCATCTCTACACAGCTCACAGACCATCATATTCACATCCCCTCCCTCGGGTCTCTCCGGGTAAACAGTTTTGCCATCATTAATCAACCAAGCATCATCCCATACTCTAATGCTTCAACCATTCCCAACACGCCAATTTAGCCCATCCCTTAACATACCTTTCGCTCCCCACATGAATCACCACGCATAACTCAGGTCATACCCTCTAAATGCTTCAAGAACCGTTGAGTTCTTGAAGTATCTTGCTTTGAGGATCTTATGGAGCAAAGACGCCTCATTATTGTGCAACCTCCAAATCTGTTTTGCTAGGATTGCTTGGTTAAAGCATTTGAGATCACGAAACCCCATACACCCTTTCGATTTCGGAAGGCACAACTTCTCCCAACTTTGCCAATGTAGCTTTTTAGCATCCTCCCTCGACCCCCACCAAAAACGGCATAAAAGATTATGAAATTCATCGATAAGACCTTCCGGGATTTTAAATATACAAATCATATACGTCAGGATGGCTTGCGCTATTGCTTTAATCAAAACTTCTTTCCCCTGCCGAGACAACAATCTCTCCTTTCACCCATTCAATTTCTTCCATATTCTCTCCTTTAAGTGAGCAAAAATGGCTTTCTTTGACCTTCCGATCATCTACTTATACATTACTTCCTAAAAATTTGTTAAAATAACAAAATAGTATAAAATAGATTGGAATTTTTGAACACTCAAAATTGTTGTCCAACAAAAGTCACAAAAAATAAACCAAGAGCAAAACATGGACCTTTACATTCCAAAGCCCACTAATCAATAACAAAGTGGCTTTACCATAAACTTGACATCTTAAAAGCAACCCAAAGCTACTTCATAAACTTGGTGGCTTTACCATAAACACCATCTTAAAATTAGTCCAAACTAACCACTCATTGAATCTCACAAAGTTACAAATATTGGCTCGGCTAAGCTCGGCTGATCCCACATGCGAACCACATAGTCCAAAAACTCTTTCGTTCTATTTTGTCTACTTATTTTGTGCAATATCCTAAACGTATACACTGTATGATCAATAATTTAATACTAAAAGCAAAATCAGTAATGACACGTGTCATCTATTGGTTGAAAAATTTTCCTCCACTTTTTTTCATTTTTTTAAAATTCATTTTTTTTTGTCTATTCTTACTAAAAAGTATTTATAGCCTATAATATTCACTTCCAATAATTTGGCAGTAACCTTTTTTCCACACACTCAAACGATATATTTCTATATGTATATATTTACATTAAGTAATTTTGTTATAAAAATGAGCATAAATAAGTAGTATATTAGGATATTATAATTCTTCTTTTTTAGTGGTTAAATTAATGTTGAACTTCAATATATAATTTAGTAAAATCCGTGCATTACACGGAATTTAAATTAGCTAGTAATTACTATATAATTACAAACTATAGTTCAAAGTAAGTTTAAATTTAATAATGAAAACTTAATATTTGAATACTATATAATAAAACGAATATAATAAAATCTCAAATGATATTTTAGTTATGTATAAATAATTAAAAATCACAAAATACAGTATTTTTTTCATAATTAGTTTAAGGTAGTACTCCTTAAGTGAGTTGAAGGTAGTACGTAGCATCATCGATCATCATGATGAAATATATTTAATTAGTTGATTATATGTTCTGTATCTAATTAGATTGTAGCTTAAAAGCCAAGCAAATCAAATTAAAAAATATATAATTGTTGTACTTTTTTTTCTGAAGAAATATAATTGTTGTACTTAGACGTAGTTGAATTGTGTTTCCCAGGATTCTTGTACGCGACAATTACGTATGGTTTTTTTTTTTCACCAGTAAAGGTCTTTGCTTGTTGACACAAATCATGCTTTAGTGTTGCATTACGTGCCATTTATTGATGGAAAAATGGCATAAAAACATCATTTCTATTACGAATTAACGTTAGTTAGATGATCCATTCCATGTTTCCTGATATAGTGATTCTGATGTAAGACTAAGACTACTTAGTTTTGTCTTGTTTCCATTTCCACTCTGCTGGCTGGTCTCGGACGTTACTACTACCTTGCATATTTTTTTGTCTTTTGGAACACCATATGAATTATGAATTGAATATGGAGTAGTTGATAGTCCATTTTACACGTACAAAGTACTATTTTAAAATTGAGAAAGCCAAACTTATTAATTAGCAAGCTAGTAGTCAACCATTGGGGCATAAATATAGCTACAAACAGAATTAGCTTGAAATCATATATGGCATGACAAGCTAATGTAACAATTAGCTTACCATTGGAGATGCTTAGTCTTATAACATTAGTAATAGTGAAAGGTCGTTCAATGAGACAATTTTAGAATTGAAGGACTTAAGTAGACCATGCATGTTGCCTTTCCTTTGCATTTATGCCCTAGGTAAAAGATCCTTAGCTTATTGCTTGATGAGCCTAGCTAATAGCTAAATTGTTTAAGTGATTGATAATAGGGTTATTTTTTGTACCCGAATGATTATTTTGGTTGATGACAATAATTGACTAAGTGTATGGGAGTGTAACATCGTGTTTAACTAATAGACTTAATTAATTGTAGTAACCAATGCATTCAATTTTTTTTCATTGTCATCAAATATGCTTATCGTAAGTATATATGATACCCATCACTTTTGTTATAAGAAAAATCTTCTTCTTATAATCCTACAATAATCCTACCACATCTACACATTAATTGTCGATAGCCTAGAGTACTACCAAATTCTAGTGAACAATGCAAGACAAAGTGTCACATACAATTACTAAATGTTATTGTACTTGTACTCCTTAAGTCTTTAGTGCCACCAACTCTTAACCAACTATTGAAGAACCTAAGCTAAAAATCATTCATATATTTTAAGAGTACAAGTTATATTGCAAATAGCTAGATTGCATGCACCACCATATTAACCCAAAATTAAGAATTTATATTGAGATTAACACAAAAATTCTCCCAGCAATTAAGGAAGAACAAGATTTGATCAACTAATTATAAAACTTAGTCATGCATCATATAGTCAATTATATCTGGTTCCTTTGTCTTCTTGATAGATAATGACTAAACATAAGAGAAAATCGATCTTTTACTCCACTTAACAATTATAATACTCCACTTAATTAATTATTTAACCAATCAATATCATAAATAGTACCATAAACATACCACAACTTATACGACATCCTTAATAAATATACACATTTTAATGTAACATAAATCTCTATTTAATCCATTCCAAATTTCCTGCCTCATAAACAGAAATTAAAACTTGTACATGCAATGGAAAATTCTATGATTAGTAATAAGAGTAGTAGTAGATGGGCAGCAACAGCAGCTAGCATATGGATACAAGCAATAATTGGTGGGACGTACACATTTAGCATATATTCACCTATCCTTAAATCATCCCAATCCTATGATCAATTCACCCTTAACACCGTGTCGGTCTTCAAAGACATTGGTTCAAATGCCGGAGTTCTATCTGGCCTTCTATACTCCGCCATATCCCCAGGAGGTATGCCCTGGGTGGTACATACGGTGGGGGCGGCCGAGGGGTTCTTGGGTTATTTCTTCATGTGGTTAGCTGTTGTTGGGGTGATCCCTCGGCCACCCGTGCCTATAATGTGTGTGTTCATGTTTTTTGCTGCACATTCACAAACTTTCTTTAATACTTGGAATGTTGTTACGTCTGTTCAGAATTTTCCTGATTATAGTGGGACCGCTGTTGGGCTTATGAAGGTACGTCAATCTCTCATTAATTTTGTTGAAGTATACCTTAAGAATCATTAGATGTTTACTTCTGCTACTCTGTTTATATTTTTTTTGAGAGACCAGTTGAAAAAAAAAATTATTTTAATGTTTAGAGAACCATGTAGGAAGTGATGTCGGCTAAATTCAATTCAAAACCTTGACTACCAAAGTACGAGTATATACATATAAAGATTTTACCAACTAAACTAGTTTGTTTGCATTAAATTTTATCTCTCTTCATTAAAAATTATTGACACATTTAACTTTTTTCACTACTTATATACTAATTTTGACCAAAGTTTTATAGTAATGTATTGAAAACTAATTTTATCATGAATTGAAGTTGTTAAATAGGCCAAGTATTAATACGTACTCCATGTCTTTATCTGTTTTATAATGATGTTTCTAGTTACATAAATCGATGCAAATTAAATACTTGATCGCAAATATCTTTAATCTCACACTAGCAAAAATTATCAAAGTTAGATATTAATCATTTACTCACCAACAAGATGAAACAAAGTAGAACTCATTTGATTATATTTGTTCTTATAGATTGAGAAAAATTAAGAGTATTCCCTCTCATTTTTAATAGTCAAAACTCTCAAAAGATTTCAAATAAGAACATGATCATTGTGAAATGGATGGAGTATATAATGTTTCACAATATCAACTTTTTTTTTTATAATTTTTTTTACTAACATTTAATTATTTTTATCTAAGGTTAAACTTGTGCATTGACATGTGTATCAATTTGACTGTGTCACTTATTATAGGACGGAGGGAGAACTATTTTGTTTTTGTAGACTACTTGAAGGAGATTAGAATCGTGTTGTTTGTGTAGTTCTCATTGCAGAACATGGAATGATGGAATTTTCTTAAGACTACTTGAAGGAGATTAGAGTCTCACGATTCGATTGAATATTTGAGTATCACTCTTTACACGTTTAGATAATACCTTTGACCTTGTTTGTTTACTAATAGTCTAATAATTTAGAAATAAATGTTATTTTCTTAATTATTGTTGAGCTAATCGCAATATGTATTGTCAAACTATAATTTTGTAAAAGCATGGTTAAAGATATTAATTAATGGGAATAATAAAAGTACATTTAAAAATAATGGAGGTAGTAGGTTTTAAGCCTAAGCATTGAAAGCTTGAGGAGAGACGCTCTGCAAGACTTATGTTGTAACCATTAGAAAATGTAAAAATACAATATGAGGAAAATAATCATGGTTTTGACTTTAACTAAACTCTTTTAGATCGATCTCTTTGGATGAAATCATATATGCACAAGAGAAACAAAGAGTGAGAAATATTATACCTCTAGTTTCTCCTATATCTAAAGATTAATAAACTTTGTTGATTACATGTTAATCAAAATCAATGTACAAAAGTTGATATTATGAATAAACACAATAATATAAATTAAATAAGAATCCACAAAATAATATAGAGTATTCTGTTAGTTTATCTTACACAACGTAATAGTAAAAAATTTCTTCAAGTATTAGTATACCCCCCCCCCCCCCCACCCTCCAAAAAAAAAAAAGTAATAGTAAAAAAAAGGTTTGGTGTAGTTGGTGAGCATTTCGCCTTGTAACTTTAAGGTTACAAGGTTGAATCCTTCCGGCTGTGGTACTTAGCGGTGAATATTCTTTATCCTATCCCTTTATTTTTAAGTGTTTGACTTGTAAATATGTCTAGTCAATATGAACTTAAAAACTAAACTCGGAAGAATTAATAGTTTGCGATTTTCCAAAATAAATCCTATAATTAGGGAATAATCAAACCATTATAGAGGACAATAAAGATGCTATGTTTTCCAAAGGAAGTACATGTATTGTTTAATTTGTATTGGCCGAACACCAAAAACCAATAGTAGATTGAAAAATAGTGTACCAATCAATTATATAGTTATTTTTAGTGCTATAACCTTGGCAAAGGAAAAAAATGTATAGGTGATATTTTGTACTGCATTTGTCCCACAATAGAAAATGGTGAATGTTGATAGGCTATATGAAAGTACACATGGCCAAATTTGAACCAATATAAGTATTAGTAGTTGTAAAATAAATTCAAACATTATTGGAGTATGAAATTGTGTAGCTCAAAAGAGAAGCAAAGCAAAAATTTCAATTTCTTGTACATGCACCAGTTGTAATTTTCACCAGTTGACGCCTATGTTTATGTATGTTTTTATTGCTACAAATCACGCCTTACGTGCCTATCCTTCTTGATGGATCGACCTCTAAAATTGCATGTTTCAATTTCTAATACGCGTTTGTTTGGCGGTATTTTGACAAGTGACCACTTTGTCTTGTTTTTGGATAAGGTGAAGGTGTAGAGTGGTGAGTTGAACAACTTTAACGGCCTTTCCAAGGTTGATTTGCCTCTTGCAATAGGGTACTTGTACTTCTCTTATAGAGTTGTCAATTCGAGTATTTGAGTCTGGTTTGATGAGGTTGGGCCAGGTTAGATCCATTTTATATATGAGTCAAGCTAAATTTATTGTCCACACAAGTCGAAATCTGAACTTGATTTTTTCGAATCATCCATTTTTGACACCTCTATAATCTCTAAGGCACTAATCTCTCCATATCTTGATGATTGTCTTGTAAGAAGTATAGAGTATAATATTTTGGGATGTTACTTTGAGTTTGTCCTATAATTCTTTTAATATAGTGAAATTGGAGTGTGTGGACAATCTTTAAATGATAGATGGAGGGGATACAATACATACGTGCTTTTCGAAAGTTATACTAACATTTTACAGGGTGAGTAAATCGTTGAAAAATAGTTTGCTCTCATATATATAGTAAGTGGTGTCAAATTAATCAATTTTTGGAGCGGGAAATTTAATCTTGTGAAATTCCCATACTCTGTTAATCAACATCAAACCTAAAAGATTGGTAGTAACTGTAATTAATAGACGGACGAGGTGTGTTAATTTGAAGATTTCACATGAGATTATAACTTCTACACCAAGGGATCGGATCCGTTTATTTTTGCTGTCATACTCTCAAAGAACTAAATTTTAACGTAGAAAAGAATAATAAGACTTGACACCACAAGGGTAGATATGGTCCATATAAATTATCTCATAGGAATGAAATTATCTAAGATAGAGAAGGGAAATTCTTTTACACCTCTTTACAATAAAAAATAATTAATAATATTCACATGTAGGCCATGCACAAATTTCTTTTTTTTTTTTTTTTTTTTTTTTTTTTTTTTTTGACAACTTAAATTTCATATCATAGCTTATACAGTTATACGTTGTCTTTATTTCAATTCTCATACCATACGACACTATAATATAAGCTCCTACCATTTCTCTCAAATCATAACTAAAACCAGAAATCTATCAACATTTAGTTAATGAAGTACCATGGAAAACTCCATAATTAGTAGAAGCAGTAGTAGATGGATAGCAACGGCTGCAAGTATATGGATACAAGCAATACTAGGTGGTACGTACACTTTTAGCATATATTCTCCTATACTTAAATCCTCACAATCCTATGATCAGTCCACCCTCGACACCGTCTCGGTGTTTAAAGATATAGGTGCAAACGCCGGGGTCTTAGCCGGTCTCTTATATACCACGGCTACCTCAGGGCACAACCGTTATGGCGTGCCCTGGATGGTTCATGTGGTGGGGGCGGTCGAGGGGTTCTTGGGTTACTTTCTTATGTGGTTAGCTGTTGTTGGAGTCATCCCACGCCCACCTGTGCCTTTGATGTGTGTTTTTATGTTCCTTGCTGCTCATTCTCAAACATTCTTCAATACTTGGAATGTTGTTACGTCTGTCCAGAATTTCCCTGATTGTAGCGGAACCGTTGTAGGTCTTATGAAGGTATGTCTTGTTCGTTTACGGGTTTGAAAGGGTCATTTTATAAGCATAGGGCATGTTTGACAAAAATAGTTGTCATAATAATTGTTCATTATTTTAGTAATTAATCTATACAACGTTAACTATTAGTGATTAGTGGCGGCCAAGGTATCTTATTAATATACAAGTGTTAGATACAACTAATAATTGTTGGACTTGCAAAATGACAAGAATAAAGACTTAAGTATGGTAAATTACACTTAAAATCTTGAATACTACTTTCAATACTTTAACCAGTTAAGTTGCCAGTTAAGTTGATATGATACAAGCTGCTTAATTTCATTAGGTGATATTGTGTAGAATTTTCTTAGAATATAATTGACGAAAATTTGAAGTAAAAGCTCGAGAGAATATATAAAAGATGCTTTTGGATAAATAATGTCAAATGCTAAACAAAAATATGCTTTTGTAAAAGGTAACGTTTAATTTATTCCCTCACATTTTCACAATAAAAAGAAGACAAGTTGAACAATAGTAAAAAGGCCAGGTGCTGTTGGGGGAAATTATCAAACGCTACCCCTTTCTGCAAAACGTTGGGTCTTAACACCAATCGTATGTTTAATTAATGTTTGAAAAAAAAAACAAAAAACAAAAAACGTTACTTTTCCTTTTCTTTTTTTTTTCACGAAAAAAAAAACAGAATCGTATGTTACTCTTTATGTATAGGATAGGTGAACAGTAATATAGGGCCTAGTAAACAAATAGTGTTTCGATTAATCCAAAAGCTACTATCAATATTAATACACCCTTAAGCGAGTTTTGACTTGATCAACTTCAATACTCGTACTTCTTTGGATATGTATTTAAAGTTTCAACATATCCAATCTCCAAAAAAAATTAATTTCTTGACACAATCCAATGGAAAAGACAATAATTAGCTATGCAATTTTTTTGAAAAGATGAGACCATATGTCTAATATTCAAAATAAGAAAATGTTTTAAATTATGTTTTTAATTCTGCAATAAAATATACTTTTTGCTTTAATGTTTCTAATTTTGCAATAATTACTTTTTGCTTATTGTTTGTTGGATTCGTCATAATTAAAAAACCCTATAAGATATTAATATAACTGTGGGTACGAGTTAACATTTGATACGAGAATTTTGAGTGTTAAATAAGTCGTTTTACAATCTCAATACAAAAAAATTGTCCCAATTAAGTGCTCCTCTAATTCTAGATTTTGAACAGGGTTTCCTAGGACTAAGTGGAGCAATCTTAATCCAAGTATACAAAGCATTTTTCAAGGGAAATCCAAGCACATACATACTAATGCTTGCATTGCTACCAAGTATAGTCTCATTATCTCTCATATATTTGGTGAAATTATGTCCAAATAAAACATCAGAAGACAAAAACCACCTAAATTCTATGTCCTTAGTCTCAATGCTTCTTGCTGCATATCTTATGATCATCCTCATCTTGGAAGACATTCTAGTGTTTCCCCATTGGGCACGCCTTCTAAACTTTCTAGTCCTTATATTATTCCTCTCATTGCCTCTAAAAATCGCGACTGAGGCAAACAAGAAGGAGAAATCTCAACCACTTCTCCTAAAAACAGAACCATTACTCTATGACTCAAATGATTCAAATGAGCCAGAGAAGAGCCTAGTGGGTGAAGAAGATGTCGAGTTGTGTCAAGAAAGCATGAACATCTTGGAAGCTATGGGAAGCATCAATTTTTGGCTATTGTTTCTTGCTATATTATGTGGAATGGGTTCGGGTCTTGCCACTATAAACAATATGAGCCAATTAGGTCAGTCACTTGGATATAACACAAGCAAGATTAATACATTGGTTTCACTATGGTCGATATGGAACTTCTTTGGTCGATTTGGAGCAGGCTATATATCTGATATCCTACTACGTCGAAGGGGATGGGCTAGGCCATTAGTGATGGTGGTCGCGCTAGGAGCAATGACTGTAGGACATGTGATCATTGGCTCAGGATTTTTTGGAAATTTGTACATAGGTACAATCTTGGTGGGAATTTGTTATGGTGCATTGTGGAGTTTAATGCCTACTATAACTTCGGAAATCTTCGGTGTTTTGCATATGGGAACTATATACAATGCCATTGCTATAGCAAATCCTTTGGGAACTTATGTTCTGTCTGTTTGGGTGATTGGTCATATTTACGACGAAGAAGCAGGGGAGCATAGTTCTTGCCTTGGTGTACACTGCTTCATGGTATCCTTCTTTGTATTGGCATTTGTTAGCTTCTTGGGCTTTATTGTTGCTCTTACGTTGTTCTTCCGAACAAGGGTGTTTTATAGGTCGGTTGTGCTAAGAAGACTACGTTATTCTCTGAGATGATAAAGAAGGATTGATGGTTCAACTCAAAAGTCATAAGGTAGCGCATTGGCAAACATCTTTAGATAGAGATTTGTACCGAGTCTAATACAGATAGGGTACATTTAAGTATACTATGAACTTGTTTATTCAATTTCATGAAAGTATATATTGTTCTTTGCTTATTTATATGTAAATTATTTGAACAAAAAGGATGGACTTTGATATTTTGTGAGTATCTATGCAAATAATTTTTCCTTATTATTAATCCATAGTATGCTAGTATTGTTCTAGTTTTTTTTTTTTTTTGTTTGTTTGGTTGTCCTTGTTCTATTTGTATGTAGTTTCTCTCTCTCTCTTTTTTTTTTTTTTTTTTTTTTTTTTTTTTTTTTTTTTTTTGTCAAACTATTTGTATGTAGTTTCTATTTCAGAGATAAGTGCTCTAAAACCATCACATAATCAAACAAAAGCAGCACCACCATCCACATCACTGTAATGGATATATTTCAATTCTTGCATTACTGGCTAGTTATTGTTTTCACCAGATGATGCCTTTGTTTAGTGTAACAAATCACGCATGTACGACGTCCCCTTCCATAAACAGATATGATTTGACCTCGAAAACTATATGACATTGCATCTCAAATTACCAATTCCGAATGAGATCTCGTCTCAAGATTACTTAACATTGAAATAACGAGTTAAAACTCATTAGAGTAGTCATTTTATATCCGTTACTCGAACATAAAACTCACCCAACTAGTATGATAAAAAATTCAAAATAGTTCTTGACAAAAGACCAATCTTATTTATCCATAGTTATGTGGTCTCGTCTTATAATTTAGATTGATACTCCCTTCGTTTCACAACGATATTTCTGTTTGAAATCTTTTGACTTTTAAAAATAAGAGAAAATATTCTAATTTCTCTCAATATATAGGAACAAATATAGCCATATAAGATCTAGTATGATTCAGTCTTGGTGAGTATATTAGTGTGAGATTTAAGATATTTACGGTTAAAGATTTGCAAAATTTTCATCGACTTACATAAATAGAATAGGAACATGATATTACTTTAGTATATTTATGATTTAAGTGACCTAAAAAGAAGGGAATTTATATCTATGATCGCTTTAATTTCTCCACTCATAGAAAATGACTAAAGCAAAGGGAAATTATTTCACTCCTCCCAACCAAATTATTTGATTCTTTACGTAGGCCATGCATAAGATTTGTATCAAATTAATTTACATCCACAAACCACAATAGCATAAAGTTTCTCAACATTATTGCACAACGTCCATAAATATTGATTATATTCCATGCAGCATACTTACCAAAATAAGTATTTTCCATTTTCATCCATCATATCCTAAACATAAATTAATCTAAGTAGAAATTAATTAATTGCCATGGAAAGCTCTGGGATTAGTAGGTACAACAGTAGATGGATAGCATTAGTTTCAAGCATATGGATAGAAGCATTACTAGGTGGTATATACACATTTAGCATATATTCCCCTGTACTAAAATCCTCCCAATCCTATGATCAGTCCACCCTCAACACCGTCTCGGTCTTCAAAGACATCGGCTCTACTTCCGGAGTTCTCTCCGGCCTCCTCTACACTGCAGCGTCCTCAAGGTATAGCATACCATGGGTGGTACACGTGTTGGGGGCGGCCGAGGGGTTCTTGGGTTACTTCTTCATGTGGTTAGCTGTGGTTGGAGTCATCCCTCGGCCACCCGTGCCTCTTATGTGTTTATTTATGTTTGTCGCTGCTCATTTTTTAACATTCTTTAATACTTGGAATGTTATTACGTCTATCCAGAATTTCCCTGAATGTAGTAGTACAGTTATAGGGCTTATGAAGGTAAATATATACTTCGTAATTCGTATCAATATATCGTAATATGTCTACTTTGTTTGTGGATTGGTTGTTTTATATTTGTAGGTTGGTTTATTCGTGACATGAACATAGTTACCAATTTAGGTAGTGTACTAGTGTTTGTAAATACTTTAAAATTTCTAATTTTAGCTTATTTTCATGAATTTTTTTTGTGTTTTCTAGCTTTTGGAAAAAAATAAATAAATTAAAAAAAAAAAATCTGTCAAAAACAGTAGATTGTTAGGCTTAGCCATGTGATTATTGTTTTAAAAAAGTAATGATATAGTTTTATGTATTTATAATAGGAGTATTTTAAGACAACAAATACTTTTACGTACAGTTCATCTACTCAATATGAACTAACCCCCTTGTGACATGCTTGAATGACCTTTGAATTTTATTTTCTATTATCATATACTTGTTCACATTATATTCGATGTCAAAGTTTTTCTAGATTATTTTTTCTTTTTTTACAAATTGTCATACTTAAAATAAATGTTCAGATTTTCATCATTAAATATAGTATCAAACTTTCACTATGAAATCCTTGAATATTCTTGTGTTTCAAGGTTGAATGAATATTGTTGAATGTTTTTTCTGATAAGTGATTCGTTTACAGGGTTTTCTAGGACTAAGTGGAGCAATTTTAATCCAAATATATAAAGCATTTTTCAATGGCAATCCAAGTACATACATACTAATGCTTGCATTATTGCCAAGTATAGTCTCATTATCACTCATATATTTTGTGAGACAATGCCCTGACAAAACAGTTCAGAACAAGAACCCCCTGAATGCTATGTCCATAGTCTCTATACTTCTTGCTACATATCTAATGATCATCATTGTAATGGAAGCCATTTTCGTGTTCCCACATTGGGCGCGCTTTCTTTCGTTTGTATTCCTTTTATCATTTCTCTCTATGCCTCTAAAAGTCGCTACAGAAGCTAACAACGAGGAGAATTCACACCCACTGCTCGTAGAAGACGATGCATTTTCACCCTGTGATGATGCTGATCCTAATGAACCTGAGAAGAGCCTTGTGGGTGAAGAAGTTGTCGAGTTGTGTCATGAAAACATGAACCTCTTGGAAGCTATGGGAAGCTTCAACTTCTGGCTTTTGTTTCTTGTTACGTTATGTGGAATGGGGTCGGGACTTGCCACCATAAACAATATGAGTCAGTTAGGAGAATCTCTTGGTTATGATACAACCAAGACTAATACTTTGGTTTCCCTATGGTCGATATGGAACTTCTTTGGTCGTTTAGGAGCAGGTTATACATCTGATATCCTGCTACGTCAAAGGGGATGGGCTAGGCCGTTAGTCATGGCAATCGCGCTAGGAGCCATGACTGCAGGACATTTGATCATCAGTTCTGGTTTTGTTGGAAATTTGTACATAGGAACAATCTTGGTGGGGATATGTTATGGTGCATTGTGGAGTTTGATGCCTACTATAGCTTCAGAAATATTCGGTGTTTTGCATCTGGGAACCATTTACAATGCCATTGGTATAGCAAATCCTTTGGGAACTTATGTTCTCTCTGTTTGGGTGATTGGGCATATTTACGACAAAGAAGCAGCAGAGCAAAATACTTGTCTTGGTGTTCATTGCTTCATGGTATCATTCTTTGCATTGGCATTTGTAAGCTTATTGGGATTTCTTGTTGCTCTCACGTTGTTCTTTCGAACAAGGGTGTTTTATAGGTCTGTTGTGCTAAGAAAACTAAACCGTTCTCTAAATAGATAACAAAAGGCAACCACCATTGCTTTTGCCAAGAATCGACTCCTCCATTTCATAAGTTGTGCATTAACAAGTACGGACATTTTTAGAAAGAGATGACTATGAAGAACAATTCTCAAGTATACCTCAAGCTTGTGTGGACACGTACACATTCAATCATAAGCACTTCGTATTTTTGTAAATTACTATTGCTTATTGTTCTCTTGAGAAATAATCAATTATGAGTACAATTAAATATAATTATGTATGCTTCACGATAGCTAATTTATAGATTAAGTGTACAGCTAGCAGATCTAAAAGCATGACTCTAAATAGTATAAGCTATGCTTTAATTATGTGAAAAGGGATATTTTTCCAAATCTTCCTGCTAATACGATTAAGTCTTTGAAATTATTTATAGTACTAATAATACCAAGCAACGTGGAAACAGCAACCAAAGACCTAATCAATGAGTGCATCAACTAAAACAAGTCCCTTAAATTTATTGTCAAACAAAGAAAAGAAATACATAAGAACAACACAAGTCCCTCAAATTAATCTCAAACAGAGAAAAGAAACACATTAGAATTTCATTGAACACAAAATAGATGCAATGGACAACATCATTGGCAACCGATGGGTAGCAACTGTGGCTAGCATATGGATACAAGCAACCATGGGCGGTTCCTACGTCTTTGGCGTATACTCCCCTGTACTAAAATCCTCCCAATCCTATGATCAGTCCACCCTTGACACTGTCTCTGTCTTCAAAGACATTGGCGCTAATGCCGGTGTCCTCTCTGGTCTCCTGTATGCAGCCACTGCTGCCTCATCTGGACCTCGTCGTTGGCGCTGCTTCCATGGACCATGGGTAGTCCTAGCTGCAGGTGCAGTCCAGTGCTTCTTGGGATACTTCTTCATGTGGCTCGCGGTTGTTGGGCTTATTCCTCGGCCACCTATGCCCCTCATGTGCTTCTTCATGTTCCTAGCTGCCCATGCTCAAACATTCTTCAGTACGGCTAATGTCGTTACAGGTGTTCTGAATTTCCCAGAATATAATGGGACTATTGTGGGGATATTGAAGGTCAGTTCATTCAAATTTGGATTTACAGTTTTTTTTACCCTTTGAATATTGTGTGCTTTTCTTATATAAAAAATGTTCCTAACATAAGGGACAACAAATCCATCCAATGTTGCTAGCATGACTACACAGACGACCTTAGATCACCATCCATCCAACAGATTGTCGCGATTGAAAGAGCCATAGAATATATCCTGTAGAACGAATCTCTCTAAACACATAAAGAACTCAAAATTAGATATAGAGCAAGTATTTCCATGCAACTCCAAGCAATGTCTAATATAAATTTGTCTAGGATCCATGGTGGTGAACTATACTACAGAAAACACCATCCTTGCAACAGATTGCGGCGAATGAGCTATAGGTCTGCTCTAGAGAGTCCCTTCAAATACAAAGAAAATCTTAACAGATATTATTGAACAAGTCTTCCCAACTCCAACCAATCTCTTAAAATTTGACAGCACCCAGGTCAGTCCACAACACCATTGATAACACATGATCCTAAGTCATCCAGATAATAAAGACCATTCCAAAGACTACACAAAAGATCTTTACAACGAAACTACATAAAAGTATTCTTGGGTTGCCTATTTCAACTTTAAAAATAATTGAACACAAACTTCATACTAGTCATCTAGACCTTATCTCAACAAATATCAGAAGTTACAGCTAATGCTTACAAAAAATAATCTTCTATTGTTAGTTGAATGTTATTGAGTGATTTCGTAATTTATATGGTCAGGGCTTTCTTGGACTTACCGGAGCAATGACAATCCAAGTTTATCAAGCATTTTTCAAGGGCAATCAAAGCACATTCATACTAATGCTAGCTTTGTTGCCAACTACAGTCACTTTCACAGTGATGTGTTTGGTGAGAATCAGCCCGGGAAGCAGACCAGATGACAAAAAGTACCTCAACCGTTTCTCCGTGGTTGCTTTGGCCCTAGCTGCCTTTATAATGACCATTATCATATTGGAAAATGTTATCGAATTCCAACGGTGGGCATGTCTTGTTACAGTTGCAGTTCTTATAGTACTGCTTTCATTACCTCTTAAAATCGCCATTGAAGCTACTAGAAACGAAAACACGTACCGAGTGCTTCTGGAAGGCGAATCACCAGCTGAGAGTGTTGCTGCAACTGAGGAATATAAAGTACTACCTAGTGCTTCAGATGAGATACAACCCGTCGAAGAAAGCATGGATATAATAGATGCCACATGTAGCTTAAACTTTTGGTTATTGTTTATTGCTATGTCATGTGGAATGGGTTCCGGACTTGCTACTATAAACAATATGAGTCAGATAGGACAGTCACTTGGCTACGACATAGTGAAGACCAATACATTGATTTCGCTATGGTCAATATGGAATTTCCTAGGCCGTTTTGGAGCAGGCTACATATCAGATATCTTATTACGACAAAAAGGATTGGCTAGACCGTTAATGATAGCAATCAGTCTAGCAACCATGACTGCAGGACATCTTGTTATCTCACTAGGATTTCCGGGAAATTTGTACATTGGAACTATCTTGGTTGGGATATGCTATGGTGCACAGTGGAGTCTAATGCCTACAATCACTGCAGAGATATTTGGGGTGAAACATATGGGTACTATCTTCAACACCATTGGTATCGCAAGCCCTATAGGAACTTACTTCCTCTCAGTTTGGGTGATCGGAAATATATATGACAGACAAGCAAGGAATACCAATACTTGCTACGGAGTTCACTGTTTCATGTCATCCTTCTTTATCTTGGCTTTTGTTAGCTTTTTGGGGTTTCTTGTTGCTTTGACATTGTTCTTCCGAACAAGGGCATTTTATAAGTATGTTGTCTTAAGAAGATTACATATTCTTTGAAACTGTAAAGCTTGAATTTATGTATCAATTCTTTTTCCCCTCAAGGAAGGGGTTTCAATGTGGCTTCTTGTTTGTATTGTTGGTCCTATATTTACTATCGATTACTCCATTTGTCCCTTGCTTTTTCATCATTTGACCCAAAAACTCTCATAAAAAGGCCCTTGGTGCAAAAAAAAGAGGGACACGGGGAGCACTTAGTAATTAATCGTGTGGTAGCATATAGGAAGTAACAAACTAACACTTTTCACAAAGTTAGTAGTTCACAAGGACTTCCATTGTATAGGAACGGCGAAAATTGTTTGTTTGAATAGCCCCTTCCATATTTTCCTCAGAAAGGAAAAAAAAAAAAAACAAATGCAGAAACCTACTATCCAAACAAATTACTACGTACAATTATCTTAAAATCTAGTGGAACTTTGGAAGTTAAGAGGGAATAGGAAAAATTGATTTTAAAGCCATTGCTTTCATATGAAAAAGATGTCAAGTTCCTATCTTGGCTTTTCCTTTTTTAACCACTAACACTTATCTAAGACAAAATGAGCCTTCAACAATCACCCCATCCTCACCCTCACCACAACTCTGCTATCTAACTTATCTCTTTTCCTCCTTTGCTATTTACCCTTTCTCACTTCACCTCCCTTCTCTCTACAATAATTGTTCTGTTACGGTTTTTAAGGGCTCGAATATCATAATTAGTACAATGCCTTAAAAATGTTTAAGTCAGCCCAGCTTTCTTTCTTTCTCCCTTTCCTCCAACTCCAACCATTGTTATCAAAACACACTATTAGTAGTCTCATATGCTGGCCAGTCGCGCTCCCTAGTAACGGCAATATAGGCATGCAAAAATAATTTCAACAAATGTATTTATCACCCTCCCCCTGCTTTCCCTCATCTTAGTCATCTAGTGTTATTTAAGCAAGAAAATACTCTTCCCCTCAGCTTCCTAAACTCGATCCTATTCAAACGAGTTGTAAGACTATCACCTATATCAATATGAGCAGTAGTGAGAGATGGATGGCAACAGTGGCCAGCATATGGATACAAGCAATCGTAGGAGGTTCTTATGCCTTTGGGGTATATTCACCTGCAATCAAATCCTCCCAATCCTACGACCAATCAACCCTGAACTGTGTCCGTGTTCAAAGACATAGGTAGTAATATAGGTGTCCTTTCTGGCCTCCTATACGCGGCTGTCACCGCCTCCTCCAGACCTCACCCCTGGCATTGCTTCCACGGGCCTGGGTGGTCCTCGCAGTAGGAAACATACAATGCTTCTTAGGCTACTTCTTAATGTGGCTCGCAGTTGTAGGGTTCATCCCTCGGCCTCCTGTACCCCTCATGTGCATCTTCATGTTCCTAGCCGCCCATGGTCCAACATTCTTCAGCACTGCCACTGTTGTCACTGGTGTACTGAATTTTCCAGATTATAGCGGGACCATTGTGGGCATCATGAAGGTGATTTGAATTCAATTGTTTTAATTTTTAAACTTATGTTTAAATTGTTTATGTTTCATGTGTCTGCAAATATCCTATAGTAGTACATTACAATCAATGCAATGTCAAAAATAGAAGACCTATATCGTCAGACATTACTACTAAGTTAAAAATAGAAGACTAATATCCATAGGTTCCATAAGGTGTAAGGTATAGTAATAGAGCAATTTGTCCAAATGGGTAAAATGAAAATGTTAAATTAGTTAAATCGACGAAAACAAAAGGTCATAAAAACTTAGATTAAAAAAGTTGTACAATTGATACAAGTACTTTATAGTTTACGAAAAAGTATTTCTAACTTTGTGAATCTTTCGTAATTAAAATATATATATATATATATATATATATATATATATATATATATATATATATATATATATATATATATATATATATATATATATATATATATATATATATACAGTACTTTAACCCATCAACATTGTGAAAATTATCAAGATTTAGATTTTTGTTTTGATTAGTTCTCTATTAAGATTTAAAGGATATATTTTGGATATAATCTAGCTATACACTAACTAGTCAAGTGGGACCAATTTGTCCCATATTAAAATCAACAATTCTCAAAATTAGGACCCCTGGACCATTTAGGAGATTGATGGTCCAATTGTCTTGCTTCATGCACTTAGATTTTTTTGTTACTAATAAATCTTATAGCTATATCCCATATGACTTCCTTAAAAAAACATTCATTCAAATTTTCATTCTACAAAAATCACATTTCTTGAGGGCATACTCAATTTGTTCTGCAGATTATATTCCATCTTTCGGCTATTCTACTCCGACCCATCAAGACATCGATCCTTTTATGAAATACAAATTTTCTCTTTTTTTTACTCCTACATAGATTAGGGCACAGTTTTTACTCCTAATCTTTACATTGTATCTTACTTTTTAAAAAATAAAAATATACAAAGATGCCTAGTTAGGCTAAAACCATTAAATCTTACAAATTGCTGAGTTTGAAATTTATTGAATGTCCCTTAATTAGAGGTGTTAATTCGAGTAATTGGGACAAGTTCGGTGAGGTCAAGTTAGGTTAGGTTTATTTCAAATTTGAGTTATGCTAAATTATTGTATCTATATAAGTCGAAATCTGAATCGAATTTTCTTTGGATTGGGTCAATCAAGTCAGTTTTTAACACCTCTACCCCTAATTAAACAATCTCTCTCCAGATAAGAAACCCACAGAGTCATCGTGTGTTCTCTTTTTCTTCTGACTAAAAATATCATAAATACTTATTTGATTGGTTTTAAAATTTCGAAGATACAAAAGTATACTTCTTACTATTAATTGTTGGTCGTTAAGTTAAAATATTAGGGACTCCCACCTCACATCGAGATCAATAACCTTAGACCCTCGTCGATTAGTCCGGATAAACCATAGGTAAGCCACCCAAATAGGCCAGCAATTTCGAAAGTGATATTACTTAATAATACAATTTTGAAGGCTACTTATAACTTCCTCAATGGACATGTAATGTAAATATTCTTGGAATAGCCTGTTCTCTACAACTCCACAAGATTGGCAGGACCACAAACCCACAATCTAAACCAAAATAAACTTTATTTATACTAAAAGCAGGAAGCTCAAGCAGACATCAAGTCATCAACACATCGTCAAGTGACACCTACTCATAATTCACCTTTTTTTATATTCAGCAATAACTTGAAAGAAGAGTTGCAATTAAAAGTGAACAGAGGAAGTATTACTTGTTTTCCATGGTTTCAAACCTCTTCTATGTCATTCTAATCTAAGCCTTCCAAGCTTCGAATCAACCTCACCAGAGATCAACAGTCTTATTAGTCAGCTGTATCACAAAAAACAGAGAATAAAGGATTATCGGCCCTTTAGCAGTCAATACAAACTTTGAACTAAAATTACAGGCAAACACCCGGCATCCTGTGTCCATACTGCAAAAAAAGCCACAAAGATCATTGACAATATAACAGTACTAGACAAAGGTCATAAATCATGCCCGGAAGACCTGTGACAAACATTAGCAGGAATCATCAAAAGAAATTCGTTCTAAGTGCTGATGGTCAAAGAATCATCCCTTTATGAGTGTAAGGTCTAATAATACTAGTTTATTTTTTTAAGAAACAAACTACAGTACAGATGCATAGTAGATCAAATATAAAAGCATACTAAAAGACAGCAATGGTAACAAAAGGGAAAATTTAGAAAGTGATGTGCTACTGCCAACATTCTACGAGTATATACAGTAAAAGACACTTAATCAGAGATTAACTGCATTAACAATGGTAATAAGCAATGCCCGAGACTCTTTTAAGACTCTAGAGTCTAGAATCTAGAATTTCTCAGGTAGATAACAAATTAACAACTTTCCTGCTTAAAACTTTGATTTGTTATAAGTTGTGCACATGCATGGCTTTTCTTAACTTCCAATGTTCAATGAAAGTTACGGAGTAGTATTTTTTTTCCCCTCGTTAAAATGGTCAGGGATTTCTTGGACTAACTGGAGCAATTTTAATCCAAATATATCAAGCATTTTTCAAGGGAAACCAGAGCAACTTCATTCTAATGCTGGCTTTGTTGCCAACTACAGTCACTTTCTCACTGATGTGCTTGGTGAAAATCTGCCCAGCAAGTGGATGCGATGACAAAAGGCACCTAAATCGCTTCTCACTAATTGCCCTGATTCTGGCTGTGTTTCTTATGATCATCATCATACTGGAAAATGTACTTGAGTTTCCAAAGTGGGCACGCCTTTTTGCACTGGTAGTTCTATTATTGTTGCTTGGTTCACCTCTTAGAATTGCCCTAGAAGCTATTGGCAAGGGAAAATGTCAGACACTGCTTCCAGAAAAGGAGCCACTGTCTGACAGTATTTATTTACATGAATCTGACGAGTTTGTGGGTGAAAAAGCTTACAATGAATTATCCAGTACTTTGAATAATATACCACCACCAGCTGAAGAAAACATAGATATTATGAAGGCCATGCAGAGCTTTAACTTTTGGTTGTTGTTTGTTTCCATGTCATGCGGAATGGGTTCAGGGCTTGCTACCATAAACAATCTAAGCCAGATAGGGCAAACACTGGGTTATGATACAGTAAAGATAAATACATTGGTTTCGCTTTGGTCAATATGGAATTTCCTAGGTCGTTTTGGAGCAGGGTACATATCTGATATATTACTGCGGCAAAAAGGATGGACACGACCGCTGATGGTTGCAATCACTCAAGCAACCATGATTGCCGGGCATCTCGTTATTTCTTCGGGCTTCTCAGGAAATTTGTACATAGGAACTACCCTGGTTGGGATATGTTATGGTGCTCAGTGGAGCCTAATGCCCACTATTACTGCAGAGATATTTGGTGTTCAGCATATGGGTACGATATTCAATACCATTGGTATAGCAAGTCCGGTTGGAACTTACATCCTCTCAGTTTGGGTGATTGGACATATTTATGACAAACAAGCAGGGGAAGACAATACTTGCTACGGGGTTCAGTGTTTCATGGTATCCTTCTTTATCTTGGCATTCATAAGCCTATTGGGATTTCTTATTGCTCTAACATTGTTCTTCCGAACAAAGGCATTTTACCAGTCCGTTGTGCTAAGAAGATTGCGTTTCCTTTGAAAAAGTAAAGCTTTTGATGTAAGGGTTCTTGTTTATCATATGTTGTTTGGTCCGCTTTGTTCTATGAGATATTGAGATGTCATCCATAGGGGCATAAGAAAGGAAATAAGGCAATGATTTTAATAATTATTGATAGAGTCTCGGCCTCTTGTAAGTTGTAAGAAAAGTACAGTATGCATAGCAGGTTTAATCTAAAGCAAGGAAGTACTCCCTGCTTATAACAGTTTCGTACCACAATCTCCTTTTCCTCAGGCACTAGGATGTGTGAATGTGAAGCCTATCATATGTGGAGGCAACTGGGATAGAAAAAATGGATGTCACTATTAAGATCAAAAGAATTGGATACACTTCCAATGGTGCTCAATGGTCTCCCTCCTGGCTGCCTAAAGTTGGTGTAAATGATATACAGTATTGCCTGATGCTAGATGAAATTTGATCGGCTGTTCCATTTGGATTATTGTACAAGTCACATATCAGAATGCAGAAATTATTAAATTCCAAAACTGGTTGTACAAGATTCTACAGCAAGTAAAAGAATAATGCCATCTTCACAAATGAGCATATAACAACAAACTACAAATTATCCACTAATCTATTGATGCTTGTGTCAATGATAGCATGATTACAAATTAGCAAAATGACACTCTTAAGAAATATATCACTAACAATACAAAAGCAGGGCTTTCAACAGGTAAGGGGCAGAAACAATTCCAGTTAGCATAAACACATAAAGCTAACCTTAAACTCTAAGTAGTTAATATTTTAGCACCACTTGCCACAGATCTTCTAAGTTTCCACCGCATCCTCCAATATATGGTACTTCGGTCAAGCTTAAGATGCATATCAGACATTTTGTGCTCCTAGACAAGAAATACACAAGAAGAGAACTTTTAGCAAAAGAATTCTAGTTCGCGATCCAATTTCATAAAACAGCCTTACAAGAATCTTGTAAAAAATCCTATTGACATCCAACAAGAATCATTGAAGAGAATGCAAAAACTTACATGATTGGAACATTCCAATATGGCAATATGCTAGGGAATTTCAAGCCATTGACAACATCAATTGATCCGATTCTTCTCCAAAATGCACAAAACACCACCAAGATATGCATATAGATCATAGCTTCTTTTCCAAACCTCTAAAGGATAATGATGGTGAGATAAGCTTGCAGTGTGATCAATTAGAGGCGGAACAAAATAACATAAAATAAGACAACAATGCTGCAAATCTTTATGTCCATTTTACACTTCCATTCAAGTAAACAATAACCAACAATCATCAAAGGTTATTTGATGACTATTTCAACATTGGTTGATGTTTATTATCCCTTTTAGAAAGCAAGCCATCAGTGGCAGGCCAAGCATAAACAGCATAGCCAGATTGATTTCGGACGAGACTCTGCAGCAACCGGAATCCACTCTACTCGGAAATGAAACAATTTTATCTCCTTCAATTTTGTATGAAAATACATAATATGAAAGTCTTACAGCCTGTAATTACATCATTTTTTTGGCAAATCTGGCAACTGCAACAAAGACCAATAAATGTCAGCATAATTACCTATAAAGAGTACTATTTCCATTAGTAAGGGCGCTATTTCCATGAAAAAATTGCCCATATTTTGATAATCCTTGGTCAAAATTATAAGAAGATAGTTTAATCTGAGCGCATTCAATTGTAAGTGCATGAAAAAAACATTGAGAATTCAAAGTGACATGAATAATGGCACCTCAAATTATGTAATTATATTGCTTTTCAGCAAATAAATACAAGTACTGTAAAACAATTAATAATATGATCATAAAACCTTAAATTAGTGCTGGGACTTCGGATATTCAATTGGAATAATAGAATTACGAATTCAAACTTTACCCAAAAAATAATACACAGTTGAATCGAAATACATACTGCTCATCCATTACAATTAACGATAAACCCTAAAAAAAACTTACCTCAAGAGCTGCTTCAATGGAGATTTCAGAGTGCGCGCTCCAGTTTCTCTTAGAAATTGTTTATCACATACATTTTCATAAATAAATCAACAATTTTGTTTAAACAATAACGGTGGAGCCCACATGAAGAACCTTTTTTTTTTTATTTTTTAAACAAAAACTTGTTGATTTATATACGAAAACATCATGCGATAAATAGTTATTCTTTTTTTTTTTTGAAAAAATTGTCCGGGAATAATCCAATTTTTGGGGCGTCCGCTAAAAATAATCTCATCTTTGTGTTATTTTAAAATAATCCGACCTTTGAGAGCAGATTGGGTATAAAGTTAGCGAACGCCCCAAAGGTCGGATTATTCCACGCAATTTTTCCTTTTTTTTTTTAGACAAAATAGTTATTCTTTATTACTAAAAGAAACTTGTATTTTCTGATAAATAAGGGTGTAAAGGTTAGGGTGGTACACAGTTTGGTCTGAACTGTAATCAAACTGTATTTTAGCGGTTTCGTTTGATTTACAGCTAATAAAAATACGGTTTGATTTATGATTTTTTGTAAATACGGTTTACTGTTTGGTTTTTCAAAAATTATAAACCAAATTAAACTGTAAACTTGTAAACCGTATTTTAATATTTATATAATTTTTAAATAAATTAAAATAATTAATATATATTAAAATAATAATAATAATAATAATAATAATACTCCCTCCGTCCCATAATACTTGGGACATTGGGGTGTACACGTAGTTTACGAAAATTACAAGTGAGTCCATTTAAACATTTGTTTATTATATAAAGTATTCTCTTTTGTATTTTTATATTGTAAGAAAATAAAAAGTGGGGGAGGTGGGGGTAGTGAGGAGAGAAAAAATGTAGGATTAGTTGGGTTTTGGGGTTTGTGGTCCCAAATTAAAGAGAGTATAGGAAAGTATTTATTTATTAGTGGTCTCATTCCATATTTAGTAACATGTCAAGTATTTTGGGACGAATGAAAATGGTAACTGTGTCAAGTATTATGGGATGCAGGGATTTTCACTGGTATTTTTAATTGCTTTAAATAAATTGATCCCATCTTTAAGATGGTGATTATTCTATTAGATTTAATTTCTTTATTTGTTCCTTTGGCGAGGATTGAACATTTAGGGTTTCAAAATCTCCGAAATCTAGAAGACCATATGATTATTATCACTCAAACAACTATGCATCGGTAGATTTCAAGTCGAATTAGTGCTAATGATGAGTCTATTTTATATATATTTTTATTCCCCGTCCCACGGTCATATTTGTGCTTATTTGAGCTCTGCGGAGCTATTTTTATTATTAATATTCGTTTTCTAGTGTTTTTGTAGAGTTGGTATTATTTTTGTAGGAATTTACAAATTTATAATAATTTCGGAGCTTATTGAGCCACTACGAAAATATTAGAGTCGGATCGCATTTTATAAACGAGTATTTAAAGCTCCAGACCGTACTAAATAAATTTATTTCGATGATTAAGGGTTTGATACATGAGAAGGTCCAAGATTACAAGTTATATATTATTACGAACCAAACAATAAGGCCACGGATTACAAGACAAAGGTTAAGTTATTGGCGGTCCAAGTGAAAAAGGCCCGAAATCAAAAGTCAGCTGGGCGTGAATTAGCAGGCCCGATCGAGCGAGTATGCTGCAAGTATAGTTAGGGCATCTTTAAGGGTGAACTATTTAATTGTTCACAATGAATAAACAAATAAAGTGATGGCTTAATGGCAAACCTTTAATGGTTCATGTTGAGTGGTCATGGGTTCGATTGCAGGAGCAAGCATTTCCATGAATTAATTCGTTGTGGGCCCCACCAATATTTTGGACTGGTATTATAGCAAAACGACGTCGTTTTGCTGTTGAAGCTCAGAAAAAAAAATAGAAATCAGCGGCTGGGAGCGCGCCACTTGGCCCAGCCGCTGCTTGACACGTGTGCACTGTTTTAAATATATCCGTTGTAATTTTGCAACGGATATATTTTACAAAATACAAATCAAAAAAAAAAAATTACCAACGACTCTATTTTTGTCCCCTCTATAAATAGACACCCATATTGATATATTTTTTTCAACTTTCAAAATTCATTTTTTTCTACTATATTTTTCTCTTCAAAAATCCCCTCTATAATTACCAATATTATTATTATTATTTATACGAATATTAATATTATTATTGTTATTATTATTTTTAATTATTATCATTAATATTATTATTAATATTATTATTATTATTATTATTATTGTTTTTATTATTATCGTTATTATTATTATTATTATTTTTATTATTATCGTTATTATTATTATTATTATCGTTATTATTATTATTATTATCGTTGTTATTATTATTATTATTATCATCGTTGTTATTATTATTATTATTATAGTTATTATTATCGTTATTATTATCGTTATTATTATTATTTCTATTATTATTATTGTTATTATTATTATTATTATTAAATTTTTATTTTTTCCAAATATAAATTATAATTATGGATGCTAATACCAACCCCAAAACAAATAGAAAGCAAAAAAAAAAAATTGGGTCAAAATATGATCCCGAATCAAGCTAATTTTCCTCCAATTCACCCAAATTTTTCACAAACATCCACAAATATTCCCCATAATTTTTCTGGAGTTTATCCTCAAATACCCCAGTCAAGTTTCCCATATAATCCACCAAATTTCCCTCAAAATTTTAATTTTTCTCAAAGCAGTTCAAATTTCCCACATCCATCCATGATACCAATGGGTTACGGTGAATATGGTGCTGCATCTGGTTATTTTCCGTCACAACAACCGAATCCCAATATTTGGGAATCGAGCAATGTCTTATCTGAAGAAGATGAGGCAAATGAAGAATGTGAGGATGATGGTGAGGGAAATGAAACTCCTTCTCCCCATCAAAACTTCAGTCAAATGTTACAGCAACCACTCCAATCAACTCCTGAATATCGTGTTGGTGGTTCAAACAATAGAGGTTGGTCGCGATCAGAAACTGCGGCTCTTATATCCGGCTACATGAACACCAGCACCGACATAATTATCGGCACAAACGTTAATACCAATGAGTTTATGAATGCTGGAGGGAACGCTAATGAGGACACTACCGAGTACCGTACTGATCGTATTGTGGATATCGGCTTATACTTGTCTCGTAGAACAGAGATTGAGGATCAACAGACTCATTTGCAGCTAAAAAACGACTTGGTCGAACATATATGGAATAAATTTGGTAACAACGAAAACTTAGGCAACTAGGTTTACAACAAATGGTTATCCCTAAGGACATCTTACAAAACGATGTGTAGTTGTGTTTTTTTTTTAAATAAAATGTACTAGATTATAGTTGTAGAACTGTAATCACGATTAGTACCTCCTTTTTTTTTATGTTAATTAAAATTAGCTGCGTTGTTGTTTAAAAAATATTAATCACAAGAATTAATTTTTTAAAAAGCTGATAAAAAAACGCGATAATTTCTTAATTAGTAATCACGATTAAAATATTAAATACGTCAATTAATTACATTGACATCGGTTAATAAATTATAATTATGAAACAAAAAGATTATATTTACAAAAATAAAATAAGGTGGGGTAGGGAATATTGATGATGAACCATTGTTTAGTGTTTATTGTTAAGAGTGAATATTGTAAATGATTTGTTGGGTTGATGTGGATGAGAGAGAAATGGTGATAGTGACCCATGAATCATTTTTTTTTGTTCACCAATAATGGTGCTCTTAAGTCTGTCTTCAAATGTTGGAAGAATGATGAGATAGCAGGAGCAAAAAATTAACTTCTTGTATTAGCTTTTAGGATAGGTTTTGTCAGCTTTTGATTGTTTTATAATAGTTTTAGTTTGAGTGGGATTGGGTGGATTTGACTTTTCTTATATAAGGGAGGTAGTAGTAGTTTTACGAGAGAGTGATAAGATTAGTTTTAGTTTGTTAATTTTCTTTTAGTTTAGCTTTTACGTAGTTTAGTTTTAGTTTCGTTTTGTTTTCTTTCCTACGTTTCTTTGTTCACATCAAGATTTATTATTTTATTTTCTTATTACTTTAATATTATTATTCTCTTTATTTTAATTATTGTTTTTATTATGTTTTCTTTAATTGCTTTGGTTAGTTTAGATTTAATTATGTGTGAATAGTTTAATTTCTAGGGTTGTGGGAATCCATAAATAATATGAAGGGGTAGTTTATTATTGTTGATTGTCAATGCTTGTTTGATTTTCTATTGATTGATTTAATGCTATGCAATTAGATTTGGCCAGGTTTAATTGTATGAGTTATGCAATATTGATTCGAGATTCGAGAGATAAGAATTGATGTTTAGACTTAGTTTCAATAGGCAGGTTAATCTATAAATGGTTAAGTCAAGATTCGAGAGATGCGATTTAATATCAATAGATTAATTCCATGATTGTAATACGTAGCGAAATCCCTTTATAATCTGATTAATTGATGTATTGATAATTGATTGTTGTGTTTTACCCTGAAATATTATTTATTGGTGAACCTATACCCTAGGCTTTGATTTATTGATTTCTCCCTTATTTAATTTGCTTTACTTTAATTATTCTTCTTAGTTTAATTCCCATAAAAATAATCTGGTTACTTGATAATCTAGATTATATTAATTATTTAGGAATAGATAGATTTGTTTCCCGTAAATTCGACCCTACTTCCCTATCTGCTTTAGCTAGAGGACTTAGGTAATTATTTTGATTATGTGATACGACTTTAGCCTGCCAGCTAACTCATAGATTGTATTGCTTTGGATGAATTTTTTTTTTAAGGCGATCGTTGATCGAATCTGCGATGGAATTAGTTCTAAGGTGATATGTATTTGTATTAGAATTTTAAATTTCTTAGAAATTGTTTGTAAGTGCCGTTTGGCTATCTTTTATTAATGAAATCCTTTTTTTTTCCTGTCAAAAAAAAATAGAAAAATAAATTACAACATAAATAATGTGTTAGCACTTGTTATTTTTATTGTAAATTTGTAATACAATTTAATCCATTTGGGCTAATTATTTAAACTTTATAATAAGTTTTTTTTTTTGAAACAAAAACTTTATAATAAGTTAATGAAGTATTATTTGGAAATTTTTATGGAAAATGGCGTCTCTTCACTACTAGAAAACAGCTCATTTTCGACGGAAAAATTCCATCGGAAACACCCTGTTTTCCGTCGGAGCTGGTTGTCGGAAGAAGTTTTGTCGGAAAAACGACCTTTTCCGACGGAAATTCCGTCGGAATAGTTTTTCCGACGGAAATTCCGTCGGAATAGTTTTTCCGACGGAATTTTTTCGTCGGAAGAGGTTTTCCGGCACCTGAAAAGTCCGTCGGAAATTTCCGTGTATCCGTCGGAAAATGCTGGAAAAAAAAAAACCCACCACACCCTAACCCACAACCTTAACCCACCAGACCCACCACCTTAACCCACCTAACCCTAACCCTAACCCTAACCCACCAGACCCACCACCGTAACCCACCAAACCTAACCCACCAGACCCACCACCGTAACCCACCACCTAACCCTTAACCCACCTAACTCTAACCCACAAGAAACCACCAACCGTAACCCTAATCGAAAATTAAACCAAATCCACTAACCACCACCGACACCACCCACACCAACCCATATTCCACCCTCATACACCACCATAGACACCACTACACCAAAATTTTACCTCAAAAAATCGAAAATTAACCCCCAAAAAAATACGAAAATTAACACAACAAAATTGAAAAGTACCACACATTCATATCAAAATCAGTAGATCTACATATTTAATTAGAATTTCATAAAAAAATTAAAAAAAAAACGATAATTAAACAACAAAAATTAAAGGACATACAATTATCTAATCAAATTTATATTTAGCATTTACAATTACATAAAAAATTAACTAGATTACAATATAACCTAAACTAAAACTAGATCTAAAAAACATAAACCTTGAGAGTGGGTGACGGTGGTTGTTACGCCGTTATTGTTGGTGTTGATGTTGGTTGTCGGTCGTTGTGGTTGTCAACGGTGGTTGTGGCTGTTGTTGTTGATGGTGGTTGTGGTTGTTGTTGTTGACAGTAGCCATTGTTGTTGTTGACGGAAAGAGAAATGAAGGACGGAGAAACAAATGAGGCGAGAGAGAGAACAGAAAGAAGAAAACAGAAGAGGAAAAGGGAAAGAAGATAGAATGGGAAAGAAGATAGAAGAAAACAAAAGAGGAATAAGAAGAGGAGAGAAAAAGAGAAGAAGAGAGGACAGAGAAACGAGAGAAAGAGAGGGGAAAGAGAGGCGCAGAGAGAGAAGAGGAGAGGAGAGAGAAATGAGAAATGAAAGGGGGGAAGGGGGGTAGTTCCGTTTTTTAGGGTTTGAATTTTTTTTTTTTATTTTTTTTTAAAATATCAAAATTCTGTCGGAAATGGTTCAAATCCGTCGGAAATCTCCTACGGATTTAAATTTCGTCGGAAATTTCCGACGGAAACCCAAAATCCGTCGGAAATTTTTGACGAAATTTAAATCCATCGAAAATTTCGTTTTTTCCAACGGATTTTTGTGTCCGTCGGAAATGGACTTTTTTCTAGTAGTGCATTATAAACAGCAAACCAAACCGTATTATTACAATTTAGTTTGGTCCGGTTTGGATACTAATACGATTTGGTTTGGTTTGAAAAATTGACCAAATCGTATTTTGCGGTTTAGTTTAGTACTCAAACCACACCAACCTGGACCGTGTTCACCCCTAAAAAAAAGGGATATTCTATTTGGTGGCCTCGTGGTTTCAAAAATTCCACATGGAAGAGAAACTTTTTTTTTTGTCTCTATAGTGACCTCGTGGTTTTGCATATTTGATTATAGTGACCTTATTTAGGTTTATGGCTAACCTTTTTAGTTAAAATGGTTAACCTTTGATTTTTTTTATTAAAAAATTATTTAAATTATATTTTAAAGTAATAAAATTAAAAGAAATATATAATTTTAATTTTTGTTTTTTAAATTTAATTTTTTTTTAAATATAATTTTTTTAAAATATAATTTTTTTTAAATATAATTTTTTTTAATTTATTATTTTTAAATATAATTTAAATAATTTTTTAATAAAAAAAAAATCAAAGGTTAACCATTTTAACTAAAAAAGTTAGCCATAAACCTAAAAAAGGTCACTATAATCAAATATGCAAAACCACGAGGTCACTACAGAGACTAAAAAAAAAGTTTGTCTTCCATGTGGAATTTTTGAAACCACGAGACCGCCAAATAGAATATCCCAAAAAAAAATGACTAAATGTAAATGACACACTTAAAATAGGGCTGTCAAATTGGGGTTTTTGTGAGAATGAGGGACAGCTCAAGTGGTTAGAGCTTCCCTCCCAATCCCAACGTGGGATCGATTCTCATCACCTGCCCCTTGTGCCTCTCTAAACACCCAAAAAAATTGGGGTTTATGTTTCGGGTCGAAATTGATAATGTCAGGTTAGTGTGTGAGCTGGTGAGTGTGTTTACTTGGGTCGTATCGAATTGGTTCAAGTTACGTTGAGTTGGGTGAAGTTGAATTATTTACAAGCTTACAGCTATGGATTCGAATTGGTTTCAATTTGGATAATTTTGGTTTTAGATTTAAATGGTTTTAGATTCTGGTTATGTTTGGATCGAGTGAGTATAAGATTCGAGTCGACTTTTAACTAGTATATTGCTCTAAAAGAGAATAAAAGAAATATAATAAAAGTGTAAAACTAAGAGGGAGATTAATGACATGCATAATACTCGCTCTCTGTAACATATAGAGTTGTTAGGCTCAATAGCGTGGCTGGTTAGGTTCGGGTCAAATCATATTAATGGTTCAAGTTGGATTCAGGTAATGTTAAGTCCGTGTGTCTACTTGGACATGGGTGAAGTCGGATCATTATTTACTTCGGGTTCTAGTCGATTACAATTCGGGTCGTTTTGGTTTCAGTTAAATCAGTTTAAGGGCGGGCTTGTACTAGTTTACTTCGGGTCCGAGTTAAGTTTGGATGGGGTGAGTTTAGGGTTTGGATTGACTCTCAGCTAGTTTACTACGCGTCCGAGTCAAGTTCGACACGGATTGAGCCTTAAATACGGGTTAATTTTACGAATAATAAAAAAATTGAAAGATCATCTAAAGCTCAACCCGCTAGCATGACCCGACCCGTCCCGAAAAAAGAACAAGTTTGGACAAGCCAAAAAACACTTGTTTAGTTAAAAACCCAAATCGGGTTAAAAAAATCTCGAAAGGCCTGCTAAAGCCAACAAGTTCACCAGTTTTTGCTGGTTTGGGTACGACATTTGATGTTAAGGCTCGCCCCGGATTTTTTTTTATCATATCTAATTTGAAGTTGAATTCAGAGTTTGAGTTGATGAGGGAGAAAAAGTTAGAGGTTGTTAACTGTTAAAGAAAAGGAGAAGAAAAAAGAAAAGAAAGAAAGGAATCATGCGAATTTACGAAAAGACCTCAAATGCACCTAGCCACCTACAGAAAGGTACACCCGAAATATTGGTAATTTATCGAAAATAAAATTCGAAATCAACAATTTTATCCTAAAATTCTATCCAAATTTATTTGAAAATAAAATTCTAAACTAACTTTTTTATCCTACAAACTCTATCTAAACCTATCCAACTTTTTTTTATTAAATAAATACAATATATATTCAAATAAAACCTATGTTTAAAAATAATCTCGTCAACATGGCGCGACACTTGGCGAAAAGTTGGAACTTATATAAACCCTTTTGATAATGCAGGATATTTATACATGTATACGATATCGTATCGTTTATTTATATAATAGTGTACTTTTAGTAAAGAGATATATATGTTATTATGACTTGAAATTATTTTAACTTAAGGTAAATTATTTTAACTGAACTAAAAGTATTTTTACCAAATTAAAATTATTTTTACCGGTTAAAACTTATTTTTACTAATTCTCTATTATTTTTTTAAATAAATTAAATATATATTATAAATGGATCTTTTTTTTTTTTTGAAGAAAATTATAAATGATCTTATTTTAAAGAACTTTTTAAATCGAATTTTATGATGGAAAAGTTATAAGATATTTATTAAAAGTTATGGTTAGTTTTGTATATATGAATTATTAAAAGTATATCGATAATAAAATTATATACAACATTATTATCTTAAAAAAGCTATCCAAAATTCGCTTACCTAGCATCATATGTGTCACAATAATACGTATATGTGGTGCGACACTTGGCAAAAAATTGGAATGCCAAGTGTCGCTATCTCGTGGCTTGACTGGGAGACCGGCTATATTTATTAGTGACTAATTTGTGCCCGAGCGATGCCCAGATGGTTGATAAAATTTTAAGATAACATTTTTACTTGAATTTTAAATACCAAATTATTTGTTATGATAATGTAGGATATTTAGACATACGATATCATATGGAGTGTACTTTGTGTAAATTTGTTTGTAAATAATAAATATCTATGTTATTATTGACTTGAAATTATTCTTATTGAACTTAAGGGTTTGTTTGGTTCAATATTAGTAAAGGAAAAGAAGAGAAAGGAAGGGAAGGGAAAAGAAAGGAAAGGAAGGGAAAGGAAGGTATTTTTATTTTCCAATATTTGGTTAATAAAAAGGAAATGAAGGGAAGAGAAAGAAAATTTATAAAGGATAACTTTTATTTTTTTCTTTCCATTTGAATTCCTTCGATTTTGGGAGAAAATGAAAGCTAATAATTTGTGAAGGAACTTTCCTCCCACTTTCCTTCCTTTCCTTTGAATTCTTATGGTATTAATTTAACCAAACATGGGAACATGATTAAAACCCTTTTTTTTTTTTTTTCTTTTCCATCCAAATCCTTTCAACCAAAAAGGGCTTAAAATATTTTCACTGAACTGAAAGTATTTTACCAAACTAAAAATATTTTTGATTAAAACTTATTTTACTGATTCTCTAATATTTTTTTTTAAAAATAAATTAAATAACAATGCATTTTGTATGCGGCTAACCACACCATCTGGCATGACAAAGTAACCCCTATAAAACAGATCGAGTAACCCCTGTAATACTAACTGAGTAACCTCTAACACTGACTAAATAACCCATATCTATAACATTGATTGAGTAACCACTATAACACTGACCAAGTAACCTCTATAGCACTAACGAAGTAACTCTAATCTTGTAATAGTGGTGATACGGTTTGGCCAGCTACGTATAAAAGTTTGTGATTGAATATATTATAAATGGATCTTTTTTTAAAGAACTTTTTAATACGAACTTGATGATGAAATTAGAATTGAGTTATAGGATATTTATTAAAAGTGATGATTAGTTTTGTATAAATGAAATATTAGAATTTTATCGATAATAAAACTATATGCAACAATTTTATCTTAAAAAATCTACCAAAAATCACTTACTTAGCATCATATGTGTCACAATAATATCTATTTGTCGCCTATGTGGCTCGACACTTGGCGAAAAACTGGAATGCCAAATGTCGATATCTCATGGCCTGACTGTGAGACCGGCTTTATTTATTAGTGATATGATATGATATGATACAGTACGTGCCCCGGGTACCCATTTTAAAAAGTGAACTTATTTGTGGGCATGTTTTGTATAATTATTATAATTATAATTATCATAATAACAATAATGAAAATTATTATTATTAGTATTAATATATATATTTTTTAAAATGTTAAATAAAAAAAGAAAGTAGAAATACTACCTATTATTCTTTTTTCACATTTGTTATTATTTTCAGTTTTTGTAAGTTGCACTATATTCACTTGGTCTACTACGACCAATGTTTGTGAATTATACATAAAAAAAATATATATATATATAATTAAGATATTGTTTATCAAAGTTCTATGTTGACATAGGGCTAAATTTCAATGGGACACTAAAATAATAGTGGGAGTATAATTTTGTGAAAAGAAGAGTGCATCGGTAAAAAAATAATAAAATAAATAAAAAGTTAAAAGTAATTATTTTTTTAACATGTAAAATCAATGGATTATATTATTGGTTTAATTGGACCATTTGTAATATATGGTTGGTAAATGGGCTATGAAGGCTTTGTAAAACTCATAAAGTTCTAAGACCTTACTACCATTGATATGAATTCACTTCAAAGATTCTCTTGTATAGTACAGTTTCTGTTGTGTCCAAATTTTAGTAGCTTTTACTTCTTTAATTTCATTAACAAAATCACAAACATACACAAAAATATTACAACCGAATATGTAGAATACCTGATTCAAAAGCTTTAATGGTAAATCAGTGGTAGACTAAAAAAATTAATGATACATGGCCATATTTATGATTATAATTATGTGGTTATTCGTATAGAAGTAAAATTATATTGCTAATTGGATATTCATATTAATTATAATATGTGGTGTGTTACTATAAGTAAAATTCTATTGTCAATAAAACGACAAATTTTTTTCAAAAGAATTGCTAATTATTTTATGTATATATATATTTTTTTTAATCCTAAACAAATCCATTTAATCTAATTTGGCATCTAATCTAATGTGGTGTGTTGCTATAAGTAAAATTTTATTGTCAATAAAAAGATAATTTTTTTTCAAAAGAATTATAAATTATTTTATGTATATTGTTTTTATCCTAAACAAATCTATCAATCTAATCTAATGCGACTTCGACACCTGGCGTTTTAATCACAATAAAAACCGGAATGCCAAGTGTCGCTGTCTCGTGACCTGACTGTGAGACCGACTTTATTTATTAGTGATATATATGATATGATATGATATGATATGATAGTGTACTTTTTTTTAAAATATATTTAATTTATCAAAAAGGATTATTCAAATAGTTTTTTTTTTTGAACGGGTTATTCAAATACTATAAAATAATATATCTATGTTATTATTGACTTGAAATTATTTTTACTAACCATAACTTAATTTTATAAATTCTCTATTAATTTTTTAAATAAATTAAATATATTATAAATGGATCTTATTTTAAAGAACTTTTTAAAACGAATTTTTTGATGGAAATAGAATTGAATTATAGGATATTTATTAAATGTTATGATTAATTTTGTATATATGAAATATTAGAAGTATATCGATAATAAAACTCTATCCAATAATTTTATCTTAAAAAAGTTATCCAAAATTCGCTTAGTTAGCATCACATGTTTCACAATAAAATCTATTTAACGCTTACTTAGCGCGACACTTGGCAAAAAACTGAAATGTCAAGTGTCACTGTCTCGTGACCTGACTGCGAAATTGGCTTTATTTATTAGTGATATTTATAATATGATATGATATAACACGTCTGTACACTAAACCGTCAGTCATAACGAAAGTGTCAAATACTCACCAAATCGGAAGTCTTAACAAGTCAATATCAAATCATATCCGTTATGATATGTTTACACTTGATATATGTACAATCAAAACATAGATTTTAATCAACCCAGAAAAAACCATGGAAATGATGAACAACAAATGGGTATCAACAGTAGCAAGTATTTGGATTCAATCAACTAGTGGCACACCATCCACCTTTGGAATTTATTCTCCTGCCCTCAAATCTTCCCAAGGTTATTCCCAAACTACCCTTGACACTGTTGCCCTTTTCAAAGACTTGGGTGCCAACGTCGGCATCCTCGCCGGCGTACTTTACGCCGGCACCGCTTATCGCCGGTCGTTCTTCGGTGGTCCTAAGGTGGCTATCTTAGCCGGGGCGATCCAATGCTTTACTGGCTATTTCTTGATTTGGTTAACGGTGACCGGAATCATTTCCCGGCCACCGGTTCCCGTGGTTTGTTTTTTCTTGTTCTTGGCTGGACATGCTATGCCCTTCTTTAATACCGCGGATGTCGTTACGGCTGTTCATAATTTCCGGGATTATAGTGGCACTGCTGTTGGTATCATGAAGGTTTACATTTACTCTCTAGATTACTTTTTTTATTTTTTATTTTTTATTATACATCCAAATTTTATGTTTTGGATTGATCATATGTTTTGTTTAGTGATTTGTGGTTGATTATGTAATTGGATGTATTGTTGTATTATGATAAGTTATGGGGTTTGGCCAATTTCGGGCTATGATTGACCACTTAAAGTAAGTAATTGAAGTGTGCTTGCTACTTCAATGATGCCCTTACTTGAATCGTGCTCGTTAAAGTTTCAATCCTTCATCTTTTTATTGTTTTATAGGAATATTTAGTGTCAACTTTCTATTTTTTTGCCATGTTTGTTATATAAACTATTGAATTGTTCATGAGATTATTGAGTCGAGTTATTGCTTGCTCAAGTTTATAGTTTCTAGTCGAGTTCAAGTTGTTTGCCAGCAGTACAATTAGTACCCCTAACTTTAACTTTTCCAGTTTTCCATATTACCCTTAATGGAGAATTCCAACTTTCCAAGTGGTTTTATAATTCCTTTGCTTTGGCAAGTCATAAGGGTAGACAAAACATTCTGCTAGAAAATGTACTCTAGAGTAGTAGAGTGTGGATTTGCACGGTATTAGTGGACTTACGGCTTTAAGGCTCTATTGGATGCATGAAAAAACAGTTTCAACTGAAAATGTTAACAACAGAAGATGCAATTGAAGATTATCTTTCATTTGTTTGTTAGAGTGAAAAGGAAAACTGGAAATAAAGGAGACGGGGTGGAATGGAGGAGAGTAACTGGAAAGTAAGAAAATGAGAGATTGAGAGGGAATAAGGCATTGTGAGATTTGTGACCAAAAAAAGTCTGGTTATTGTGTTTAGCAATTCGTTAATTACAACCCTTGTGTTATGATCATCGTGAATAAACAAGCATGATAGTTAGCTCAACAGGTTTTTTTTTTTTTTTTTTTTTTTCCAAATTCCATGGTGTGCTTTAAACTTTCTATGCTTGAGAAACAAGAAGAACGTTTGCTAATTGTCTGTTTATGTAGATGCTAACTCACTGTCATCAGTTGCTTTGGGCTCTTCTTGGACTGAACATGAAAGTAAAGATATTTGTTGAGGCTTTGGGCAGGCTCTAGATGTTTATGCATTTTTCCTTTTAGCTTTGCTGGGCATTTTATCTCAAAGCAATTATCACATGGCTTAATGGTAAATTCTTTCTTTTAAAATGCTTTGAAGAGACTAATGTGAAAAAAAACTTATACTTTCGTAAACTTATATAAGACAATGATTGCAGGTTCCTCATGTAGTTAGTTAGGGGTGTGGGTGTGGGTGTGTGTGTGTGTGTGGGGGGGGGGGTGTGTGTGTGTGTGTGGGTGCGTGGGTGTGTGTGTGTGTGACAGCTGTACAAAAAAGAGGCTATCTCCTTCTAGAGCTCTTAACTAAATGCAGCAGCCTGTTCTTGTTTTTTGAGGCAACACTGATCTTGACGCAACGAAACATCACAATTTGGTCCTTTATTTTTTGAATGATGCCTGTTGGTCCTGCATGATCACCTTGCATCCATGACAAAATCCTTCGGTCCTGCACATCAATATTAACGTGGAGTAAATTTACCTTCCTAGCTTCTTTATGGCGTGATGCAGAGCTGTAAGCCCAGACTGTTCATTGCTTGTAGCCTGCAAATTGATGATTCCCTTCCAGCTTGTGCCATCTTTTCCTTCGATGTACCGATTCCTCACTCCCACTCCCTTGCAGCTTCTTCTAAGAGCTCCTGAAGTGTAAATGTTTACCACGGAGCAATCTGTGTACCCACTGATAATATCATGGACTTCTTTGTCCTGGCCATCCATATCATATCTGATCTAACCCTGAACATAAACCATGCACCTCCGTCTGATCTCCATTAGCAGCCTTTCTTCGAATTCAGCGGTTACATAATTTACTCTGTGCTGAACTTTACTCAGCGTGCCATAGGGGCTTTGGTATTGATCTTTGAAGATTCATTTGTTTCTTGCAGCCCATATGCCCTGTAAAGTGCGATGAATAGGGTATATAACTTTTGAAACTCTTTTGTCTTCACTCTCAGCATTCTGAGCCAGTTATTAATCCACTCAGACTCAGCAACTATGTAGTGTTGTAATTCAAAGGGAAGACTTCATAATAATTTGATCAGCAGTTACCTCCCAATATTTCCTAATGCAGAGTACAAAAAATTAGTCTTTCTCCAACATTCAAGTTTGTTTCTTGATCCCATGGATTTTTTTTGAAGGAAAGCACAATCTAAGTAAAGTTGTGTCATCCCATTGTATAATGCTTTTGTTAAGTTCTTCAGTAAACTAGAACTCTTGTCTGAATGATATAATATTTTATGCATGTTTTAATCTTGGTTTATTTTCTTATTTTTGGTGGACTGTGCTTTTGATTATCTTCATAAATCCAATCCATCATCAGCTTATCACTGTTTTAGTGTTATCAATCTTTATCTTTAAATAATAAAAATAAAAATGCTTTGCATTGCTGAATCTAATTAATCTAATTCATGATCCAACAGGTTTTGCTTGATGTTTTCTGGTAACCATGTTAGCAAAATGGACTACTGCCTTTGCAGTTTGCATGTAGTCTTGTAACACATGGTTTGATTTCTAAGACGGGTAGAATTTTCCATTTCAGGGATTTCTGGGTCTGAGTGCAGCGATGTTGATTCAGCTTTATCGAACCATATTCCCTGGAAATCCTGCTTCATTTCTTTTAATGGTCTCCTTGTTGTCTACAGTAAATCCATTACTGCTCATGTGGTTTGTGAAAATCTATGATGCCAATGCTGGAGATGAGAGACGACATCTTAACAACTTTTCATGGGTGGTGGTGGTAGTTTCTGCATATCTAGTGGTTGTTATTGTTTTGGAGAATGTGGTTACTGTTCAATTATTAGCTCATATCCTCATAGTTATTGTATTGCTATTCTTGCTCGCCTCACCCCTGTGGATTGCTCTCAGAGCTCAGCAGAGCTTATCCTCTGAAGGAGTCACTTACCAGGTAGACCCTGAAAAGATACATGGGAGAGAAGATGATACCTCTTATCAGAGACTGTCAGAACATGCGGAAGAAGATGCAGAAGCTAGTAATAGGCCGTCAGAGTTGGAAGGACACTTCAATTTGTTCCAAGCCATGAGGACTATGAATTTTTGGCTTCTATTTTTAGCCACAGCCTGTGCACTTGGGTCTGGGCTAGCAACATTAAACAATCTCACCCAAATTGGAGAGGCTCTTAGTTACACACCTTTAGAAACCACAACTCTTGTCTCATTGTGGAGTATTTGGAATTCTATTGGGCGGTTTGGGGGTGGATATGTATCAGATTTCATCCTTCATATGAAAAGCTGGGCAAGGCCTCTTTTCATGGCTGGTAGTTTGGGAATCATGAGTATTGGGCATTTGGTGATTGCTTCTGGTATGCCCGGGTGTCTTTATGCTGGTTCAATTTTGGTGGGCATTTGTTATGGGTCACAGCTCTCTTTGATGCCAACAATTGCTTCCGAGTTATTTGGGGTTGTAAATATGGGAACCATATTCAATACTATTACTATAGCAGGCCCTCTTGGGTCATACATTCTCTCAGTTAGGGTGGTTGGTTATATCTATGATAAAGAAACATCCAGCGAAACCAATATTTGTGTTGGTGTACATTGCTTTATGCTGTCTTTTTTCATCATGGCAGCTGTTACTTTCCTGGGATCTCTCTTTGCCGTAGTATTATCTTTGAGGACTAGAAGCTATTATGAGCACGTTATATGTAGGAGGTTTCTAAAGCCCTGAAGGCAGTAAGGAAGCTAGATGTGACCAAGAAATTGGTCTCCCTGAATGTGTGGAAAAGTTTGGTACCTGTTATTTCTCTTATAATTTTCCCGCATTTTGCACTCCATAGAAATGTATGATCCTCGGTCTCTTCTAATGGCTGATGGAAATTCTGTATTTCACCTGACACTACAGGGTTCTCAGTTCATGTAAATATGAATTACATATTTGGCACATTTTTGTACCATTTGCTTTAGACTATGAGGTAAACCATAGTCTACTGTATATTTTGTAATATGAAGCAGTAACTCACTCTATTATTATTGAAAGTTGTGACCAGAATAATGGATTTTTCATATGCTTCAGAAATTGATGGAACTTTTCGAAATCAATTCTATTCAATGGCACAGTATGGAAAAAAAATTCATGATATGGCATTGGATCGTTATTTTTCTATTTGTGTAAACTGGTGAGTAAAATTTTGGCGTCCACAATGGTTCTTCTCACTCTCTATCAAGTTTAACCACTTTCTCGACGAAGGTTGATATAATTATAATCGCCGCAAAGCTGAAATGATGTCTCAAAAAACTTACTCAAAGAGGGGAGCGAGAAGGAGAAGTCAGGTAAGTGGGTTAATTTTACTACCATATCAATTAGAGTTAAATAGGACAATTTGTTGCTTGTTACTTGGTCTCTGCAAGGTTCATACTTTGTGTAACCTCAGCAGAATTCAAAATCACCAAAAAATCACAAAAATACCAAAATGATGTCATTTCATAGACAAGAAGCAGACACCCAAGATTTCGTCCCATTTGCAGCCACCTTTCCCGGATTTTCTTTTTCTCTCCTTTGACTTTCTGCTGGTATACAATTCTTTTGACTATTTTGCTCTTTCTGTGTTAGGTGATTCTCTATTCAATAGTTTAGCATTTTTTGAGTATTTTGATACAATTGTGATCTTGTGATGCATTATTAGCCTCGTGCAATTTACCTATTTTGCATTTTAAATTCCTTCTTTTTGCTGCTGTTTCTGTCCTTTTTCAACTCTTAACTGAAGCATACGTAATATGATGATTAACCGAGATTTGTACTTTGGAGATTGGCTAAATCAAATAGAAGCAAGGTATTATTATATCTCGGTTGTATTATTGCATTGTAAAGGATTTTGAGCTTATTGTGACCAATATATTAGGCCAAAACAGCTGCCTTCCACCCCCATTGCTTGCGAAAGTGGTTATGTGACTGTTGACTGCATCCAAGATTTAAAACCATGAATGGAAGTCACATAAGACACTCATGTCTTAAATTTTTGTTATGCAAGAGACAATAGTGGATCCAAGAGTTTATTCCGATATTTTTCTCCTCAACATTATTTTTTAAGACGTGCCCAAAACACCCTTATATATTTGAATGTGGTAGTGTATAATATGTGACTAGGTGAGCTATTGTCTCACTCTACTTGTTTAATTTCTAAATTTTGTTTATGCCTAATGGAATACTAATGTCTGCCTTTAACTAATTCTGCTGTAATATGCAAGTGGGCTTCTCTTCACATGGGTCTTTTGAATTCAGATCATGTATTACCAATCTTCCTTAAATAAACTAGTAGGAATATAATATGTTACCATAAAATCAGCATTTAAATGCCTGCATTTGGTTTCCTAGATAAACAATTACATTTAATAATTTTTTTGACTCTGAAAACCGGATGAATTCAACTAGTAAGATTTTATATGGGCTGGGTTGTTTGGTTGGAATAGCTGGTATTAAATATGAATTTCTTGTAGGAGCTGAATTGAATTGTAGACGAGAGTGAAATTTAATATATTTATATTAATCATATACACCAATCATAGAAGATGATGACTTAAGATTAGAGGTTGTATGATCTGAGCAAATTAAAATTATTGAAAACCTATACAATTTTATTCTGTATAAATCATCTTAAATTAACTGTATCTTTTTAGTTTCTTCACCAATCATGAATCATGGGGGTTTCATTTTCTAGTAGAATCTTCAAGAGTTGATAGAAAGAAGGCAGTGTCTGTTAGTATCTTAGATTGTAGAGAATTGACGTTATTTGCGTGTTCTTTCTAAAAATGGGTGTTCCATTTACTACTATCAGCTTCTATCTTTTTAGTGTGCTATTTCTTGCTGATAATTTGTCATCTCATCCTCTTTGCATTGACTCGAGTGAGTCCTTTCATCCATCTTTCTTTGCTTTTCAATTGTTTCTGCATTGTGGTATCTTAATTTGATCTCATGTAGTGTGGATTTGTTTTTTTTTTTATTTTTTTTCTTCTTCTTGTTTTTAGGCTATCCTATAACTTTGAAGAACCCTTTAAAATTTTGCCCTTACAATGGGAGTTCATGCTGTGATTCCACACAGGATGTGCAACTGCAGAAGCAATTTCAGTCCATGAATGTATCTGATCCTGCCTGTGCCTTTATTGTGAAATCTATCCTTTGTGCTGTAAGGCTGTCTTCCCTTTTATTAGAAATAGTTTTTTGCCGCTTCATGCGAAGTTGAAAACGATGTAATATCTAAAATTTCTCCAAGTGATTCCTGAAGTCATGTACTTGCATAATCTGTTTAACTGTTTTGCTGCTTAATTATTTAGTGTAATTGCTCTTCCTCTTTACGGGTCTCTTGGGAAGAGTAATTCTACTTGTCTCTACTTGTTAAAATTGCATACATCTTCCACATCTTCACTGGGGTTGGTAAAAATTAAGTGTTGTATAGTACATAACTGTTATTTGTCTACTATTTAGTGGGTAGCTGAAAAAGGTTACCTGACTGAGGCTAATCGTCGAAGTAGTTATATCATGTAAGTGTTCGGCACAACTAGTTATTGAAGTAGTAAAACAAAATGAAAAATATATTCTCCTAGAAGTAACTGTTTATAGATTTTTGCAATATATTACACAAAAGCAGTTTTGGAAGCTTTTTCAGAACACTACTCCAAGTTAGTAGTTGTTTGATTTGGTTGAAACACTAAAAGCTACTGCCAAACTCACACTCCCAGAACCTGTACTTGATGGGATTTGTTTTAGGTGGTCAGGTGATTGTTGTTGTTCTTATCCAGTAAGTGTTACTTATGCATATATCTTTCTGAGGATTTCTTGGGTTTTTGGTACAGAGATGTGATCAATTTTCAGCGGAGTTGTTCAGAGTTAATAGTGTGCCTCGTTCAGTTCCTATTCTGTGCAACTCTACTTTGTCACCAACATCACCACAGTCCAGTCAAGCAGTGAGCAACTTTTGCTCAAAAGTATGGGATACATGTATGAATGTGTCAGTATTGAATTCACCATTTGCACACTCGTTACTACGTCAGGGCGGATCATCAGTAAATTCCAGTATTACCAAGATCACAGAAATGTGGCGGTCAAAAACTGATTTCTGCAATGCCATGGGTGAAGCTTCAAGTGATGGATCATTATGCTTTGGTGGAGAACCTGTTTCTTTTAATAATACTGCAGAGCCCCCAAGTAGCCCATCTGGTTTGTGCCTTGAGAAAATTGGAAATGAATCTTACCTTAGTATGGTGCCTCATCCTGATGGCTCCAACCGAGCTTTCTTCTCCAACCAAAAAGGAAAAATTTGGCTGGCAACGCTTCCACGAGAAGGTTCAGCTGGAGTAATCGAGTTTGATGAATCAAGCCCCTTTCTGGATTTAAGTGATATATTACATTTTGATGCTGAGTTTGGATTGATGAGCATAGCTACTCATCCAAGGTTCACTGAGAATAGTCGTTTCTTTGCTTCATTCAATTGTGATAAGACATTGGGGCCTGGATGTGAAGGGCGTTGTGCATGTAATTCTGATGTAAACTGCGATCCCTCAAAGCTACCACCTGATAATGGTGCGCAACCTTGCCAATATCAAAGTGTCATCGCTGAGTTTTCTGTCGGTGGTACCAATATCCAGCCATCAATGGTAAATTATGTGACCCAAACTAAGCTTTTTTGACTAATTTCGGACTTATAGTTAACCTCTTCTGTTAATTATCCAGGCAAGCTCTGTTAGCCCGGCAGAAGTCAGAAGAATATTCACCATGGGCTTGCCATTTACATCTCATCATGGTGGACAAATTCTTTTTGGTCCAGATGGGCATTTGTACTTCATGATGGGAGATGGAGGAGAAAGTGGTGATCCCTATAATTTTTCTCAGAACAAGAAATCGTTGCTTGGTAAAATCATGAGGTTTGATGTCAACAACTCCCCAAGTTAGTATTCTTTTCTTGTATTCCTATGTGATTATTCTATAAAACACATTTATTTGGTGTAATGCTATGATGTTACCATGTTTGATTCTTTAGTTTTCTAAGCAGGTTGTTTCTTGCGTAATGTTTACTCTTTGCTTGAAGTAGTGGAAAGCAAAAATAAATAAATCAAGTTTTTCCACTGTCACAGTCATTTTGTATCATGTTACTCCATATTAAGCAGTGAAGTATACAAGATTCTTCATAATTCCTGCTTTATGCCATTCTTGCTCCTCGGGTCTGGAGTGATTTTCTCTTCTAAACTTCTCTTATCTAATGCTGATTTTAAAATCTTTTCTCCTTATGTTCAATAAGCTATCAGAATTATCACTGAAGTTACTACATGATCCTTAAATTAATAGAACATATGCTAAAGCCAGTTGCTTAGTGTCAGAGGCGTATTATTACAGTTTAGTAGTTCACTTGCTCTTGTTGTCCACATTGGTATCTTAGGAGTAACACAGATATAATTAGCCCTCCATCTTTGATGCTGAAATTTCCTTCCATTTGTGTACCCCAAAGATAGTATGCTTATTTCAACTGTTCAAGTCATCATGTGTTCATATATGAAATGTCGTGTGAAATTTGTGATGCGGTTGATATGATGCTTCAAATACAAAAATAAAATGAAAAAAAAAATCAAAATATATAAAACCCAATAAGAAACACTGAAGTTAGCAAGCTTGTATTTTGGGTTATTATGGATATTAGGGGTGCAGTACCAGGGTAGACTGTTTTACGGATGTATTAATGTCTATTTCATAGGTTATATTTTGTGCAGCATCGATTTTCAGTGTACAAATTATAGGGTGCTTGATGTAATTAAAACTAAGGCTTTAGCCTGTTAATATAAGTCTTTTATTTTGTGTTAAAAAAGAAGTTAGCAAGCTTGTATGGTTACTACTCTGCAATGAGGTTATTTCACTTTCTCATATTCAATTCCTTTTGCCTACTTATGTAACTTATCTTGTTTATCCAGGTGCTGCAGAAATGAGTATAGAGGGTTTATGGGGAAACTACACTATTCCGAAAGACAACCCATATGTCAACGATAGTCAGTCGCAACCTGAAATATGGGCGTCTGGATTAAGGAATCCTTGGCGATGCAGCTTTGATGCTGAAAGGCCTTCATACTTTATGTGCGCTGATGTTGGACAGGTTTTGATCTTTCTCTTTGTTAATCACTATTTACTGGCTTTCTGAACACCTGTGTAGCGCATTTCTGTCTGTATTGTCTTATTTGACCCCTACATAAAAGTATAAAATTTGGCTGAAGTCTTATGCTTGCTCCTCAATTCTCATGAAAAATTTATACGATACACCACCTAATGCTTTTATTCACCATCAGAATATTTTTGCTACAGGACAAGTTTGAAGAAGTGAACATAATCACAAAGGGTGGAAACTATGGTTGGCGAGTTTATGAAGGCCCCTACAGTTATACTCCTCTAACATCACCCGGAGGAAATACGTCTTTGAACTCTATAAACCCTATTTTCCCTGTGATGGGTTACAACCATTCCACTGTGAGTTCAAAAGAGGGATCAGCATCAATTACTGGAGGTTATTTTTATAGGTCTAAAACTGATCCTTGTATGTCTGGCAGGTGAGTGTTCTTCAGCTAGCTTTTTCTAGGTAATAATGCTTTACAAATGAAAGTTGAGTCTACATTACATCTGTATTGTAAAAACACTGTCTATTTTGCCTTCCAAGTTCACCAGTGGTAAATGAATCGTTCAGATTTGGTACTGCGTAAGACATAAACAAACTATCTGGTGAATTTTAGGTACTTATATGCTGATTTATATGGAGATGCTATGTGGGAAGGCTCTGAATATCCCAAAAACAGTGGGAACTTCACCTCTAGATTACTTTCCTATAGCTGTGCTGCAGACTCTCCTATAAAGTGTAGCTCTGTCCCAGGAAGTTCAACACCGGCCCTGGGTTACATTTTCTCATTCGGGGAAGACCTGAATAAAGATGTTTATGTCCTGACTAGCAGTGGTGTTTACCGAGTTGTTCGTCCAAGTCGTTGTAAGTATGCCTGCTCCGAAGAAAACACCACAGATGTTGCTGCCCTTTCACCTGCTCCATCGCCGTCTCCTTCACACTCACAAGCCACCCAGTTGAGCAAACACCTATGCATGAGTTTAATGATTTATTTGTCCTCCTTGGTCCTTTTTATGATGAATTGCCTAGATATGTGAACAGTTTGTACATAAATTTTATTTTTCCAAATTGGAAAGATTATTATAATTAGTAGAAGAAATTAAGTCCTTTTATTTTTTATTTTATTTTTTATTTTTATTTTTTATGGAAGAAATTAAGTTGATTTTATCAATCCAATTGCATTTTTTTTTTGTTTATTTTACCAATCTAGCATAGCACTCTTCCTCATTTGTTTCTCATTTCATGTCATCATCAACTTATAATAATAATAAAAAAAAAAGTATCCATACAAGATTCGAACATGTAACCTTCAATAAAAACACGACTACGGAAGTAGTGAACCAACGCATAGCTCAAGCCCAAATACTAGTTTTCATCGTCAAAACTTAGAAATCTTCCCTTATATTCACGTATTTTACCCTTAGAGCATCTCCAATGGTAAGCTAATTGTTAAATTAATTTTGTCATGCAACATATGATCTCAAACTAACCCTCTTTGTAGCTATTTAGTGCCCCAATGGTTAGCTACTAGCTTGCTAATTATATAAGCTTGACTTTCTCAATTAGTTTTATAAATTTAATTAATTTAATATATTAATCCCTAAAAATTTAATTAATTTAATATATTAATCTCTAAAAAAATTGAAAATTAGCTTAATTAGCTTAGGCAACAAGCTAATTTGCTTGGGCAAGCTAATTGTATTATTTAGCTTTAATGGTCAATAGTAGCTAGAAACTTTTGAAAATTGCAAGCAAATCTCTGGCTACAACCATTGGATTTACTCTTAGTGTTCAAGTTTAAATTGACAAAGGAGTAGTCACTAATTGACATATATCCTCATCTTACTTCTTCTTTAAAGCTCCTACCTCCCTTTACATTTGTAATCTTAACAACAATCCTATAGGATTTTTTTAAGGAAAATGTGAGATAATAGCCAATTTTTGGATTGGATATCCGTAATCCGATATCTGAAATCTTGATATATGGATCGGATACTTGTTATCTGATATTCGAAATCCGAAATATTTCAGACATTTTTCGGATATCACATATTCGAAAATCCGAATTTGATATTCGAAATTATTTGACCGGATATCCGATTCGATACTATCCTACATTATCAGATCGGATCTTTGGATAAATTTACTCATCCTTACCGACCCCTATCCACCACCCACTTAAATATCCATCCTCGCCTAATACTCAATCTACTCGTCTCACCACTTACTTTGCCCGTCCTTAAATCCACCTCACATATCAAACTAAATTTTAATTTCAACACATATAATTCAATAAAAATAATTACATAATACATTAATATAGTCGGATTATATTGGCTTCTATTCCTCGATTTTATTTCATTATGTATTTCAAGAATAATTTTGCAATATAAAATAACTAGTAAACTTTAAATATGGTAGATTCATAGTGCGGTGGATATGGAGATGAGGTTCGATTTTTATCTTCCTCTCCATTTCATCATCCACCGTCACTTAATTGGGTGGATGTAACATGCAAGACTAGTTTCAACTAAAACTCGTTCCATTAACATCTCTATAATTAACATCATGATAACTTTATGATTCAATATTCTAATACGATGTATGAGTATTTCATATATGCATAACCAATTTTAACCATGAATGAAGAAAAAGTGTGAGAAAAAGAAAGAAAAGGAAAATCGAAGAAACAAGAAAGAAAAGAGACCGTGGAAATAAGGCAAAACCTCTCCCTCTATTTCCATGCTCCTTGTCATATGCTCCTTTGAAGACTACCTTTTTTTACCCAGTTGCCCTAATTACCCAAACCCTTCTATTTTTCCCCTTTTTTCCATAAACAAAAACTCTAGCACAAAAAATCCATAAAAATTCAGTGAACACAACAAAAAAAACCCAAAAAAACTCCAACTAAACCCCCCATTTTTAAAACTACCCAGAAAAACTGGGGTTAAGCTTAACATCAAAATTGCCAAATACCCACAAAAATTAATCCAATTTATTATTTGGGTTTCTAAATTTCTTCCATTTTTCTCCCTGTTTTCTTGATTTTTCTGGGGTTGAAGAGATTTACAGAGAAGAGTGGTATGATGTAATGAATGTTGGATTATTCATATTTTCTGGGGTTATTTTACCTTCTCTTGTATTTTTCTAAGTACCCAAAAACTTGGGCTTAATTTCATTGTATTTCTTCAATGCAAAGCTATGATCTTTTGCCAAATCCCACCTTAATTAGCCCTAACCCTCACCTTCTTGATCCTCCTGCTATGGAGGACGCCGTATCGTCCCCGATCCACCGATCTTTGGGTGAACCGGAGACTAATGGGGATATCCCAAAGCCTGAAACCAACAATCACCCCGAAGCCAAAGCCGAAACCGAAACCGAAACCGAAACCGAAACTGAAGCCGGAACTGTAACGCAAGAGGGTAGTAACCCAATTGAGGATGAAAGCAAGAAAGAGCTGGGTGGTAATGATGCTGTTAATAAGAGCAATAGCAAAAATGGAAAGAAGGATAGCAATAATAATAGTAATAATAATGTAATAGTTAGGAGAGAAAGGCCAACTCGAGCTTGCACGGCTCGGCCGGCCAAGTATGTGGACCCTCCGGTGATTGAGCGGCGGGCGAGGCCGCCGAAGAGGGAGAGAGTTGAGAAGGTGGTGGTGGAGGAGGAGGTACTGGAAGAGGAAGATGATGATTTGCCAAAGGAGCATTGTAGTAAGGTTGTAACTTCATTGGTGAATCCACCTACCCCGGAGCAAATGCCGCGGTGGCAATTGAGGTCCATGTGGGAATTGGCTTCAATACTCAATTTTCTCCATGTCAGTTAAGATATAAAAGAAATGGAATCTTGTTATTTAATTTTGGTTTCTTTGTTGTTTTTTTGAGCTTAATTGAGGTGTTTTTGTCTTGTGGATTGTAGTTGTTTAGGGCAGTTTTGAACATTAATGCTGAATTTAGTGCTGAGGAGTTGGAGTCTGCATTGCTTACTCCCAATAGTACATTGAGTGATATACATATCCCACTGTTGAAGGTTGGTCCATTGCTTTCTCATCTATTTTGAGTGTGGAAATTATTTTAGCTTTTGCTATGTTTGTTTGATGGTGGAAGTATTAGTTGTTTGCTTGTTTGATTGAAAATTTGAAACTGGTTAGTGTTTACTGACAATGCATGTGTACTTACTATGATATTTCTTACATAGAAAGGAAATTTGTGTCTATCTGAAGAGGATTGCTATACCGCAAATGTGTAATTTTGATATCGGAGGGCTGGTTATTGCCTGTATGCACTAGCTTGAATTGATATTTTAAGTCCTAGGATTCCAATGATTTAAAGTTGCGTTTGAAATTGTCATTAGTTGTATTAAATCTCTTTACCGTAGTTTGAAGGCTTTTGATGTTCAGGTCTGAGACTTCGTTGGTAATATTGTGAAAGAGATTGCTGTATGATCAGGTTGTTAATTGTGCTTTGAGACCTGAGATATACACATATTATAGCTTGTATCTATGTTCTAGTCTGTCTTTATGAGGGTAGTGTAGCAGAACTCTAGAAGCTTGTGCTAGTTATACTTTTGGTGAATGAGACCGCTAGCTGATTAGATTTTTTAATCTTGCTTTGAAACCTTAGATATACAGGAAGTGTTAGTTTGTATCTTTGTTCTAGTATGTCTTTATGAGGTAGCATAGTAGAACTCTAGAAGCTTGTATTTAGTTATATTTTGCTGCAAGGAAAAGGGTTAAGCTCATTTGCTTCACGATTGAATTAGGATGAATCCATTTTCCACCCTGGTTTGAGCCCCAACTCTCCAAGATTGTGCCGCAGATGATCATGATTCTGAAATGTCTTTGCAAAGAAATGGTGTTTAATGTGATTTATTTACTACATATTTATCTTGGTGTAGAGAGTCACAAGGGAAAATGATGTAGGCGGGATTTGATCCTAGGTCTTGGTTATCCCCCAAACTTGACCAAATAAGCTAGTTGACATCTACATGGTACTTTATGTTTGCATATGCAATTTTACTCTATGTTACTGATATCTACCATCCATTCATTCTTGTAAGTTTCTTTCAATGTATGCCATATCGCCTAGGAACCTGAAGTGGTGGGGTGGATTGGCATTTTTCTACCTTGCTCGCTCATTGACTTTGGTCAATATGATCCTTCTAATGAGCATGTGAGTGTAACAGAGCCTCCATTGTGGATTCGTAGGCACGTAGTAAGAGTATGCCTCATATTTTTAGGGTATGTAGAATCATGTGAGAGTGTAGTTGTGGTATCTTTGTTCAATTAATGTCTGAAATATTAAGCCTGTGTCGTGGACATTGGGATAGTTAGCCTACTGCCACCTTTTCTTTCTTGTTAACTTCTGTCAATTATGAGCTTATTGTAGAGTATGAGAGTAAATAGGTAATATCAGTTATATGGTGGGATGAGAACTTTGGGGGGGGGGGGGGGAGCTTTGATTTAATATATACATTGCAAAATTGAACTGTAAATTGTATTTTTTTTTTTTTTTGTATTAGGTTTCTGATTAATGAAATGATGCTGTATGTATACATTGTTTGGGCTTGCTGATGAATGTGACTGAACTCGCTAAGCTCAAAAAAGAAGAGAGGAGGATTTTGTTTATTATGACTACGTGATTATTAATTTTTTATTTAGGCTGGCAAGGTATGGTGCTCAATTTGGTGGAATTTTGTAATTGGTGAAAAGCTAAAGCTTTCGGGTATCTGTTTTTGTGCTCATGGATAAAATGTAGGGTTGTTCAAAGAAATTGAGAAATTATTCCTTTTAAGGTATTTCGGCAACACAGTACCCTTTACTAGGTTTGTAAACAAGTGTATTAATTTAAAGCTGAATATTTTTATCCTTTAGACTCTGCTTGAATATAGGAATGATCTATTGATATAGCTGAATTTTTCAACGAGTAAAGATAGGACTGAGCCATGACCTATTGGTTGGTAAGTAAGGTTGCTTGTGGGTAAAGTAGTGAACAAGAATTATACTTGGCTGGATGCCTAGTAGTTGACTTAATTTCCATGTAGAGAAACTCCATTTTTCTAAAGTAAATGTTTGAGATATAATAGGGAGAGCAGTTGGTCAGTAATTGCGTTGGATTGTGAGATAGTATATAATTAAGTGTGGGTGGTGGTTGTTTTTGTGATCTCATGGAATGATCTGTTGAAATGGTCTTTTATATGTTTATGTACCTTTTGTATTAGCATAGTAGCCCTATTCAAAAGCAGTAGCTCTTTCTGAAGTAGTTGTTTGGTTAGATGTTTCAGATTATAATCATTTGTAGCTGTTGATCTAATACATGATGTAATTATAGGAGTTGTCTTTGTGCATGGGATTTTAGTGAGAAATTCCTTTTCCGTTGGGGGCATCATAGGTTATCATCTTTTATTTTGATAATTCTATTGTTGCACAGATAAAAAAAAAAAAGGATAATTTTTTTTGTCCTTGAATACTTTGAATGTGCTGAGACGGTTGTCTAGTGAGCTTACTTAGCTTAATACATCTTGGGTCTTGAGGAAATTCTTTCTGTTTTGCTTATGTTTTTTGCATTTTGCCCTCTCATATATTGTTATTGTACTTTAGACTTTACTGGTGATGGTAAACCTTCACCTCACCTACTCGACATTGTAACCCTTTTTTTCTTGGTCTTAGCAAACCTCTTGTCTATTCTCCTAGAGTATTAGATTTAGGATTATGACCATAGTTGATTCCCGAATTGATTATTGGTTTAATGTGGTCTTATTGTGTACTGTTGTTCATTGAATTACTCTGCCTTTTCTCTAAGTGATCTAAAAATATTTCTTGATGCTGATAGGCGATTCCTCCAGTTACTCGAATGGCTTGTGGACGTGAAACTTGGGTGACCGTGCTATGCAGAAAGTTGCGAGACTGGTGGCATTGGGTAATTGTCATGCTTAGTTATTTTTTATGGACAGATATGCTGCCACATTGCCCCTTCTGATGGATTGCCTTAATCTTATTTGAATTTGTATTTGTTTGAAGGTTGCTGAAGGAGAGTTACCTATAGTTGCTAATCATGGGTGAGTGTCTGATTGCCTTTTGAGCTCTCTAGTTTTTGGTTATTATGTCTTTAATGTGCTTGCTGTGTCAATCTGTAGGGCTGAGATTGAAATGTACAAGACCCTTGATCCAGCAGTGCGTGTGATGATCCTGAAAGCCCTGTGTGACATTCGAGTAGAGGTATCACTATCATCTAATCACAAGCCTTCTTTATGCTTATATATGGAATCGACTTGCACAAACTTCATCTGATATCTATTAAAATTCATGCCCATCGTCTGGAGGATTTTGTGTTTAGCAATATTTCTCATTGTACCAAGAGGCATGTTATGACCGCTAATGTCACAATTAATTTTTGGTCAGTTTAATATTTCTCATTGTACCAAGAGGCATGTTATGACCGCTAATATCACAATTAATATTTGCTCAGTTTAGAGACAATAATCAAGAGAAGCTCACCATGGTATCTTTGGTGTGACTAAAAAATATTGTGATCTATTTGTTTGTGTTGAATTTGTGTCCGTCCAGTCCATGACCCCTATATACTTACATTTATTTGTTTTGCTTGTAATCTGCAGCAAGATGATATCAGGAGTTATATTGATAATTCGCTCAAACATGGAGCTCAGCTTTCTGCGTTTCGGAAAGAGCGAATTGGCGGTGATTCACATGGAACTTCGTTTTGGTATTACATCTGATCACTTATCCAAGTTTCTGAATGTCTTTCATGCTGCAAACTAATAAGATGATTTTGTTTATTGTCATTTGTATACGAGTACTTGTGATTTTGCACTGTTTTTAAGAAATCAAGGTTTGTGTCACTTTGCAGGTATGAAGATGATGAATTTGTTGGCCATAGGCTATATCGGGAGATCAGGAAAGTTGAAAGGAAGGTTGAGATGAAGAAGGGAAAGACTAAGGGCTCTAATGTCCTTCCTTGCACAACTTACGAGTGGGAAACAGTGGCAACTAATCTGGATGAATTCCTTGATGTTTCTGTAAGCTGTTGAAATGACTGTTTTTTGCTATATTTTCATCATTCCTTTTCTCATGAAGGATACATCCACGTTGTTTTGTTTAATACTCCTGTCACAACCAATATAGACATTGATAAATGCACCATTTTTTCTGGAAACGGTTATAGTTAATGTGCAACCCAAATAAACAATTATTTCCCACTTCACTGCAATCTTCAGAATCGCAGTTTGGTCACATCAGTACTAGTCTTTTAATGCTACGTATGAGTAAATGAGAGATAATATTATGGCCTGCATATGCTCATGTTTACCATTCCTGTGTGAATAATCTTTTGAAAGATGAACCCCCTTTTTTCATTTTCTTGTTCTTCATTTCTCCTTTTTGTTAGAACTGTGCCTTTGCTGCCCGTCTATTGGAAGAACTTTGTTTTTATTGCTTCCAGAGCTGTAGGATTTCCCACATTGCTTTCATACCTTTAAAAATATATCTTTTCATCGGTTCATTCTGCGATGAAATATAACAACTGATATAGCTAGTTGTTTCTAATTAATAGTGCTAGTTGACAGCATTAATTTCATGTTAGTATAAACTTGCTATCTTTCCTTGTACATTCTTCCTTAATCTATTGGTGTTGGAGTTTTGAGAGATGCTTAATTGTCAACGCATAGAAGGTTCAATTAGTCTAAGAAGGAAGTAGCTTCCTTTTTTTAAAAATAAAATAAAATTATATCATCATTATATTTGACCAAAATAGGGGTTGATGTGATGAAGGGAGTTAAGCAAATAGTTCAATGCTATGTGCATTGTGCAACAAATGAGTTTGCACGGACTCCTAGGCAAAATTTCCTTGTGAGTGTTGAATGGAGAGAGAAAGATGGAGTTGCATGTGATGAGGAGAGAAAGAAATAACAACTTTAAAAGGCAAGAAAAAACATTTGTTGCACATAGTGTGTACTGTGTAGCAATGGTTTTTAGTAAATTTTGCACATAATATAAAACGGAGGTAGTATTTGAAATCGGATTTATGGGTTAACTCAAAAAGGACACATGTAAAGAATCTTTAAGGAATGGAGTGAGTATGTTCAGATTGGTATGTGATGTTGCATGGATATGGTTAGTGTTAGTTTGAATTGAGATTGGGCTATACACTGTAATAATTTTCTTTATTTATAGTGTTGGGTTAATGATATTAGTCCTCATATGTCTTAAGAAAAAGAAAAAAAATCCAAAATTGTTGAAGCATACTCGTTTATTGCACCCTCCTACTGGTGGGGAGAAATGAGAGAAATATTAGAAAAAGACTCGCAGAAAAGAAATGGGTTGACGAAAGAAGTTTAGAATCTAAAGAGAGAAAGTATCTTAAAAGTGTGCCTACTTAGTGTGTGAAGTGATTTGGGTTTGATGTGAAGCTGAGCATTTCATTCTGTAGGAACCTTTGAAATACTTCAGTGTTTGTAAAATGCATCACATGTCTAAATTGTTTTAAATTCTCATCTGTTTGTTTTTGTTAGTCATGTTATGCCTTTTGTACAGTGTCAGTGCACACATTTAAGCTTATATATTCAGATACATATTGTTAATTATTTTTAAAAGCTTATGTTAATACATCGAGCTAAATCTAAAAAGATCCCAGCATGCGGATGTTTTTTCTTATGTATTTATCTAGAGGGTATCAAATTTCATTGGCATTGGAATTTATGACGATTGCAATCATGAGTACTGTTAATCTTGTTTGATTCAAGCCTTTCAATGTAGAAGATGATGTGTCTTAATAGAGTCAAATGATTTATGTGTAGGAAATTTTCTTGTTTGAAGATCCCATTGAACGACTATAGTAAATAAATAATGTTTGAAGTAAATTATTCCTGTAATCCTTTTTACTTTCTGTCCCATACAACCATACCACACTTAATCTTTTATAATTCAAAATGTCCCAAAATATATACTTCCTCCGTTCTTTTTCAATTGCAACGTTGGGGTTTTCATGTTATATAAGCTTTTTTGATTGCAACGTTAAGGAAGTATCTATGTATATATATAAGCTTGACAACATTCTTAATCCCTGGATCTGACCCAAATGCAAAGTTCATATATCGGAGGGAGTATTTGAACTTTTTGAAGATGTAACTGTTTAAATGAGCAAAGTTTCCAACGAAGAAGAAAATATGTAATTACTTTTAGCAACTAAATTACTAAAGGAAAGCGAACAAGGTATGGGAGATGAAGGAAGTAATAAGAATAAGGGAAATAAAGAAGTAGAAAGGTTTGAGCAGTAGGGCTAAGTAATGCACAGTTCTACAACTAGGTAATAAAGGTGCATTGGGTTCTAGAAACACACACCTGACTTGTACTAATAATTCTATATGTGAAGGGTTAGTGATTAAAAACAGTGGTATTAAGCTACAACCATGAGCAAACTATGCTGCTGGATTTTCCTTGTATGAGAAGATGCATATGTTAGTTAAGATGTATATTTTTGTTTAGTATGAGAGGGAAAGCAGAGAAATGTTGAATGAGAAGAAAAATAAAAACAAGAGAGAATGAAGTGTTGGGTGAGAGGACAAAATAAGGTGAAACAAATACGTCAAGCTGTAGTTTCTGATGAATATTAAGATTTCTTTCTCAATTACAAGTCATTAACTCTAACTGGTAACCTTTGATCTTCTGTAGAATGACACCTTAAGGCGTGCGCACCTACTTGATGGCATTAAATTCTTTATGGCTTCAAAGGGAGGACCCATGTGCCACGTCCTCTTAGAATTGGAGCCCTTGTATAGGATCAGCCTTCATAAGATATAATAACTACTATCTGACTATCTGTAGATTAATAATTGTTTTTTTTTTTATTACTCTGTATTTCATTGAGGAGAGATGACCTTTCAAGTTATAAACTTCTGTGAGATTGGTCTGATACAGCTGATCCTTGAGTTGTATGCTGCCTTCTTTCTGTTGGAATTTTTTTTTTTTTTTTTTTTTTGCTAGAAATTGAATTTTCATTTGATTGTAAAGTGTCACTGGATTTTGGCTGGGATTTGTCATCAAATTTTATGAAAAAGCTAATGTTCATGTGTTTGTCTGCAGGAGAAGCTCTTCTCAAGCACGAACAGAACAGAAGCTTCACTTGGAAAGAAATTAAAAAATGATATGCTTCCTGAGATTGAGAAGATTTACAGGGTAAAGCTGTTTTGAACTGTTTCTTCTTTACTAATACTTAGTTCCACAGTTGCCTCCAGCTTTGGAGATTAATTTTCACTTTCATGAGTGGAAAATTTGTACTAATTTCTTCAGAATAGCCTGATATGCTTATGTTCTCTTGCCTTGTTTGCTGCTCTCTCTCTCTCTCTCTCTCTCTCTCAACAGAGAAAAGAAAAATTGCTGAAAAAGCAGCAACGCCAAGCTCTTCTTCTGGATAATTTTGTCATGGATGGGCTTGCTGGTGGCCGCTCCCTTCGTGACAGGAAACCTGTCACTTATACATTTGGTAAGAACTTTTAAATTCTCCTGGATGCATTTGCACCTTGACGCTTTCACCTACTGTACAATAATTTATTTATAAGCCTTTTACCATTGTAATTGGTAAGGTGTACAAGAGTGCCAGGGACTTACATTACTAGTGGCTGTAAACATACAATTATTAGGATTGCCTTAATGTTATAAGAAATTGAGAAGTACAGTTATTTTCTTCATGCCCAGACACCAAATTAGTTGTTTGTTGGGACTTGGGAAGGGGAGGAGGGTGGGTGGGTTGAGAATGAGAAATATTGAAATATATACTTCGTCCGTTTCAAAAAAATAAAATAAAATTGCCATACTTAGACTAAATATGTGAGAGCTTTTTGGGCAGAGAGTTGCAATTTTTATGAAACGGGGGAAGTAACAATCTATGGAAGGTTTAAAGTTCCAGCATTTGGTTGTAGGACATGATATTGAAATCACCCTATTTTTCCCAAAGATATTGTCGTAATTTGACTGAGGATCAACTTTATATTTTTGACTATATATTTTCTTATAGTGATTTGATTAACTATTAAATTGAAATGGCCTTTGCAACCTAAGCTAAGAAAGTACAGGTTTTATACGCTCTACTATTTGTGTATGCAAACAATTTAGTTGCCCATTTTGCAAATAATGGTGTGAACAGATTTATGTTATCGAGGAGTGGTGAGGCGATTATAGTTGGCTCTAGATAGCTTGCCATTATTTCTAATAGACTCCACCTTGTTACCACTTTGTAGTAATAGAGCTTGTTATCTGATCGTGGATCTTTGATTTTATAGTTTACCTAACCTTGGTGCTTGCTATTGAGTGGTTTTATTATACTCTTATGCAGATGATTTCGATCGTTCAATTAATGAAGCTATCAAGACTACCAAGTATGGAAATTTATTTGGACATAGTCTATACATATATACTTCGTATTATATATTTATGTGCTGTCTTATCCTCACTAATTCAATCTCCTTTTGCTTCTTTGAATATAGGCGCAAACAGCCATCTCCAGAACCTGGTGTTAAAAGGGAGGTTATCAAACCTGAACCTTCCGCCAACGGTAGATGGAATGGTTCTTCACACTCCTCTCTGCATGTGTCATTTAGTCCCCCATCTCCAGCTGATTATGATGAAATGGATGTAGACCACAATTCTGAACCATTGGATCGAGGGTTAGATTCTTTACACTCTAGTTTTTCTTTTTTTATTCACTGCAATGGTAGGGTTTTCTGACAACTGTAATTTGTTGTGATATTTAGTAATCGGAGGAGACAAAGACCTCAGAGATATTCAGAGAAAGATTATGTTGAAGGAATTTCAGACAATGAGGAGGGATACTTAGATAGTGATGACGATATAGTTGGGGAAGCTGTTTATGATGAGGCATATATGCAACAGCGTAAACATAAGAAGAGAATAACTAGCAGCTCTGAAGGTGAGGGAGATGAGGAATACCAATGGAGTGAGGAAAATGGAGAAGATGAGGTGGAAGAAGAGGAAGAAGACTTGCTGAGCAATAGTGATGATAGTGACCGACCAAGAGATAGGTTTAAGAAACCTGAGGGTCGGACTCGAAGAGGAACTAAAATAAGGTCAGTTGATGACCTAGACTCGGGTTTGAGGCGTAGTAAACGGGCTACGAGGAACCGTATTGATTACCGGAAGTACGAGCTATCTGATTCTGAAACTGAGACATCCACAAAAAACAGGAAGGTAAATCATGATAGAGCTGGTTATCCGAATTACTCGACGGAAAGTCAGGACTCTGATGAGGATGATCATGAGGAAGAGCAGCTGGAAAGAGGAGTTAGTGAGTCCACTCCCATGGTTGTTGAGAAAAGTGAGAACGAGCCCTTGCCTAAGCCTGAAAGTCCAAAGCAAGTTGATCCTGACAGGATTGAAGCAAGGGGGTTTCTTGACCTTAATGAACTGGCGCCTGGTCCCGGTTTTGATGATGGACCCAGTGCATTAGTGAAGGATGATGATCAGAAAGGTGAGTGATTTCTTTTTTAAAGAGAGGGATGTCTCAGTTTTTCCTTGTCTTTATTTCCCATCTTGGGTGGTTAGTTGTATCATATACGGAAATTACGAGTTTACAGTCTAGCCCACAAAGGTCCACGAAGGATATTCAGTTCTACGTTCACTGTTGGCGGATTTTGTTCTGTGGGATACTCGAGGGATTCCTGTTGTGCAATATTACTCTGGATTTTCCACAAGGGAGCAACACAATGCGGAGGAATGGTAGATTTATTAGTCATTTATCGGAGTTGGTACATCTACAGGGTTTGAGAGAGATGGGCAAAATTGTCGAGAGTTTGTTCAGTGTACAATGGCTTAACCCAACCGGTAACCAAGTTTCCTAGATTAAGAGCCCTGTTCTTAAATTTTTGTTGACTGGGACGACGAAAGTATCTATTATGTAGTAGTATGTAGTTGGGTTGACTGGGTTGGTTGATAAATTGTCTTAAAAGGGAGCTGGGAATACCTTGTTGTAATTCGATTCTCCTCCCACTTAAGGGCTTATTCTGCTGCTTCTTTGTAACTTTATTACGATACTTGTAATTCTTTGCCCTGTTGCTCCCTTTATAACATGCACATATGCTGGAATTCCCTCACTTGCTTCGAGCTTGTTATCCTCGTCTTAACACAGGTTTTTTGGTAAACGAAATGAAGCGAGCAAGCCAGCTAATAACCTGTTGAAGACGCACTTTGTGTAATTTATTCTTTATTTGAGAGGATTAATTTTCAAGTCGGAAAATTTGAAGTTAATTTAGAACTCCAATTTTGTATGTTAGTCCCATTGTCTATGATTGAACAAGGCTTTTAAAACCATAAGGCAGAAAAAGTCTGATACGAGTAATTACCAATAACTGATATTTGCCATCTTCTACTACATATCGATTTCACTAAAATACCTTCAAAATGAAAACAACAAATCCCTAACTGTAGGGAATAGGGATGACACAAGATGACATGACCTAACGTAATAACTTGATATGAGATTGATATAAAATAATCATGTTTGGCTCATGAATTCTTGACCCCTTAATGAAATTGATACGAACTCTTTACAAAATTAGACAAGTTAGGTTTGAGTTGAATACTTCAACCCAAAACTACCCCTAAATAGGTAAAAACTGATCTCGACGAGCATAACATGTACTATATCAATATACCAAATATTAAGTGTTATAGAGTGTATTTTCAACCTATTTACATGGACATGAGTCTGTCACATAACGACTTATTTGACAACCCTAAATATGTGGCATATAAAAGTTTAAACTGCCTACACCAACATATGAGCGAGTAAAGTTTGTATCTCGAGCTTGAAAAAGTTTGAATCTTGTTGAAAACCCTATGATCCAAAACAATGGCAAAGCATGAACAAACCCCTTGCAAAGTGGGTAAACACGAGTTCAGCAATTGCATCCCTCATGTTTTTTACGTCAATTCTACGAAACTACGCACCCTATCAACTTCGCCTATATTGTCTCGCTATGCACGCCAACTGTTCGACGTATTGTCCCCTTACATTCATCTTTACATTGATGAGTTTTCCAACAAAGTTAACCTTTACAAGAATGATGATTTTACTTCTATACAAGCTTATTTAGCCGAAAACGGGTCTAAAAATGCTAAAAGACTCCGGCTACCATATCTTTTCGGCGAAAAACGTATCCTCTGCATGGATGTTGATAAAGAAATGACTGATAATTTTGATGGTATCACAGTTTGGTGGAAGTTCCGATCACGAAAAAAGACGTCGAAGAAGGGGAAATACTATGAGCTTATTTTTCATAAGAAGCATAGAGAGTTAATAACTGGGAAGTATTTGGATCATGTGATTAAGGAAGGAAAAAATATTATAGAAAAAAATAGGACAAGAAAACTTTATTTGAACAAAGTTGGACAGTCTTATAACCCTGAATCTTTATGGAATGCTGTTGAGTTTAACCATCCTGCAACTTTTGATACATTGGCTTTGGACCCTGAAAAGAAAAGGGAGATTATTGCTGATCGAAGTTTAGGGATAGTGAGTCTTTTTACTCGAGGATTGGGAAGGCGTGGAAGCGGGGTTACTTGCTTTACGGTCCTCCAGGGACCGGAAAGTCTACAATGATAGCTGCAATGGCCAACTTGTTAGAGTATGATGTGTATGATCTTGAGCTAACCGCAGTTGAGGAAGCTTTTGATTAACACGACGAGTAGGTCTATAATTGCTATTGAGGACATTGATTGCTCGGTTGATCTAACTGGTAAGAGGGAGGAGAGTTCTAAGACCGGCAGTGTTAAGAGTGCAGGAACGTTGAGTCAGGGTAGGAACAGAGGTTCCTCTGTTACTCTTTCAGGGCTGCTCAATTTTGTTGATGTGATATGTTCATCTCTTGGTGGGGAGAGGATAATAGTGTTTACTACGAATTCTGTGGCGAAGTTGGATTCAGCCTTGATAAGGGAAGGAAGGATGGACAAGCATATAAAGCTATCTTATTGTGGATTTGAAGGATTCAAAGTACTTGCCAAGAACTATTTGTTGATTGAGGAACACTCTAAGTTTGACGCGATTAAAGATCTGTTGGAAGTAACTAAAATTACACCTGCTGATGTTGGTGAGAGTTTATTGCCTAAGTTCCCTGATGATGTTGATACATGTTTGGATAATCTCATTCGGTCGAAAAGGCGAAGGTAGATCAGGATGCTAAGAAGGCAGCCTTGGAGAAAAGGAGAATGGAGAAAAAGGCTAAGGAGGAAGCAGAGGCTGCTGCTGCACAACTACAGGAAGTGAAGGAGACAACTAACACAAAGATTGAAGAAGCTTGTTAAGTTAATGGGATTTGATAGGAAAATTAGGAAGCTAGATATCACTCCACTAAGTTAAAAGTCTAAGTTAAGAGAAGATTGAAAGCAGCTAGCCACGAATTTTTTTTTTTTTTTTTTTTTTAAGTCTTTATGCTAAATAATGAGTTATCTATTTACTTTATTTATTAAATTAAAGCTAATATGGGGCACTCTTGAGCTTAGAAAAATCCCTCGTCAATTTATGTGATATATTATGATCAAAGTTTATCCATCATATTTGACTTTAAAAAGTCAAACGGCTAATAATTTGGGATGAAAAGATTATCAAGACAAAAATAATGTGAGTATCAAATATCTTTACTTAGTATCAAATATTGTTTAAAATTCTTAAATCAAATTATTCATATATAGATAATCCTAAACCTAATGAAATACGATGTGAAGTAAAAAAACCTATAAATATATAGGATTACTCTCACGCAATTTCTCCAAACAATAGTTGATTTCCATCAGTTATATTACTCTTCCATTGCTTTGCTTCACCTTAAACAACATTAAAAAAAAAAAAAAAAAAACAATTGCTTTTTTCTCAAAAAATAGTAGTAACTGAGTTTGAAGATCGATCTTGAACCAAAACATATTCTTCCCTATAATATGAACATGATGGAGTCATGTTTTCTCAATGGTAACATTATTACGTATGATAGTCATTATCAAGATCATGAACTCGTCTATCCCTACAACCTAACCATGGCGGAATGTTTAGGTAGTTTATACTTTTATGCTTCTCGTGTTGATGAGTATGATGGTGGTCACTGTAATGATGATGGTCATTATTATCAAGATCATGAACTCGTTTATCCTTACAACCTACATGTTGGTTATGATGACTATTATCAAGATCATGAACTCGTCTATCCTTACAACCAAACCATGGCGGAATGTTTAGGTAGTTTATATTTCGATGTTTCTGGTGCTGATGAATATAATGACGATGGTCATTATTATCAAGATCATGAACTCGTCTATCCTTACAACCTACATGTTGGTTATGATGACTATTATCAAGATCATGAACTCGTCTATCCTTACAATCAAACCATGGCAGGTAGTTTATATTTTGATGTTTCTCGTGTTGATGATGATTACTACAATGATCAACATAAAGAAGTCGTAAAGAAAGAGGAAGAACAAAAGGGTAAGGTGGTTAATAAAAGTGGTGGCCTAGAAATTCAAGAAATATCGTGTAATGACGTCGACGGAGATGAAGATGAAGATGATGAAGAGTTTTGGTATGGATGCAAGATTCACAAGTTTAAAAGAGGAAAAACCAGATCATCAATGATGGAAAAAAAGATAAAGAAATGGTGCTCTAAACTCTAGAGGAAAACCTAATAATTAACTAGAGAAATTAGAAACCCTTGCAATTAAACGCATAGTACGTACATACTATTACAAGATTTACAAATAGCAATGTCATAAGAACTCGCATAAAAGTACTAGATTTTTAACACATATACTTAAAGTGATGTTAGAAAAATTGTGTTCAATGATGCTTCAATCAAAAGTTACATTTAAGTATTTGAATTAGATCCGTTGAGTTTTACGAAGTAGACTTTAATTCCGTTATAAAAGTATGAATTTTTTTCAACTTTTAAACCACAATGGACTCAAATTCTGGCAAAAAAGTACCAGTATAAAAAGTTATGATTGAAATAAAAAAATAATAATAAAAAAAAAAGAAATATAACCGTAAAAAGTTATTATTACTAGTAAGCACAAAAATATTACTTTTTTTTTTTTTTTTTTTTTTGGCGGCAATAGTACCAATTCTTAAATGAATCTGTTTCACTAATTTATTGTGAACCACTAACATTAGAGACACAATGGTTGTTTTCTTAATTAAAAAAAAAAGTTACTACATTTAAATAAAGGTTGTTTTGTTGAAATAAAAGTCATTGTGGTATTATAAATTAAAGGCTATAAGAGAGGGTTTTTTTTTTTTTTTTAATGAAATTTTTTATATACGGGCCAATATGAATGATGAAGGTCGCTATATTAAAATTAGGGTCACTATGTTCAATATAACGCCAGTTACGTGCGAATTAACGTCAGGTCCACGCAAATTTTTTTCATGGCAGTAGTGTTTTGTACTTTGTATTATTATTACTTGTACTTCATTATTATTATTATTATTATTATTATTATTATTATATCTCAAAAACAGACAAACTTATATTTTTCGCTCTCTCGAAATAACGAGCCTTTTCTCTCTACCATCGTAGGGTTTTGTTGTCGTGCTCCGACGGCCGCTTGGGGGTGTTTGTTCTCTGTTTGTACTCTGTTTTGACTGCCATGGCTGACGAAATAGCTGCGAGATATGCGAATTTACGAATTGAAGAGGATGAAGGTGGCATTATTAACCTTGGTGCAATCAATTCGTCGATTGAGACAGATAAATTTCACCTAATGCTGATCGGAAGGATTGTTACTGATAGACCATATAACGTTGATGCGTAAAGGACCACAATGACCAAAGTCTGGGCGTTAACAGACAAAGTCGTGATTAGGGTTTTGGCCCCAAACCTCTATGCTTTTCAGTTCTTTTACTGGAGGGATAAGGAGAAGGTTTTGCGGGGCCGTCCGTGGTGTTTTGACAACATGTTAATTGTAATGAAGGAGGTGGAGGGTAATGAGCAACCTTAACAAGTGTCTCTTTATCACTCCCCTTTTTGGGTTCGTGTGAAGCATCTCCCATTTAATTGTAGGTCTGATGAGGATGTGAAGGAATTGGTGGCAAATTAGGGGGAAGTGCTTGAGTTTGAAGAAGATATTTTGGGGCTTGATCGATTCCGGCAAGTTCGAGTAATGATCGATGTGACCAAGCCTCTTCGCAGGTTCCAGCGTATTCTTGATAAGAGTGGGAATGAAGTTATTGTTGAATTTAATTTGCCTATAAAAGGCTCCCTTTCTTTTGTTTTGTGTGCGGTATTATTGGGCACTCGGAACGTGACTGCTGTGTGGTGTCCGAGGATTCTAAGAAGAACAGGCTTGGTTAGGGGAGGTGGCTCAGAGCGTCACCGAGAAAGGGAAAACTTAAAAAAGTGGAGGAAGTGGAGGTTGTCCTGTCTTCATGCAAACAGCTCTTCGTGACAAAGGAGGCGCAATCTAGCTCTGACTTAGAAAAGGAGAGTGATGATATTTTGAAGGAGTTGGAGGGTGCGCCCCAGTTGGGAATTATGATGGATCGTGTGGGAGAGAAGGGGGCTGAGGATGAGGGTTCGAATGTGCTATGTACTAATGAGAGTCAAAAGGGTGAGAATAAAGAGGTGGAGAAGCAGGGGAAAAAAGTGTAGGTTTGATGCTTTTGAAGGAGAGAGGTGCGTGTGGGGTAAGAGATAATGGGGTAAATAATACTTCTGTTATTTGGAGTGAGGTGGGGGGACAAGTGGAATAATGGGATGTAGGGACTTATTGGGGGATTTGTTATTGGGTGTGGGGTTAATGAGGGTAAAGACGGGGGCAAGAAGAAAGTGAGGAAAAGGGTGGGGAAAGAAAAAGACTCCACTATTAGTAGTATGGAAACTGATATTGATGGTGATCTTGGTAAGAGGGTGGCTGGTAGGGTTGATGGTGTGGAACTTGGGGGTAATGAAAAGAAGAAAATGATTTGCATGACCGATAGTGATGGATTGCGGGTGGTGGAGGCTGTTATTGAGCAGCCCCGCCGAGCTCAATGAGTATCCTAAGCCTTAACTGTAGAGGTCTGGGCAACTCTTCTGCAGTTAATAATCTTCAGAATTTGGTCCGGAGAGAGGCCCCGTCTCCTTTGTTTCTGATGGAGATGAAATTGAGTAGTGGTGAGATGTTGAAAATTCGGTCTAAGTTAGTAGGGTATGAAGGGATTGCAGTGGATAGTAGTGGTAGGTCTGGGGGTTGGCTTTATTCTGGCTCAAGGAGTTGGAGATTGACTTATGTTCCATGCCGATTCACCATATTGATGTTGTTGTGAGGAAAGGGTTGGGCTCTAGGGCGTGGCGTCTTACGGGTTTTTATAGATGGCCAGAGGTTCATAATAGGCATCTTTCATGGAAGTTGCTCTCTGAATTGGCGAATGGTGATGTGGGTGAGTAGGTTTGCATTGGGGATTTTAATGAAATTCTATTAGAGGGGGGAAGAAAGGTGGAAGGGATAGAGCGGTTTGGCAAATGGAAAACTTTAAAGGGTGGTCGATCTTTGCAATTTGTGTGAGGTCCCTTTCTCGGGATATGAATTTACTTATGACAATGGGCAAAGTGATAATGATAATATTCAGTGTCGTCTTGATAGGGCACTTGCAATGCAGAGTTGGCTAGACTTGTTTCCGAAGGCTAAGTTAGTGCATTTGGAACGTGAATGGTCGGATCATGCCCCTATTAAACTTATGCTTGATGAAGGTGTAGATTTAGAGAGTAAGAGGAAGGACAAAATTTTTAGATTCGAGCAAATATGGACGAAAGATGAAGGTTGTGAGGGGGTTGTTCAAGATGCTTGGTTGGTGGGGAGAGCGACTTTAGAGGGTAAGCTTACGGTGTGTGCTGAGCTGCTACAATCGTGGAGTGATAAAACCTTAGGGAAGATTTTCAAGGAGATTAGAAAAATGAGAAGAAGGCTGGGAAGTTTGAACAAGGAAGGAAGGTCAGCAGCCCGTGTCAAAGAAAGGAGGAGAGTAGTCAAGGAAATTTCGGACCTAATTCATTATGAAGAGCTATGTTGGAGACAAAGGTCAAGAAATTTATGGCTACAGGCTGGGGACCACAATTCTTCTTATTTTCATAGAAAAGCTTTGTAGAGAAGAACAAAAAATCACATTTCGCACCTTATAGATGAAGATGGGGTACGTTATGCTGATCGGGAGGGCATGAATAAGGTTGCGGTGAGCTACTTTGAGAAGTTGTTTACCACGTCAAGTCCTTCGAATTATGATGCAGCGTTGGTTGGCATTAAAAGGAGGGTTACGGAGGATATGAACGCAAATCTTTGTGCTCTGTAATCGGCGGAGGAGGTGTTTGTAGCCTTGAAGCAAATGCACCCTCTCAAGGCCCCTAGTCCCGATGGTATGTGTCCCTTATTTTTCCAAACTTATTGGCATATTGTTGGTTTAGCTGTGACTTCCCTAGTGCTTAGTGTGCTTAATGGTGAGATGATCCCGGAGAATATTAATAAGACTTTCATTGTGTTAATCCCGAAAAAGAAAGAACCGGATAAAATTACAGAGTTTAGACTGATTAGTTAATGCAATGTTGTGTACAAACTTATTACAAAAGTGCTAGCTAATCGGTTAAAGTTGTTCCTTTCTGATATTACTTCAGTAAACCAGAGTGCGCTTATTCCTGGGAGATTGATTACTGAACATCCTGGTTGCTTTTGAGCTTTTTCGTTATATGAAAAATTCGTCCAGTGAGTGTGGTTCGTTGGCTCTGAAGCTCGATATGGAGAAAGCTTATGACAAGGTGGAGTGGGGTTTCCTGGAAGCTGTTATGATAAGATGGGGTTTGCAGAATAGTGGGTTAACAAAGTGATGCATTGTGTGTCATCAGTTTCTTTCTCTGTCCTTATAAATAGGGCACCTTCAAGGGAGTTTACTCGATCCGTCTCGGGGTTTACGGCAAGGTGATCCTCTATCTCCGTATTTGTTTATTTTGTGTGCTGAGGCTTTGTCAGGGTTGATTAATAAAGTAGTGGAGAGTAATCGGTTGCATGGTATAAGAGTAGCTTCGTCAGCTCCTTCCGTGTCTCATTTATTTTTTACCGATGATAGTAATATCTTTTCAAGGGCGAATGTGGATGAAGTTAATACGATTAAAGATGTCCTTAGGGTGTATGAGGAGGCCTCGAGTCAGATGGTGAACCTTGGAAAGACTACAATGTCGTTTAGTAGAGGTGTAGAGGAGGGTAGGCAGAGAGAGCTATCAGATTTAGTGGGAGTGTCTATGGTAGATATACATGATAAATATTTGGGGTTGCCGACTGTTGTGGGAAGGTCAAAGAGGGTTCTGACGAAGGGTGTAAGGGAGAAGTTGTGGAAGAGACTTCAAGGTTGGAAAGGGGGAATTCTTTCTAAGGCGGGTCGGGAGGTATTGATTAAGGCAGTGGCCCAATCTATCCCTACTTATGCGATGAGTGTGTTCAAATTTCCCTCCTCCTTTTGTGATGAGTTGTGTTCGATGGTGGCTAATTTTTAGTGGGGACAGAAAAAGGGTGAGCGAAAGATTCATTGGATAGCTTGGAATAAGCTATATAAGCCAAAGGCAAAGGGAGGGTTGGGGTTTCGGGATTTCAAATATTTTAATGCAGCCCTTCTAGGTAAGCAGGCTTGGTGCCTTTTGCAAGTTCCAGACAGCTTGGTTGCGAGAATTTTTAAAGCTCGATATTACCCTAATGGCGATTTCCTTAATTCGGAGTTAGGGATCGGAGTGTGCCGAGCTATACTTGGAGGGGGATTTGGGGGTGAAATGGGTGGTGAAGTGTGGTTTGCGTTGGCGAGTTGGGGATGGGCTGAACATTTCCGTATGGAAGAGTCCCTGGATTCCAGGAACTCAAACTAGAATGGTAATATCACCGAGAGGAAATTGGCCAGAGGACTTGCGGGTTTGTGGTTTAATTCACCTCACTTCGGCTTCCTGGAATGTGCCCCTAATTAATGCTATATTTCTTCCCTTTGAGAAAGATCGTATTTTAAGTATTTCGATCAGCTTTCGACTTCCAGATGATTTGGCGTGTTGGAATTTACATAAGAGCGGTGATTATACGGTAAAGTCGGCTTATCATGCTATTTTTTGGGATTCGATGGACGAAGGAGCTGCTACCTCTTCTTCTCAGTCGACCATATGGAGCAAGATTTGACATGTCAATATTTTGCCTCAAATTAAATTGTTTTTTTGGAGAGCTTGTTACGGAGCTCTTCCTACGTCGACGGGTTTGAGTAAAAAACTACCGGGGAGGAATCATATCTGCACACTATGCGAAGTTGATGAAGAATTGGAGCTACATTGTTTGCGTGATTGTGTTATTGCTAGGCTCATTTGGGAAGAGAGCGGTTTTGATTGTGATATGAGGGGAATGTTCTATAGCTTTGGTGATTTTGCACTTACTTGCTTAGAGAGGCTGCCCAGTAAAGATCATGGTCTTTTTATGGCGATGTGTTGGTCAATTTGGACTGCCTAAAACAAGTGGTTGTTCGCAGGTAAGGCTTGTGATGCAAAGGATTCAGTGGAGTATGTGATGAAACTAATGGCTGAGCTGAAAACGGAGGAGCAGAGTACTAAGTAAGGGGTAGAACACGCCATAGATGAAGGCCGCCACGCGAGAATTGGGTGAAACTAAATGTTAAAGGTGGAGCTGCTGAGGATAGAGGTGCTTCGGTAGGGGCTGTTGTTCGTGACTACAATGGGGAGGCTAAACTGGCGATGGCTTGGAGGTTGGAGGATCGTTGGCCACCTGATGTGGCTGAGGCTATGGCGGTACTGTTGGGACTCAAGGCTGCAACTGAGTTCGGGTATCGTCGTGTTTTGGTGGAGAGTGATTGCCTGAGCTTAATCAACGCAATCTCATCACGTGAAAGAGGGAATAGCTCCCTGTACATTGTCTTAGATGATATTTTTTATGTTGCTAGTTCTTTTGTTGATGTTTCTTGGAATTTTGTTCATAGAGATGGGAATAAAGTGGCTCATGAGCTTGCTCATTGTATGCCGTGGGGTGCGGGTAGGTATGTTTGGTTGTCGGACTTTCCGATTAGCATTGTACCTTTGTTGGAGTTTGACATTTCTATGAATGAAAGCTAGTTCCCCTCTAGGGTTTTGTTTTAAAAAAAAAAAAAAAAAAGTCATACAACCAACACAAAATTAGTAGGAAGCCGAGATACAATCTGGGCCCCCACTCCTCTAGCTATAGCAAAACCTATCTTAGTAAAAATATGAGTCAGCAGCATGCGCCCCAATGTCCTGAGTCGTCGAGAACTTTTGAATCCGCTTCAACAACGCAACAACCTCTTTCTCTAATTCCCCAAGTGAAGAAAAAGAGAAGGGGAGGAAACCATATCCAATTGACTGACAACTAGATTCGTACTTAACCTGCTTGCGATGTGCTGCATCAGACACAACCCGTCTAGGAACGAAGTCAAATAGCCCAGACCGTGTCAAAGGAGAAGACTCTGTCAAGTCAACACATACATCGCGACCACAATCCCAGGAATAAAGTAACACATCTGCAGGTCTGAGGGCCACGTCGTTCCCTCTAGACAACCCAATGTCAACCTCCTTCCTTGCTAAAATCCTAGATCGATAACAAACATCAACAAGAGGGTATCTCGAACAATATTATGCCAATGTTTAATGCCCACGATACCAGCACACGACACGCGTGATCACCGAAAATATCCCCAGTAAAAACCCTTGATCAAGTAGAGCACAACGCCGTGATAGAGAACAATGGAACACCCAACCGATAGCTAGCACAATACACATTGGTAATTCTTAGCGTTCATCGTCGGATTATTATTATTGTTGTTGTTGTTGTTAATTTCACAAATTCTCCAAAAAAGGTGGGTGTACATTAATTTATTGTAAGACGGGTTAAAGTTATCTTTAATATTTAAAGTTACTCTTTATACTACGGAGTATTAAAGTTATTATCGCCGGAGTGCAGAGGTTGTTCCCATCATTGAAGTCCGAGTGTGGGACTGAGCCTTCCGAATGAGAAAGACAATAAAGTGCTTTGTTTATTTCTAATAATAAATTTTATCTTACAAAAAACTTATAATGTATTAGATTAATCATATTAGTCTTTATACTACGTAGTATGTAATAATGAATCTATAAGAAAGTTATCCTTTAAGGGTTAAAGATACCATAAAAATAGTTAAAGTTATCTTCAAATTAACCGTCTGAAATTATCGTACACTCGCCTTAGGCCCTATTCACTTCACCTTAAAAAAATAATATTCAGTAAAAATCGGTAAACTTAGGCCCTGTTCACTTCACCTTAAAAAAATAATATTAATTAAAAATAATTTCAATTCAGTAAAAATAAGTTCAGTTCAGTAAAAATAATTTCAGTTCGGTAAAATTCAGTAACTTTAAATAAGAACTATAATAGAAAATTAGTAAATATAATTTCAGTTCAGCAAAATAATTTTTGCTCAGTAAAATTAATTTCATTTCAGTAAAAATAATTTAAGTTCAACAAAAATAATTTAAATTCAGCAAAAATAATTTCAGTTCAGTATAAATATAAGTTCAATTCAGTAAAAATAAGGTGAAGCGAACAAGGCCTTACAGAAGAAATATAATAGAAAATCAGTAAAAATAATTTAAGTTCAACAAAAATAATTTCAGTTCAGCAAAAATAAGGTGAAGTGAACGAGGCCTTACATAAGACCTATTATATTAATGTTTAATTACAATAAAGTGATATTATTGTAAGGCCTCGTTCACTTCACCTTATTTTTGCTGAACTGAAATTATTTTTATTGAACTGAAATTATATTTGCTGAACTTAAATTATTATTACTGAACTGAAATTATTTTTAATGAACTGAAATTATTTTTACTGATTCTCTGTTATATTTCTTCTTTAATGTTACTGATTTTTACTGAACTCAAATTATTTTTACTGAACTGAACTTATTTTTGTGAAACTGAAATTATTTTTACAAAATATTTTTTTTTTTAAGGTGAATTGAATAGGGCCTAAGACATAAAAAAATTATTTCCTACAACTAGAGGTGTCCACCGTGCGAGTCGTGCGAGCTGGGTTAGGGTTAGGTGGGTCGCGGGTTGGGGTTTCATGACACACGACACGACACATGCATGTAGGGTAGGGTGGGTCGGGTCGTGGGTTGGGTCAGAGAAGTTGGACACACCAGGGTTAGGTTCGTGGGTTAGACGGGTCGTGGGTGGGTCGAGTTGGGTTCGTGGGTTAGGGTAGGTCGAGGTGGGTTAGTGGGTTAGGGTGGGTCGAAGGGTGGGTTAGGGTGGGTTGAAGGGTAGGTTAGTGGGTTTGGGTTGAGCTGGGTTCGTGTGTTAGGGTCGGGTGGGTTCGTGGGTTAGGGTCGTGTGGGCCAAATGGTTAAATGGGTTGTGTGGTGTTTTAATTTTTACAAAATTAACAATTTGATGGCTTGCTCAGTTGCTCTTAATTAAGATGCCTATGTATCCTTATATCATAAAATAAGGAATCAAAGCCAACGTAGTTCTTATATTGTACTTCTTTTGGAATTTGAGGGGAGGGGGGGCTTGGACCTATCTTTAGAAAACTAAAATTTAATTTTGCAATTAAATTGTAATTTTCAAAACATAAGTTTCCTACGTATCCCGAAAGAATCAAAGCCCACGTAGTTCTTAGTGTACTTGATTTAGACTTTTCTAGCCACCCATGTTTGTTGCATCATCATCCCCGGAAGCTGCATCATCCGTTGACGACTCCAATATCATCACAGGATCATCTTCATCGTCTTCGTCTTCCTTTAAACCTTAAGTTCTTCTTTCAGCTTGATCCCAATCTTTCTTACAAACACAAGTTTGAATGCTTTCCGGAGTTAAGTGAGATCTTTTTTAATCTAACACTCTTCTACCTGCACTAAAAGCAAACTTGGAAGCAACGGATGAAGCGGGAACTGCAAGTATATCTTTTGCAATTCTCGCCAATATAAGAAAACTTTTTTGATGTTCTTGTCACCATTTTATAATTTGAAAGTTGTTGTTGGTCTCATGTTGATATGACAAATAATCATTAATACAAATAATCATTAATAGCAAGTGTTGAAGAAGATGATGATGAGAATGATGTAGATGCTTTGTGTTTTTTTTTTTTCATAACTTTATCAAGAAAACCAAATCTAGAATCGGAAGTGCTAGTAGTAGTTGGTGTTGCTAAATCAAAACCATAAATAGATGCATAATGATCATAACGGTCTCCCAAAACAGATTTGCATTTGTTAATATATTCACTAACATCATAATCGATACTTAAACTTGTATAACAAAATTCTAAAAGATTTTCCAAACCTTCAGCTTTGACACTGGGGTCAAGTATAGCAGCAATTCCATAAATAATTGGAAATTCACTAAAATAAGTATGCCACTTATGTTTCATGCTATCAAGAACGGGACGAAGTCCATCAATCTTCATATGCTCTTCGATGGTGTGAATAACTTTAACACACTCAATTTAACACACTCAATTATGACTAAATGAATGTTAGGCTCATAAATATAAGAGAAAATATGAGTTGCATTATTAAAAGCATTTAAAACATCACGAACAAAAGAAGCATTAGTCCAATGACTTTCAGTTATTAACTCAGTAAGATCAACACGAATCTCATTGTAAAGTTGGGTCAAAATGTCACGATACTTTATAGCATCATTTAACAAATTGAAAGTAGAATTCCAACGGGTAGGGGTATTGATAGACCATTGTCTTTTCTTAAGACCTCTCGCTTTACACATAGCTATGTACTTTCTTCTAACTGACTGAGTAATCCAAATCCATTTTATAACTGTTCTAACTGGGTTTAGCAATGGTTGCAACTCAGTGAGACCCTCTTGAACAAATAAATTCAAAAGATGAGCACAACATCTAACATGCAAGAGATTATCACCCAACAACAAATGCAACTTGGAGTCATTTTTCAAATAGTTAATACACTTTGTGATTGCAGTTGCATTATCAAGAGATAAAGAAAAAACTTTATTATTCAAGTGAAATTCTTTTAAACAATCCAAAATACGAACTTTGATGTTAAAACCGGTATGCCTTTCTTCCATAGCTTGCAACATAGTATACATTTTTTAATAAACCAATCATCATCCACCCAATGAACAGTAATGAAAAGAAAAGGTTCGCCAAAACTAGAAGTCCATGTATCACTTGTAAAACTAACACGACTATCAAAAGTACAAAATAATTCAATCAAACCACTCCTATACTTATAATAAGAAGTTTGTGTATAACGTCTTAGGGTATTTCAGGGGACACGAGTAAATGCAGGTTGTAATACAACTTTATTAAAATGCTAAATGTTTGCATTTTCACTGTAACTAAAAGGGTATTCAATAGCAATAACTAAAGTACTCATTTCATCAATCATTCTATCTTTATTATAAATGAAAGGTGTACCTCCGTCGGGTAAATGGTTCATGTATCCACCCAATTGTGTTTGGACGGGCAACCCACTTCCCGAAGGACGGGGGCCATTTTCGAACAAGTCGTGTTTATTTTGCAAATGCCGACTCAAGGTTGCGGTTCCATCTCCCGTTTTCCAACTACGGAGTATATGACTTGACATTTGCACCTAGCGCCTTGCAAACTAGGCATGTACACGTGAACTTCTTTAGTTGACCGGGTTGCCATCCCGGGGGTGTGACGTCAACTCGTTCAAAATGTTTCCACACCCAAGAAAATTTTGCTCGACCTCTACTTTCACCGCCACCACCTTTCATAAATCAAATTATTGAAATTAATTTTTAAACGCTATTCATGAAAATAAGCTTTTAAATTTTAAATATTTTAATTATAATTATTTAAACACATTTTTCATGGTAATTATAAATCATAGAAAATTGAAAACTAAACTAAATTTATAATTATTAATAATAGTATTTTTTTTTTAAATATTCATAATAATAAAAATTAAATTAGAAATTACCTTGAGATGAAGGTTGAGATGTTGGTTGTGATGTTGGTTGCGATGGAGGTGGCATAGTTGAACTCGATGTATGGTGGGAGAAATGTTGTGGTGGAGATGTTTGAATATTTTGTCCATCTCCTAAACCATAATCTCCATATTCATTGACAAATTGGTTTAAATTTTCCGTATTAATTTCATACGAAAAATTTGCACCACCACTCCTTTGGCCACCACTTCGACCACCACTTTGACTCCTTCCCATTCCTCCTCTTGAGCCCTTTTTTTTCTTTTTTTTTTTTAATGATTACTAATTATAATATGGAGAAGAACTTTTTTTTTTTAATTTTTTTTTTTAGAATCTAAAGAATATTAATAATAATATTAAGGAGATTTTTTTTAACAAAAATAAAACTCTATATAACACTAAATAACACTTGAGAATTTGAGAACAATTAAGAATTTTTGAGTAAGAGAGAAAGAAAGCTTGAGTTGTGTGAAAATTTGAGTGAAATGGAATTGGTATTTATAGGAAAAATTGAGGGGATGATCATACAATACAAAAAACTAGCCAGTACACTCAAAAAACTAAATGTTACTAACAATTAAAAGTAGCTGTTAACTTTGTTCATCAAATTCATAAAAAAAAAAAGTAGCCGTTAGTTTTGAAAAAATATTTGGAATATGGCTGTTAGGCTAGGCGGGTTGGGTGGGTCGTGCGTGCGGGTAGGCTGAGTCGTGAGTGAGCCATGCGGGTTAGGCGTGCAAGGTGGGTTGGGTTGTGCGAGGTGGGTCGGGTTAGGTGGGTTCATGGTCTAGTTGTGTCGAATTAAATGGGTCAAAACGGGTTGTGCGACTTGGGTCGAATCAAACGGGTTAAAACGAGCTGGGTTGAAATGGGTTATGTCAAAAATTTTGGACCCACGACACAACTCGGGTTAAATCCGGACTATGCCTGGTTGGTACCGGATCGGACCCACATGACCCACCAGCCGTATGGGTTAGGGTGGGCTGGGTCCAACCCGGCCCACTGGCTACCTCTAGCTACAATTAAAAATTAACGGAGGTAAATATTATTTTTATTGAGTTGTTGCACATGAAAAAATATACGAACTACAAAGTACTCCCTCTGTCCCTATTTTTTTGCCCCATTTGACTGTGCACGGTTTTCAAGACCCGTATTAAAATGTCTATATCTTTATTTTCATACACGTAAAAATTATAAAAACGTGATATTAATAAGATATACAATGAGACGAATCTAACAAGACCACTCATGATTATATTATCTTTTATACATTAACGGTAATTTATGATCAAAATTTTTTAAAATTTGACCCTAAAAATGATAATGGGGCAAAAATAAAGGAACGGAGGAATAGTCCATAATCTCATCACATCTCAAACAATAAAAGTGGAAAATTGAGTAAACCCTAAGACCCTTTTACAACGCAGCCGTCCCCTTAGTTTTTCTAAAGCTCATTCGACGGCGGTGTGAGCTTTTCTCCTTCAGATCCCCCCTTCATCTTTTCCAGGTTTTTCTCTCTCCTCCCCTTTTTCTTATTTTCATCATCTTTTACTGCTTTTGTAAATTCCAGAATATGGGGTTTTTATGTACGGATTACAAGATTATCATCAGTTTGATTGTATATAATTGATGATTTTGTTCTTATAGCTTTTGTTTCTGTAGATTTTATGATGAAAGTTTGTATCTTTCTGTTCAGATTGAGGTTTTTTGATATAAAAATGCTGAATTGAATTTTTTTTTTGAATGGATTCATGTTGTAATTGTTTAAATTTGTGTAAAGGGTTTAAGAATTATGGTATATAATTACCGTTAATTGCTTCAATTTGGTTTTTTAAATTGCATTGTACCTTTTGAGTTGAATTTCTGAATTTAAGTTTTTTTTTCCCTTTTTTTAATCTATGCTGAAAAGGGATTTTTAGCAATTGATCTCATACTATATAGCTATATGATTAAGTTTTTGTGTTGATCTTTGTAATTTAGAGTATTATCAAGAAAAAAAAAATTGTGGGTGAGAAAGGTAGCAAATCAATTCAGTGATCGATGAATTGGTGTGCAGCGATCTTGAACCCAGATAAAGGTTTGTAGTGGAGTTGTGGGAAATTAAGAAATTCAGTCGGTAGCAAATCAATTCAGTGATCGATGAATTGGTTGTGCAGCGATCATGAACCCAGATTAAGGTTTGTAAGGAGTTATGGGAAATTAGGAAATTCAGTCGGTAGCAAATTGATTCAGTGATTGATGAATTGGTTGTGCGGCGATCGTGAACCCAGATTAAGGTTTTTGTGGAGCTGTGGGAAATTATTTTAACTTTAATTCTATTCCAGGGGGATATAATCTTGCCGTTTTTTGCCAATTAAAGTTCTTGTTAACCGAACTAATGATAGCACCAAAGGAGCAATCCCCTATATTAGGAAGATCTTTGTTGGCCAATTATTTCCTTTGTGGATTATGTTTGTTATGGACTCGTAACGCTCGTTTGCTGTTTATATGAAGTCACCTAGGACACCAACCGTTTTCGATACTGGATTGATTTGTTACCAAATGTATTGGACTTTCTATTTAATGGTTGTTTAACTACTAGAGTTGGAGATTCTGCTGGTCATAATTATGATAGTTCATGAGAGTATGTGATCATTGTGATTATATGTAGCTTAGGTTCATCTGTTGTAAAACTTAACATTTAGCTTAGGTTCATCTGTTGTAAAACTTAACATTTAGAAATTGTTTGAAATTCTTAGTCAATTCACTAATTAGTAGTTTCACTTGTAATTCTAATGTTTTGGCTTTCTGACCTATCTATATATTTTACTATCAATCAATCAAAGCCTTAATCCCATAAGTGGGGTCGGCTATATGAATCAAAGTCTTATATTTTACTATCTTGAGAAATAATACAAAGTATTTACTTTATAGTTCCCCATGTAATTGGTACCTGGTACGAGTGGTTTCATATTACTGACTGAGGGAGGCTTGTTTGTGCAGGTGAATATACCCAAAATTCTGGTTTAAGATGTCAGACAGCCATGAGACTGACAAGAATATTGAAATATGGAAGATCAAAAAGCTGATCAAGGCACTGGAAGCTGCCAGGGGCAATGGAACAAGCATGATCTCCCTCATCATGCCTCCGCGTGATCAAGTTGCTAGGGTTACAAAGATGTTGGGTGATGAGTATGGAACTGCTTCCAATATCAAGAGTAGGGTGAATCGTCAATCTGTGCTAGCAGCTATTACATCTGCACAACAGAGATTGAAGCTGTACAACAAGGTTCCTCCTAATGGGCTTGTTCTATACACCGGAACCATTGTAACTGATGATGGTAAAGAAAAGAAAGTAACCATTGATTTTGAGCCTTTCAGGCCAATAAATGCTTCCCTGTATCTGTGTGACAACAAATTCCATACAGAGGCATTGAATGAACTACTTGAGTCTGATGATAAATTTGGCTTTATAGTCATGGATGGTAATGGTACCTTATTCGGGACTCTGAGTGGGAATACCAGGGAGGTGCTTCACAAATTTACCGTTGATCTCCCAAAGAAACACGGCAGAGGAGGACAATCTGCATTACGTTTTGCTCGTCTTCGAATGGAGAAGCGGCATAACTATGTGAGGAAGACTGCAGAACTCGCCACTCAGTTTTTCATTAATCCTGCTACAAGCCAGCCTAATGTTTCAGGACTTATACTTGCTGGATCAGCCGACTTTAAAACTGAGCTCAGTCAATCTGACATGTTCGATCCTCGCCTTCAGGCAAAGATTCTAAATGTTGTAGATGTTTCTTATGGCGGTGAGAATGGTTTTAACCAGGCAATAGAGCTGTCTGCTGAAATCCTTGCTAATGTGAAGTTTATTCAGGAGAAGAAGTTGATAGGAAAGTACTTTGAGGAGATCAGTCAGGATACAGGTAAGTATGTTTTTGGTGTTGAAGATACGCTCAAGGCTTTGGAAATGGGGGCTGTTGAGATTCTCATTGTCTGGGAAAATCTTGATATCAATAGATACTCGCTGAAAAATGCCTCAACTGGTGAACTTATTGTAAAGCATTTGAACAAGGAGCAAGAGGCTGACCAGAGCAATTTCCGGGACTCAGAAACTAATGCTGAGTTGGAGGTGCAGGAAAAAACTTCTTTGCTGGAATGGTTTGCTAATGAGTACAAGAACTTTGGATGCTCCCTCGAATTTGTCACTAACAAATCCCAAGAGGGATCACAATTTTGCAGGGGATTTGGTGGCATTGGAGGAATCCTCCGCTACCAACTCGATATGAGATCGTTTGATGAACTTTCTGATGATGGGGAAACCTATGGAGATTCGGATTAATCAATCATCAGCTTGGCATTCCCATGCCCAACAACTTGAGCACCAACCAGACCTAAGTAGTGCATAAGTTCATCGCAGTTAAGTTGTTGCTCAGGTTGTCCTCTGAGGATTTCTACAGAGTTGTTCCATTTAAGGTTTAATTAATCAATTTCAACATATTTCATATAACGTTGTGTGTAATACCTTTCTCGAGATCCCTTTAGAATCTAGAATTTCTTGTGCTCCGAGAATACACCATTGTGTCTAGAAGTTGACCATACCTGAAGTGATTTTGATTGAGATGTTGAATGAATCATATTGTTGTTTGATATCATAGAATTCATTGCATGAGGTAATGGTATAAAGATGTTTTTTTTTTTTTGCTTAGGATCTCCTTGTTTCTTCTGAGCTTTGTTGATTGAGGTAGTGAAACAGTTATCCTAGATTTGTTTGGTCAAGGGGCTGATTCGCCCTTTGTTTTAAACATTTCTATGCTAGTGTTTTGGCAAAAGATTCAAACTTTGAAGCTGTATGCTTTAAGTATAGAAAGGTTTCTTCTGTATTCCCTCACAATAGTCAATAACTTTCAACATAGTGCCATATTTACTTTTGTATGGATCATTTTTGAGTAAAATTTGTGTAACGTATGTTAATTTTATTTTTGGATGTGAAAATAAGCCAAAAAATGCTTATATTTGCTTGTATGGAGTTCGGCTCAATTGGTTTAGAGCAATTATACTTATACTGCTGACAGTTTGTTGGTTTAATCCTTATTGGCCCTTCTATCTAAAAAGGGTGCGATCAAAGTTTGTGTTGTTCGGAGTAATTTCTAGCTTCACCATTCTCTCACAATCCTATTTCTTTCTTTTAGTTAGCATTCGTAGAATGGTAGTTGACTATTATCACAGAGAGTAGAGAACATTGAACCAAACTACAATTTCAAGAACATATAATTTTGAAAATACAAATATGTTTTTATTTACGTCTAGAATACATTATTTGCATACTCATAGCTTTGAAAAATCATTGTACCCACAGTTAAAGGTACCGAGTTGTGTCTTCTTGAGCTCAAATTCATGTATACCAATAGTCTAGCGTTATTTGCTATTCCGTTCTTTTCCCATGTTCAATGGAAATGGGGATCCATAGCCAACAATACTTGGGTTTTCAAGCTGGCATTTTATTGTAAGGATGTTGGTCTTTTTGTACTCTTTGTAACGTTGGAGCTAATAAAGCTCCTTTTCGTAATTCCTTAGTTTGTAATCTTTTATTCCGTTATTGTACTCTCTTCGTTCATTTTTAGTTTTTCTATCCGAGTACTTGTAATTTACGCGGTCTCTATAGAATTTTGATCATTAACATTTTTAATATCATATTTGTAATAATATTAAAAGAACGAAGTAAGTATTATGAAAATACATATTCAAACAAATTATAATTTTTTTTATATATATAAGTTACAAAATACGGTCAAAATTTTTAAAGTTTGATTAAAAAAAAAAAAAAAAACCCCAAATAGAGTATAAGATACGTAGTATATGCTAAGGACTCAACCAAAGGTTGAAGCTTATAGTTAAAGCCCGGGATTGGTTTATATACTCTATCACGTCCCTCACATGAGAGCACTAAAAAGTTAAGCTGATTGTTAAAGTCCGGAATTGGTTGATATACTCTATCAATATATCATATATATGACATATATGCATCAGCAATCAAAGCGAAATTTGTTGTTGGATATACAAGTTATTCTTTGATTTAAGCTATGGAGTATGGTAAATTCATCTGATTTAGCATGGTCTGATTAGATTTTCAAACTTGACCAAATTTTAACCTTATATATACACTATTCTATAAGATAATAATTATCAAATGTTGTTAGATTTTTATTAATATGCATTTTCAAAAAAATATCAAAATTGTCACATAGTATTCAGTACCAAATTAACTATATTTAACGATAAATAAACGCAAAAAGAAAAAAAATAATAATTAAGATCTGTCTAATTTATTTCTTAAATAACCAAATTATCAACTTAAGTAAGTTGAAACATAGCCTTACTCGGTTAACAATGATGATGTTGATGTTATCATATAAGGCTCTAATGCATTCTTAATCTTCCCTGAATAGGCTGCCCTAAACATTTGAACAAATTCGGCATATTTTACACTTTCAGCATTAATCAATGCTTTCGCAGGCTCCACATAGTCCACAATGCAGTCTTTCTTTGGCTCTATAAAGAAGGCAGCAGTCATCCGAGTTTCATCTTTGTTCGTTACTGCTCGATGCTCCACACTATGCAGCTTACCATTACTAACCATCTGAAGCAAAATTGCAAATGAAACATGAGAAATTTGGCAGAAATTTGACAGGAAATTGTTAGTACAGCAGTAAGAAGTTTTGAGGAAACATCAATATATATACCTGTAATTGGTATCCAATGTTAATAACAAATGCATCAGGAATTGCCTCAAAGCCGATCCATTGGCCATCCTTCAACGTTTGAAGCCCCGCGACAGTTCCTTGGAGAAGTATGGTAATGAGTCCTGTATCACAGTGCGGCTTGAGTCCCAAGGTTAAACTAGGATCAGGGCATGGAGGATACCGATGAATGCTCATATGTTGTTCTTGACTCAATTCATTCGCAAAATATCCTACTCCAAGCCCTAGTCCTTCACTTATGAGCTCCAGAATTCTTGTTCCCATCTCTTTAACTTCAGTTACATACTTCCCCACAACCTCCCTGAAATACTATATGTTATACTTGGTACATTTTTTACAAGCATACTCATAAATTTTATGCAATGTTCGGAAAAAAACCTGTATTTGGTTGGCTTTTGAGGCCAAGAATGGATGCATTCTTCCAGAGGAGAGCGCAAGTGTCGTAAACTGTGCCTCCAAGCATGAATGTCTTCGTCATCATACATGACATTGCTTGTGTAATATATGCATTTCTGACTTATATCAGATGAACATAATTTCAATTTTTCCTCTGTAGGAAGATCAAAGGAGTCTTGATAAGCAGTTCTCGCGTCATCAATTACTGTCTGCGGAACTCCATGGTTAATCACCTGTCATACACAAAGCAAATCAACCAGAATGAACATAATAGCAATGAGCTTATTTCATACCATGACATCAGTAAAAGTACTCTATGTAACAACTAATAAGTTACGTGCCAACGTCTGTTAATATGTTAAAGAGGGTAAAGCAAGGACACAGCAGTTCAGTCTTTTAGAGGGGAATGGGTGTGTGCAAGCAGCTGTATATTGTGAACCTGAAAGAATCCGAACTCCTGGCTAGCCTCTATAATCTTTTGAATTGTTTCTTTGCGATCAAGCCCTACCGCCTTTCCAAGATCAATGACCGGAATATTCTTGGAAACGGGAACGTGCTCCCCGGGTCTCATTTCAGTTGAAAATACATAATTTTCAGGCAGCATCTTACCATCAGACCAAGTAGAAACAACTTGTCCATCTTTTGTTATGATCTGCAAAAAAAATTTACCCTTAGTGTAAATTAAAAAAAAAAAAAAAAAAAAAAAAAAAAAGGTTTCTTGAAAATCATAACTACTTGTAGCATCTATTTGAAATTTTGAAGTGTTAGGAAAAACATACTAATGCACAGAATTATAGAAAACTAATACTTCTTGCTCAAAATAAAAATGATAAGTCGCATTTTAATGTTTCAAAAAGGAGACATGATAATATAAAGTTATAACGGCTATCTATACGGGGCATTTGGTATGAGGGATAAGGATAAGAGGATAGGATAAAGATAAGGATATAATAAAGTGTTATCCTTTGTTTGGTATAAGTTAGGGTTAAGAGTTGGATAAGTAACAAAGTTACTAATGTACCCTTACTAAATTTATCCTTCTTTTTTACTTAATAAGGGTAATATGTCCTTTCCATTATTATTCCTATCCCTCCACCCTTATACCAACCCCCTAGGTATAAGTGGGGTTTTTGTCCCCTCCCTCTCTCTCTCTCTCTCTAATCTCTCTCCCTAAAAATTAAGCAAACATAGGAATTCTAATATCCCTTTCTCCACAATATTTATCCCTCTCCTTTTATCCCCTAAAAAAACATGTTAAGGATTAAAAAGTGGAATAATAAATAAAATAAAAACGTTGATCACACTGATTGATGCGTGATTTTGTGATAAATTCCTAAATAATACCCTCAAAAACTATTGATAATATTAGCAAAACATAAGCCGGTAGTATTAGCAACTACCAAGTGCAAATCACATTGAGAAACCTAATCCAACTACTTAATTGTGCCCATGACATCTTAAACATGATATTAAGGACATATTTGGAGTAAGGGGAATGAACGAAATTATGATTTAATGAGAAATATGATGTGAAAATGTGAAATAAATAAATAATGGTACAACCCACACTATGGATGGTTAAATATCATTCAAACGGGGTATATGGGTACCCCCCCCCCCCCCTAACTCTTTCTAGCTAGAGAAATTACCTCTAAAATATAATCCCAAACAAAGGTTGATCTTCTAGTTTTGGGTTATGAGATATATGAGATGCAAAGTATGATATAGGTTTTATGATATATGGAGTAATTATAATGGAAATTTTATGGGAAACTATGCTATATCACACTTTAAATTATATGAGCTTTTTTCTTAATTGTCTATCTTAAGATGAAGCATAAATTTCAACCTTACAAATTTTCCTTATGTATATAGAAATTGGACATAAGAATATAATTCACATAAATCATGCAGTTTTCCGCATTTGAGGTTGATTTCAGGGCTTTATCTTGCTTTCTTTCGTTATGGACACCAATTTCATGCCCAAAAAAACCAAACACCTTATATGGGAGTGTAGAAGCTCATAAACAAGCTAGGCATTGTGGATTCCAGTTTATCATTTGTCCTCTCAAAGCTCTTTTTTTCAAAAGAAATGTTAAATTCATGCTCTTTGCTTTAACATGCTCCTTTGATAAATTGACGTGTGGTTTATAAAAGTAATAGTTGGAGATCATGAAATGAGTTGTTTAATGTAAAGTTAGTCAATTTACTTTACAAAAGATTTTATTTTATTTTATTTTTTTTTTTAAAAAAAAAAAAAAAGAATATGTGAAAACTGAGAACTTATTGGACCATGAGGGGTATGGTAAATATAATTAATAATAGAAATCCCTTGCATTTATGGTAGTTTTAAATTATTTTAAAACGAAAAGTGTGTCACTTGTTCTGAAATTGAGGGGGTGAAAATATTGTACACACATGTTATATGAATTATGTCTTACTCGTTACTCTTTATGAGGAAGCTATTTTGATTTTTCAAATGTGGAAAAAGACCATATACAAAGCATGCACAAAGAGCATGAGTTTTACAAGACACGAAAAGCATGAGCTTTACAAGACTCGAAGAGCATGTGACCTTCAAGTTTAAAATACATTCACTAACCAATATGCCACTTTTAATCAATAATGGTATTTGCTGAGATGTTCAATTTGTTAGTCAAGTAAAGGCACGAGCCCATACCTTTTTATTTAAGGGTGGATCCACAACTTAATTTAGATGGAGTAACTAACTTGATTCGTAAATTCTTAAAAGTCTTGGGTTTAAACGTATACTCCATGTTTGGGTCCAATTTAGTCCAATTAGGCCTGGTCACTGAATGATCCAATTAAAAGCCCAAGGTTAAGGTTCAACTCTCCAAATGTGCTAAAGTCAAAAATCAACATCCTCAAAGCCATGTCAAGGTCAGTCAACGGCCCAATCAGCTTGGCCCAGCCCAACTGACTTCCGGGCCCAATCCGCCTCCTTCATTAGCCAAGGTATAAAAGCCAACAATTTGGTCAATTCTTGGTAAGACAATAAAGCCTCAAGCAACTAAACTCTTGCACAGCTTTCTCTCTCTAATATACTGACTTAAGCATCGGAGGGGCCTTCCTCGGCGTCCCCCCCGAGGCTAGTTTACGTGTATTTGTTGTGCAGGAAACCCTCGGCTCCTGCGTCGTTCGGACCGAGACCAAGTTCCCTCAAGATAAAAGGATCTTCCGAGATTCGATTGTTTTCATCCGAAACAATTTGGCGCCGTCTGTGGGGAACGCTACTAAATTTCGCGTCAGTCATCAAACACTCCGGCAGTCGCCATGACTAAGAGTGGAAAGAGTTCCAAGAAGGCTAAGAAGGGAGGAGGCCAGATTACGGTGAGGGAACGCCAGCCGGTTTATCCCTCCCCGGAGCAAGCCTCTTCCGAATCGGAGGCCCCCATTTCTCCGGAAAGGGAAGCCTCAAGAGGTCCTAGCCTCCAGGAGGAGAACACCTCGCACCACACTCGGCAGCCGGGGCCATCCCCGAGACCGAGTGGCTCAGGTGCGAGGAACTCCCCGCCGCGCCATAGCGTGCAATCCAGGTCACATCCGCGGGAGACTCCTCCCTCCGGACCCTCCACCGAGGAAGTGGCCAGAGCAGTGGCCATCTGCATGGAGTTCCTTAAAGCTCAAGGGGCTCCAATCCAGATGCCTGATGATCACCAGCCGAGAAACCTGAAAAGGAGGATCGGTCAGGATGATGGTGGACAAGTTCCACCACATAGAGAGCTCGGCCAGAGGTGGCGAGGGGACACCCGAAACTCCAGTAAGGAGAGGAGGAGGAACCCTCAACCCTCTGACCACTCCGAAGCTCAGAATTCCATGGGGCCCTCCAAGGACCCGGAATTCGCCCGCCAAAGCGTTCACGAACGCTTGGGTTCGAGGGAGGTGAGTGTGCATAGCCGCCTCACCTTCCCAGAGGATACCGGACCCCACCCAACCTTGTCTCAGCCGGGGACGAAAACCACTTCCACCTCTGAGAGAGGAGGGAGCGAGGTCCCTGAGGCTGGGTACAAGGGGAAGGCGGTCATGGTTCCATCGAACTCGCCCTTCCAGAAGTGGATTCTGGAAGAGCATGTGCCAACGGTCAAAATCCCGGCACATATTACTTACGATGGTACCTCAGATCCTAAGGATCACATTGCCTCTTACGAGGGGCACATGTATCTGAACCCGAGGTCTGAGGCTACCTGGTGTAAATACTTTCCTACGACCCTCAAAGGTGTTGCCCAATCCTGGATCACCAAAGGGCTCAAGGAAGGCTCCATAACCGGTTGGAACGACCTCTCCAACAAGTTCAAGAGCAAATTCTCTACGGCCAACCGCCGAGAGAAGACCACTGCAGAGCTAATGAGTCTGCAGCAGGCGGAGGACGAGAGCCTCCGCGACTATCTGACTCGCTTCAGCAACGAGTCATCCGGAATCACAAGCCTGGATCAAGGCCTGGCCGTGTTCGCGCTACGGAACGGCCTCCAAGCTGGAAAGTTCCTGGACTTCATGGTCATGCATCCCCCGCAGACCCTGGAGGAAGCCTTGGAAGCATCGGATAGGTTCATCCGAGCCGAGGAGTGGAACAGATCCAGGTCTCAGTCTCGTCCGAGAATTGAGAAGCCGAAAGGGCAGCAGCCCGAAGTCTCGGCGCAGAGGAAAGGGAAGGCTAAGGCCTCAGAACCGTCCTCTGCTGCCGAGCCGAAGAAGGAAAGACACTTTCCCTACACGGGAAGGTACGATTCATACACTCCACTCTCCCTTCCCCGTGCTAAGATTTTCAGCACGACGAAGGACGAGGGGAGATTCAAAAAACCTCGTCCGTTGCCTCCCTGGCATCAGACGAGGGGAAAGGACCAGTGGTGCGAGTTCCATGACTCACCCGGACATCGCACCGAGGACTGCGTCCAGCTGAAGGACCAGATTGAGGATCTGGTCCGCAAGGGGTACCTGAGCCAATACCTCGCGGACAGGCGCGAGGAGAAAAAAGCTGAAAAAGATTCTCGGCAGGACCTCAACTTCGCTCGGAAGAAGGATAAGGGACCTCAGGGCAAGGAGTCCCTCGACATCCTAGTTATTTCCGGGGGAATCTCGCGAGGCACAGCCAAACGCCAACTGAGGGGTCTAACCCATCAGATTCATCAGGCTGAGCTTCGGCAGTCCCAGTCACCGGCGCCGAACATCCTGTTCACAGCCGAAGACTGTGAGGGGGTGGTATACCCCCACGATGACCCACTAGTAATCATTCTGGGCATCGCCAACCGCAACGTCTGGCGGACCCTCGTCGACGGCGGTAGCGGGGCGAACATCCTCTTCCGAGGAGCGTTCGACCAGCTGAGGATGGGAGCCGAGCACCTGGCCCCCGCACCCTACCCGGTGTCTGGATTCAACGGCTCTTCCTCGTATCCTGACGGGAAGATTACACTTCCTGTCACCATCGGCGAAGGCCGAGCAGCTAGGAATATCATGGCCGAATTTTTGGTCGTAGATGCTCCATCTGCATACAACGTGATCATGGGGAGACCCCTCATTCACGGCATTCAAGGAGTCGTCTCCACGTATCATCAAATCATGATATACGTTTCAGACGAGGGACGCTCCGAGAAAATAAAGGGCAGTCAAAAAGAAGCCCGCCGATGCAATCACCTCAAGCCATCCACGTCTCGCCGAGGCGACCGTGGCGATGGGGAGGAAAAGCACCGGGACCGAAACGCCAAAAAGCCGAGAGGCTCAGACGTTTCGGCTAATGAAGCCCCAGACAACGAGAAATCTGATGGGGGCCAAAAGGCTGACTCCGCCTCAGAGCCGAACGACTCTGATGGCCAGCCGCGGTCAGGAAAGTCTGCTAATATTGATAGCAGGCCGGAATTCGAGGAATCCAACTCTAAGAGCATGGAGACGGATGACCTGACCGAGTCAATAGAACTGACCGTAGGAGATCCGAACAGATGTGTTAGCATCGGGTCGTCACTGGAGCCAAACACCCGTGCGGCACTCGTCCAACTCCTACGGGCCAGTGGAGACGTGTTCGCCTTCTCAGCCGCAGAAATGCCCGGGATTGATCCGGACTTCGTCTCCCATAGGCTTAATGTCGACCCCTCCAGTCGACCCATTAAGCAGAAAAAGCGGAACTACTCCGCCGAAAAGAACCAGAACATCGCAGCTGAGGTCGATAAGCTCCTAGATGCTGGGTTCATTGAACCCTGTCAGTATCCGGAGTGGCTGGCCAATGTTGTAATGGTTCAGAAGGCAAATGGTAACTGGAGGATGTGCGTTGACTTCACGGACCTGAATAGGGCATGTCCCAAGGACTCCTATCCGCTGCCGAGGATCGACCAACTGGTCGACTCGACAAGCGGGCATGCTCTGCTCAGTTTCATGGACGCATTCTCGGGATACCATCAGATCTTCATGCACCCCGAGGACCGAGCTAAAACAGCGTTCATAACAAGTTCCGGGTTGTACAATTACAGAATGATGCCCTTCGGATTGAAAAATGCGGGGGCAACATATCAGAGGTTGGTTGATCAGGTTTTCGCCGAGCAAAAAGGCCGAAACATGGAGGTTTATGTTGACGACTCAATCGTCAAAAGCATAAAAGAAAAAGATCATGTCACGGACCTAGCCGAAACCTTCGCCACCCTCAGAAAATACAAAATGAAGCTGAATCCGAAGAAATGTGTCTTCGGCGTGAAGTCAGGCAAGTTCCTCGGCTTCATGGTCAGCAAGAGGGGGATTGATGCAAACCCCGCCAAAGTACAAGCTGCTTTAGACCTCCCCGAGCCGAAGACAAAAAGGGATATTCAGCGTCTAGCCGGGAGAATGGCTGCCTTGTCCAGGTTCATCTCACGAGCCTCAGACAAAGGGCTCCCTTTCTTCAAGGCGCTGAAGCTCCAAAATTCAAAAGGCATTGAATGGGGAGACGAACAAAAGTCAGCCTTTCAGCAGCTCCGTGAACACCTGGCTCAACTCCCAACACTGGCAAGGCCAGTCGTAGGAGACATCCTATACTTATACGTGGCGGTCAGTCCAGCCACGGTAAGCGCGGTGCTGCTAAGGGAAGAAGAAAAAGTTCAACAGCCGATCTATTTCGTCAGCCACACCCTGACGGATGCCGAGACGCGCTACCCATTGTTAGAAAAAGTGGCTTATGCAGTGGTGGTGGCTGCTCGGAAGTTGCGACCCTATTTTGATTCTCATCAAATAGCGGTTCTAACTGATCAGCCGTTAGAGAAAGTCCTCGGCAAGGTTGAAAAATCCGGTAGACTAGCAAAGTGGGCTTTCGAGCTCACCGAGTTCAGTATCGGTTATCAGCCGAGAACAGCCATCAAGGCGCAAGCCTTGGCAGACTTCTTGGCCGAGTGCTCCTATCAGGAGACTCTGGATGCAAGGAGGAAAATCTGGACCGTCTTCACGGATGGGTCCTCCACCGTGAACGGTTCGGGGGCAGGGGTCGTCATTACCTCTCCCGAAGGCAAAACCTTCGAGTATGCACTAAAATTTTCATTCAAAGCCTCTAACAACGAGGCCGAATATGAAGCAGCCATTGCTGGCTTAGACCTGTGCATATCGTTGGAAGCCGAGCATGTCTACCTCAAGACAGATTCTCAGCTGGTCGCCAATCAGATCCGGGGGGAGTATGAGGCTAAAGAGCCTTCAATGGCAGCTTACCTCACAAGGATCAAATCGACAATTGCGAAGCTGAGATCTTTCGAAGTAGAGCTGATCCCAAGGGGTCAAAATGCTCAAGCGGACGCACTCTCCAAACTTGCAAGCTCAACTCTGACTGAGTTAAGCCGTTCTGTCTATGTGGAGGTGCGCCGAGAAAAGAGTGTAGCCGAAGCAATATCAATCTGCTGCGCTGCACTCGAGCCGAGCTGGATGGATGACATCCTGGCTTATAAACTCAGGGACGAGCTCCTCGAGGATAGGAATTCGGCCTCCAAGATAAAGCGGATCAGTTCACGATTCCTCGTCTTCGGCGGCCAACTCCTCAGAAAATCCTTCTCCGCTCCATTGTTGAAATGCGTGGGTCCAACGGATGCCGACTATATTCTCCGAGAGATTCACCTCGGCATCTGCGGAAACCACATAGGAGGGAGAACCTTAGCCCACAAAGCTCTCAGGGCAGGGTATTTTTGGCCTACAATGATCTCGGATGCAAAGAACATGGTCAGAAAATGCGAGAAATGCCAAAAATTTGCACCGGTAATCCATCGGCCATGCCTAGATCTCCAGCCAATTCTTAATCCTCTTCCATTTGCACAATGGGGGTTGGATATTCTGGGACCCTTTCCCGAGGCCCCATACAAAAGAAAGTGGCTGATAGTCGGAATCGACTATTTCAGCAAATGGATTGAAGCGGAAGCTGCTTCAAGCATATCTGAGCAAACTGTCAGACAGTTCATCTGGCAGAACATAATAACTCGGTTCGGCATCCCAAAAGTTTTTGTGTTCGACCACGGCAGACAGTTTGACAACCTGCCCTTGCGCCGATACACTGATCAATTCGGGATAAAATTGGCTTACTCCGCGGTTTGCCACCCTCAGAGTAATGGCCAAGCCGAAGCCGCAAATAAACAGATCCTTAACGCTCTCAGAAAAAGAGTAGAGGATCAAAAGTCCAAGTGGGTAGAGGAACTTCCGGGAACCCTCTGGTCACTCCGGACAACCGAGAAGGAGGCAACGGGGCATTCACCTTTTCAGCTGGTGTATGGATCCGAAGCAGTGCTTCCAGTGGAAGTGGGCTCAGAAAGCCTACGAGTGAATCTCTTCTCAGCCGAGGAAAATGAGCAGCTCATGAAAGAGTCCCTCGACTTCCTTGACGAGATTAGAGATCTAGCCCGAGAAAGGATGGCTGCACACAAGCTCAGAATGAGCAAGTCCTACAACCGAAGAGTCTATCAACGACCTCTCAGAGTTGGGGATTTAGTTTTGAGGAATGCTGCAGCTGTTCAAAAAAGTCGCATTCATGGCAAACTCTCAGCATCTTGGGAGGGACCTTATGAAATTTATCAAGAGCTTCAGCCCGGTACCTTCAGACTCAAACAAATGGATGGCACCGAGCTGAAAAACCATTGGAATGCCGATGTGCTCAAAAAATACTATGTGTAAATCCTTCGGATAGTACAATCTATGTAAGTACACTGATTTTGTTTATAAAAAGGCCATCGAGCCAGTATTCATTCAGATTGCGTGTATTCTTTAAGTCTTTATGCTTTCTACGGTTTTTCAAAAATTCAAGGTTTCATTCGGCGCTGTCCGGGGTATTGCATAATGATGCCTTGTACCTCGGCAAGCCGTAAAACCTGCCAAAAAAAGATACAAGCCCGAAGTATTGCATAGTGATGCCTTGTACTTCGGAGAATCTGTTCCTTTGGGCAAAAAGGCCATAGACTTATCCGAAACATAGCCTAAAAAATAGGAACTGATAAAGCCCCGAAGTATTGCATAGTGATGCCTTGTACTTCGGATGAATCAGTTCCGGGTGGTAGTTGCAACTCTGAAGTATTGCATGATGATGCCTCGTACTTCAGATAAACTGCTGCCCCGGCATGGTGTTTCGGATAGTTGTTCCCTTGGATGAATTGAAGAAAGTGTCACAAGAGTACCATCTCTAGAGTGAAAACTCTCAGGTGGGAAATCAGTACTTTAAAAACAGATGTAGAAAATAAAGCAAAGTGTTCAAAGATCCTCGGCTTAGCCGAGAAAAATTATCAGCCATTCCAGAATTCAGAAGACCTCATCTTCAGATTTCTGGGGGGGCAGAGGGAAATAGAGAAATGGCACAACTGATCTAATACCCTTCAGCTCAGCCGAAGTTTGATACTTATGTCAGTTTTTTCACAAGTTGAAAACATCCGAGTACAAACGGCAAAAAGAAGTCTCAGCAGAAATGATTCTCGCTAGCCGAAGTTCTGCACTTAGCAAATATTTGAAAGATCATTCAAAGAAAGCAGTAAAGTGCGAAGACTGGTAAAGCGAAGAAAAAAAAAATACACAAGAAAGCTGAGAAAGTGAACTTCTTTGAAATAAAAATGTTGAATTACAAAAATAGTCGGCAGCCGCCCACAAGCGGAAAGTAACAGCTGCCGAAATACGTACAGGCAAAATAAAAATATAATAAGCTGTTGTACGATAAGGCAAGCTGAAGCAAAAAAAACAAAAGGCGAAAATTCAGAAAGCGGCAAGTCTAAAGTTGAGCGCATGATGAACCGCAAGATTCTGAAGACGACTGCCCGAGTTCCTATGCTTCAGCCTGAGGATCAGACTGATCAGCTTCATTGGGCCCAATGGTGGTCTCAGCTCCAGCAGCAGAAGAAGCAGGCTTTGCACTCTGCCGAGCCTCCCTTTCCCTCTGCTCAGCCTCCAACTCCATCCTCTCAGCTTCTTCCTCGGCTTCCTCAGCCTTAAGGATTTCAGCTTCGATTGGAGTGGCATACTTCATGTGAGGGTCTTCGGGATCTTGGACCCATTCAGCACATTTGGACCAGTCCAGCTTCGGCTCAGCATGAAGGCAGACCCTTCGGCACACTCTGAACCCGTTTCTAAAACCCATTTCATACTCTTCTTGGGTATAGATACGGACTTTGAGTAGAGCCTCAGCATCGGCCAACTTCTTCTTCGTCTCCTCCAAGTCTTCCTCGGATCTCTTCAGCTCATCGACGAGCTTGGAGGAGGAGCCTTTCAGCTCGGTAAACTCTTGCTGAACCTGGGAAGCCTCGGCCTGAACTTGGACCATTTCTTCCTTCTTGGCAGTGAGCTGATCCTCAGCCTCTTGTAGCTTAGCTCTTTGAGCTTCAGCAGCAGCAGCAGCCCTTGAGAGTTGGACATCCCTAGCTTGGAGCATCTCTTCAGCAGCCATTCTGCTGGCTTCAAGAGATTCTAGCTGATGCTGCACTTCAGCCTGTGCAGCAGCTCCTTCTTGGATTCGGCTCTCGATAGCAGCCTTGAACTTGGAGATGTCCACCCCCAGGTGCTCTTGGAGGAATTTTTCCCCTTCCATCAGTGGGGGAAAAACTTCCTTCTCCATAGCGTCGCAGAAGGTCTGGAGGGCTTCAGCAGCCTTTTTCTCGTACTCCTCAGCCTTCTGCTGCTTCTCTTCAGCTGCTGCCTGCTTCAGCTTAGCAAGCTTTAGCTCTTCCTCGGCTACCCTTTGATCGTGCTCGGCAGCGTCCACCCTATCTTGTAGGGAATCTATCAGCTCTACAGTGAGAGTCTGATTGTGCACGAACTGAAAACAGGGGCACAAGTTAAAAAAGTAAAAAATAATAGCTGAAAGGTTGAGTTCAGAAAGAAATCAAGGCAAGGAGAATTACCTGCATCATCAGCAGTTGGTTGGACCTGGCAGGGTCAGGAACTGATCTGCTGGATTCGCCCATCCCAGCAGTGGCCTTCAGCGACCAAATCCTTGCCCTATCTACTTCGGACAGGCCAGCAAAATCGCCGAAGTAGGCTGCAGCACCTTCTCGGTTCTGACCCCATATGAGGTCCCAGATGTGGTCTGGGACTGGAATTCGGGGGGCCGAGAAACCCATTTCTCCAGACTGCAGCGTCTGGAAGGAAGGGAAGGATGACGATGGAGCCTCTTTAGCTTTGGGTGGCTCAACGTCCTCCTCCTTCTCAGAAGAGTCAATTATTGTGACCTCTTCTTCTTCAGGTGTGAGGACGAAGGCCCCAACCTCTCTGGCAATGTCCGCCGTGAAACCCTCAGCACTGGGCATCACGGCGTCTCCATCCTTGTCCTCGGCGGCACTCTCTCGAGCTTCTTCCAGAACCTCTCCCTTAGGTTTGGGAGTTCTCTGATCCACCTCCATCTCGGGGGGTGGCGGAGAGGCCCTTGGGGGTGATTGAGGCGGTGGCCGGGGAACCCTCGGCGATCCATTGCCTTCCTCGGGTTCCCTTATTTCAACGCCGATGGTCATCGGCCTCCGCTGAAAGTCATGCGGGCCGATGATGGCCATTCTTCGGCGCCTCTTCTGAAGCGGCTGCTCGTCCATACCCGAGTCTGAAGACTCTTCTTGTACTTGGTCTTCGGGACGAACAGGGGCTTTCCCTTCCCTGTGTCTGCTGCTCTCTTCAGACTGTAAAGGGCAGGCAGGGGGAAGAATGTGAGTAAAAAAAAAAAAAAAAAGAAAGACAAAGTTAAGTCTAAAGGCTCACCGAGGTCTTCAGCAAAGCCTCGTCTTCTTCAGCTGCCCTAGCCGCAGCTTCTTCAGCAACTCTGGAGGACCCTTCTCCACCTTCACAAGCTTCAATAACCCGTGCAACCTCTTCGGCTGTACGGGCAGCTTCAGCTTCTTCTTCCAGCAGCTGAAACAAGGGATCTCTCTTCTTCCACCAAGGCTTCTGCCTCTGATACAGAGCAACAGCCTCAATTTGGAAGTGGGAAGAGTCTAGGTGAACCTCTCGGCGCCTTGGTTCAGTGATAGGGGGAGCCCGATCAGTTACGACTCGTTCTCGGTTGACGCCAAGGCGAGCGTAATCAATGCCGACGTTGGTCTCGTCCCGTTCTGAAAAAGAAAAGGGGAGAAGTCAATTCAGTTAGTTCGGCACATCACAAGAAAGCAAAATGAAAGAAGAAAAGAGATAATTAAAAGGCCTCGGCCCCAGCCGAAGAAGATTACCATCCCTAAACTTTCGGCTGAGGCCGACAGCTGCCAGCATATTCTCTTGGAAAACATAGTGCGTATCGGGGAGCCAAGTCTCCGGGATATGCTGCATTCGGCCGCTGCCTCCCCGGTTCGGCAGCTTGCCGAAGATGTTCTGCTGATTAAGGTTCGGGTCTGGCCCGCTATCTTCGGGAGGACCTAAACTTCCCATATCAGGATCCGGCTCGGCAAGATACCGGGGAGCGCTGAAAACGTAAGGGTGGCTCGGCTCCGTGGGTGCCCTAACCCAAATCCATTGACCTCTCCAGTCCTTGTCTGAAGAGTCGTTCGGCCACATGGTTAGGAACGGGGGCCGAGACTCAATCCGATACCACCCAGAGCCATGGCATCCGTGCCCACTTTGAATGTTTGGCACTAGCCGATGGAGCCTTTTGAAGCAATGCAGGTTCGGCACGTACCTGAAGAATTTGCAGACCCATAAGTACGTCATTACCCTTCGGATGCTGGTGGGGGTCAGCTGGCACAGGGAAATGTTGTAATGGATCAGCAAGTCTCGGACGAATACGTCCAAAGGGAACCTCAGCCCGTACTGGAGTTGTCTTGTGTACACCCCCACATACCCCGGGGGTGGACGGTGGATTCTATCGGAGGCCGTGGGCATTCGGCACCAATACCCATCGGCTTCAAGGATGCCGTAATGCAACTCAATTTGCTCGGCAAACCGGTACTGATCAGCATTCTCCACCCACCATGAGTAGGGGCGGTTCTTTATCATGGCCGAAGCTACTTCGGCATCCTCCCACTCTGAAAACCCTGGGAGGATATCCCAAAGGACAGCGGGAACTTCATCATCCCGTCCTGAAGCGCTCACCCCCTCAGCCCTCTGAGGAGGAGCCGAAGAAATGGGAGTCGCCCTAACCCCTTCAGCAGGGTCAGACTCTGTCCTTCGTCCATTCCAGGTCCCAATCCTGTCCCTGGGATCGGGGATTAGCCTTGCTCTTCTTGGAGCACGGGCTCCACCTCTAACTCCCCTCACCATTGACGAATTTCGAAGGAAAAAGTCGAAAAAGGGGAAAGAGTGCAAAGTCGAAGAAAAATGAAATAAAATCAAAGGAATTTACCTTGATCTGAAGCAAAAGTCGCCGATTTACGAATTGGTAGTGACAAGTCTCAGCTTCTAAGCTTAATGCTCGGGGAATTTGCGAAGTTTTGATGCGGGCTCTTGAGCGTTCTTGAGAATTCTGGGTTTGTGTTGATGAATGAGTGGGGAGAGAAGACGCGCCTCTATTTATATCTCCAGAAATGGGAATTCAAGGAGTCTGCGTTTCAATTTCTCTCAAGCACCCCACTAAGTAACCGTTAAACACACGACCTTGCAGTTAAATCGCCCACTACCCGTCCAACTTCCGCAATTATCCACATTAACTGTTGTTATCTCATTAATCATGGGTTAATTATGGTTTAAATTCACATTTTTGGATTAACAAATCATTCACTTCCCTCCTTTTCTGATTAAATCAAACCCGACCCGTCATCCTTCCAAATCGGGTCTGGGGGGCAAGTTGTTTGGGTCCAATTTAGTCCAATTGGGCCTGGTCACTGAATGATCCAATTAAAAGCCCAAGGTTAAGGTTCAACTCTCCAAATGTGCTAAAGTCAAAAATCAACATCCTCAAAGCCATGTCAAGGTCAGTCAACGGCCCAATCAGCTTGGCCCAGCCCAACTGACTTCCGGGCCCAATCCGCCTCCTTCATTAGCCAAGGTATAAAAGCCAACAATTTGGTCAATTCTTGGTAAGACAATAAAGCCTCAAGCAACTAAACTCTTGCACAGCTTTCTCTCTCTAATATACTGACTTAAGCATCGGAGGGGCCTTCCTCGGCGTCCCCCCCGAGGCTAGTTTACGTGTATTTGTTGTGCAGGAAACCCTCGGCTCCTGCGTCGTTCGGACCGAGACCAAGTTCCCTCAAGATAAAAGGATCTTCCGAGATTCGATTGTTTTCATCCGAAACACTCCATAATTGAATCATGACACTCTCCACCATTATTTGTGTCAGATCTAGATAAACCACTTATAAGAAGAATTACAGCAATTGAAAATCAAATTTAACACTTCACGTTTTCCCTTCAAATTCATGAAATGACTAAACCATGGTATGGTTCCTTAAAACTATAAATGTTTGTTTAATTTTATGTTACTATTACTTTTTTTTTTGACGAATATGTTACTACTACTTTCTTTCACCTCAAATAAACCAAAAACAATGACCAATTATATTTTGGTAATTTCATGCTCTCTTGTATATTTCTCCTAAAATACAGTCTTTCAAAAGAATACTATGTAATAACGGACCACTATATGTGGGAAAAAAATATCAGACTTATAACAAATCATGCACATAATGTGACAAAATGCAATCGTAAAGTACACTCCTAAAAGTTAGTGCTCTATACAACAAGCATGCATAATAACATCAACATACAAACTAGAATAGACAAAGTAGAAACATGAACCAGAGGTGCAAATCTTGAAGAATAAGACTCAGTACTTCAGTGGTCAGGAATGGCTGCAAATCGATAGCCGGCAGCACCTCTCCACGAGTAATATGCAATCCGAGTCTCATAGAAGCCTGCCATAACAATTTGAAAAAGGATGATATTATAATTTGCTAAAACAGAACCACATAAGAGAAAATTAAAATGAGATAGTCTCAACATTCCTAACCATGAACATACAAATGCCGAGAAAAACAGAATTCATATCTCAAAAGACCAGTGCACATGTTTCTACACTAAAACTATGCAAGAAGAAGAATCTCTTCTGATGCTATAGCGCTGTTAAATTTTAGACAGTAAACACAAAAATCCATCAGCTGTGAGCCAAAAGTTATTTCTAAATAAGGCATTCTTGAGCCATTTCCTAGAACTTGAGTGCCTGCAATAGTTCTCACTCCCTGTTCTTACTCTGTATGTTTTGAAAGAATACATGGGCCAAGCAGGGTTTTGGGCAAGCTCCTTCACTCCCAAATTTTTTCAAAAGTCATGCAGATACTTCAAACCTTTTTTAGATTTATCTTCAGGCTAGCTAATGCTAATACAATCCCTCCTCCCCTCAAGATCAAATGAGGAAAAATAACACCAGAAACAAGACTAGGAAAAAAAAAAATTAAGAAACACGTCAATGGAAACAATTCCTGCTGCAGCCAAGGTGCTAATATATGAGGAATATATGAACTAGACAACCATGGCATAAGCTCAAGGGTCACTCATCAAAATTCTTTATACCGTTAAGCCTATGATATTCAAGGACCTTTCAGAACACTGCTAGTCAACTATAGCACTTGTTACTTGCCTAGATATCAACAAATAGAGATCATACAAGGCAGAAGATCAATCATGTGGTAGCAGAAGACTGAAGGAGTTTCAACAGAATATGTGCTGTTAATGACAATTTATGTTTGAACAAATCAATCAGAATGGTCAAAAGGTATTAATTAGCCAAATATTGCAAGCTTAATGAAGAAGTTTGTTTTAATTAAGGGTGAAATACTCTTTGAGTTCTGGAAGCTGGAGCACATATTTCTGAAAGAAACATATGCTGCCCACAAGGCAAAGCCTATAGATCTTTCTCATCCTTCCTTCTGCAGTGATCTGTCAGCAATGACTCGTTAGCAGAAAGCAAGCGGTGTGAAGCCATAAGCTACTACTGCCTCTATGAAATGTAACAAGCACACTCATTATTTCATTAAAGGGGACTGGAGAATAATTTTCCCAGAATGCCAAAAGTGGCAGTGTTTAACAGATAGGATAACTGCTGCTGGCTACTCATCAGTAGATACATAGCAGAGAAGATAATATTGTGTAATAAAACAAGGCAACTAAATCTGTCCACTAGGAGGGAGCCTATTTTTAAAAGATAACTAATACAGTATATTGAAGAGCTTTTATACACTATATAGAATATAGACTCATTCAAATGATATAAGGCTGATTTAAATGAGTAGGGTTAATTTAAAAGATTGCAGAGCAAGTGCACACTGCAGAGAACATTTGGTTCATTAAACAAGTCAAAAAAATCAAGCAGTACAATCGCCAAAGAAATTATTCAAGGAACAAACTTCAAGAGGAAAGCCACTATCAAAAGTTTCAAGAGCAGCTGCTTAATGTAATAAATGTACTATAATCACTTGGTTTTCTCTGATGATAGATCCAAGTTACACAGTAGCAAGTTAATCAAGATACATCCAAATTTAGTGTTAATAACCATTATCAACTTAATGAAGCTAGCCTAAATTTGCAAGTCAGTTATAACCACAAAATCATCATCCAAATGCTTCCACAAAGCAATCACTCTAAACAGGGTAAGTGGCAATTCAGATCAACGGAGCCATACCCAATATAAACAGAGAAGCAGTTTCCGGTTCAATAGTTTTGCAGGTAAATTACTGACCCAGGATTTATTGTTGCAGCAATCACAGCCACTAGCAGGCAATCTTAAAAGACCTTTCTGAAGGGAAACTTCTGGAAGATACTAACTGGCTAGAAGAGTAAGCAACATCCATCAAATAAAAACATTCAAACTAGAAATCAATAGCATTGGCTACTGTTTTACTAATGCTATAAATTAGGACTTATAGTCTTATAGAATATGTTCTTATGTTTTCTTTAATTCTGGATTTCTTAAAAAAAAATAAGAATCACGTGTGGAGTCCAATAACAGTAGATGAATCAAGCAGAAAAAGCAAACTTAAGTTTTAAGATTGATGAAGAACAAGAGTGATATTATCTAGTCCAAAAGAGTTCTGTGAGCATTATCACTATTATCTACTTATTTCAACCTTGAAGCTTAGTATGATAGTTCCACTATGAAGGTTCTTTAGATAAATCATATCCTTGACTCCTTGAGCAAGAAAGACATCACTCCTCAAAATCAATTTGTTCTTAAGGTGGATAAATTGTAGAAGACGTTAAATAGCTATTGTCTTAGCCTTGATGTGTCAATTCTGCATCTAATTTATCTTTCTTTTTTCTTAGATTTCTCAATGAACATAGTAAGCTCTGGTCCTTTCATCTTTTTGAGTTCAAATCCAAATGAAGGGGGCTTATGTTGTTTTCTTCACTTAGGTAAGCTAGCTTTGCCAGAATTTAAACAAAGACGAGTGAGATTTGTTCTCTTCACTCAGGCTGTCAAATTTCTATCATATCATATCTTCAAATCATAGACTTCCTTGTTTGAAGGAAAACGTCAAACAGAACAACAGAAGCCTGCTAATATAATAGTCAAAGACATCGAATCTAGTGTTTGTCTCAAAACAGTTTTCAACTTTCTTTTTTGCACTTTATGCCCTGAGAACCTTAAAGTTCATGTGCTCCGAACTATTAACACTTTAGCCATTATTATTCTTTTATGGTGTTGATCACTTCCGCTAATAACAGCTTATGCCATTAAGCAGAATTGAGTAGCCTACATTCCCTCTTTCAGCTTCCCACCTCACGTCTTATTTTAAACCAAAAAATGGAAGATTCCAACTGACACTACAACCACAAAAAGGCATACACTCGAGAGGGAAGAGTACAGAAAGATGCTTCCCCAAAAATTAAGAATATACTTGCAAAACTCTTGGTGAATGAATAAAATGATAAGTAAAATCACTTGCACATGTAGCTAAAGGGGCACAGCATTCATTAGTTAATCAATGACTTGATTAATACATTCTCCATTTATTTCTATAATTCTACTCGTGCTTGCTAAAGCCTTTATTCACTGAACCAAAAAAGTGCAAACTGCATAACAGAAAAAAAAAAATGGCTTCCTCCACCATCCCACCCTACTTCCCATGCACCCCAAAAAAAGAAAAGAAAAGAAAAAAGGAGTGAGGAAGAGAGGGAAGATAATTAAATAAGGGAAAGTCTTTACCTGGAAGGAAGGTAAGAATTCCAAGTGCAAGAAGACCATATGCTTGAGACTGCTCCCCTCCCATATGACCAGTGAGGATGAAAAATGACAGAAAGAGAAGAAGTGAACCGAGGCAAAGCAGAAACAATGCGAGAAGAATTGATTTCCATGGAACTTTGTCTAGATATTTCGGCGTGTAATCAAACCGAGGATCATATTGTTTTCCCTTTATATGACCATCGTCACTGTAAATGTCATCTCCATCCTCATCAGTGGCAAGTGGAGAGTATTTTACATTACGCTTTGATGCCATTAAAGCAGCACCAGGTATGCAGGATGGGAATTGCAGGTAATCTTCCAAGCCCTCCTGATGAATTGAGTAGAATGCAAGCCTTATCAGTAAATTTAAAAACCAGATGAATTTTCCAATTACCTAATTGCCTACCACCACATTCTCCCCATCCCCCAAAAACCACCCAAAAAAAAAAAAAAAAGTTGCTTGCTTTACAAAGAGAGCTTTGTAATAGTTAAATACCTTGGAGTCTTGCACCCTCCGTCAATTATTCTAATGGGAACATCACCAAAGATCCGAACATAATTTTTTTTTTTTACAAAAGTTGAAATTTTTTATCTTGACATTCCAAAATAGTATACGTATTTACCGATAGAGGGTTAATCCTAACAGCTAATCAAAGAAAAGAGTTCACAAACCACCAAACAAATGATATTTCAAACCAAATAAGATTTACTTTAAACAACACTTTCAAAGTTCCAAATGAGACCCTAAACCCTAAAACCCTAAACCCTTTCATATTTTCATAAAACAAAGATACCCTCTCTCTGAAACAAGACCCTATTTGGGTGTATTACATAAATCTGCTTCCCTTAATATTTCACATCTTTCATTGCTAAATGCCTAAAAGTCCAAAACCCATATTTAAAGCATAAGCTGACACTGGCCAGTATTTACTAATTGAAAAAAAAGACAAATGACTTATTTCGACTTCTATTCAGATCAAGAAAATCAGACCTCATTCCATCACGAAGTCTAAAGAAGCTTTTACCACTTTACAATAGCAAAATTAATGTACTTGTTTCTTCATCAATCTTAATTGGCATATCCAATTTCTTCCAGTTTGTTGACACTCTAATCAACATTTAGGTCATAATTGTCTAACACACTACTAACTTTTCGTCATCTCTTTGAAAATATGAAAGATATCCAAAGAACTGAAAAAAGTAGCAAACCATCATTTAAAACACATCCAATGTTCTGATTGCTTGATGATTCTCTCATCCCGTCTCTAACTTTTATTGATATACTTGCCTCACCCAGTAATAACAGTCACATCCAATTGAGGGTGTTGAGAAAATATAGTCTCGATTTCTAGAATCCCAACAGATTGCTAAACAACTTATACCCTTTGATAAAATTAAATCCTACATAATGGTGGAATGGGATGGAGGGAGAAAAAAATACCTTGAATCTTCTCTTGTTACCAAATCACGGCAGCTTAAATATTTTAATTTATCATCCATATTTCCTCCAAAAGAATTCAATTTATAGTTTGGATTCTCATATATAAATATACACCCAATAACATCAATACTCACACACCTTGACTCCTGTAGAAGCGACTAACACGGATGTCACGAATCCTTCTTAACATTCAGGTAATTCAGTAAGTGAGCTTTTCACTCCGGCTCGCAATGGTATCATTTAAGGTCAATGATTTTGTCTTAACGCCAAAGATAACTACATATTTAGCACCAAGAAATATGCAACTTAAAACCTAATTCTGCTCGAAATTGTAATAATGTAATCAACTCTTAATCTCTCATGCTACCAATTGGCAATTGCTACTGTACCATTAGGGTTTAGGAATATACAGAAAAACTTGACAATTTACACTTAGAAATGGGGTTTGAACAATCAAACAATCTGTTGAGAAGACTAATTATACAGTAATCAAAATATTGATGATGAACAATAACAAAACCAATCAAAATGAACAGAAGAACAAACAGCATTTTATCTATATTTACATCGACTACATGAACAAAGCTCTGAAATTAAGGAAGTAAAACACTAAAAATGTTGAGAAACTAAGAATAAACATCATTAAAATCAGCAAAGTAGAGAAATTTATGGAAAAATTTATGAGAAATTCGAATATTACCTTACACCAGACGAAAAGATGTGAATCAAGAAGGTGATTTCCCCTCTCTCTGTTTTCTGCCCGCCAATACTGAAAATTCTTGTTCTGTAGATTCCAAACTTGTACCCAAAATGCCCAGCGGCAATATTGAATTTTCTGTTTTTGTCCAATTTGGATTTGGATTTGGATTAACCCTTTTTGTCGAATTCGTCTCTCAAAAGGCCACAAATGCATATGGATGGGTCTCGGGGGCTGATGGGCTGGTTCAAACCTAACCCCCACCCCCGATGTGACCCAACCTATTTATGGGATTTTGGTCAAACTTTAACATTGACTTGTAGCATGAGTAATGAGTATAGTCGAGCTTGGTTCAATTTTCCTTGTGAATGGATCATAATTGTGTAACACGTGCCACTATTCATGTACTCATGATGTATGACTATCTGTAATGTGTATGAGAGCATTGGTAGGATACGACACACGTGATCGAAAAATTGTTCAAAGTCTGTTTCTTAATGTATATCACAGGGTATTTGATTTAGATTGAAAACAAAGAGCTCCACCTCCTAGTCTGATTTGTGAGCCGGTTTCAATACTTCCAATCTGGCTTGAATGAGTTTACAACCCAGTTACCCAACCCAATGGCCACCATTATCCACAAGGCTACGCCCACAAGTTTACAACATGCCAACCATCAAGAGTGACAACATTACACAAAGTATTACAGTTTCACTACATTACACAAAGTAATACAATTTCACCTAACCTTGTTGTTTTCACCAAAGGATCAACTCAATACTACATACTTACTTTGTCTCTATTTAACCTATTTTTTTGCCTTATGCTATAAATTGGGTCGGGCTTCAAAATTTTTGACCATATATTCTCATCAATCAATAAGAGATAATATAGTCATGTGGAGTCTTGTTGGATTCTTCTTATTGTATATTTTATTAATTTTATTTTTATAATTTTTAAGCGTATAAAAATAAAGTTATATAAGTTTCGAGACGCGTCCTGGAGACCGCGTAAAGTCTATTGGGGCAAAAAAAAATAGGAAAAGAGGGAGTACAAGTCAATTCTTAGCATAACTAGTTTACACAACATCACCTTAGCTTGAAATTAAAAAAAAAAATAAAAAAAAATGGCATTAAACTGTCTAAAACCAATAACACTACTAGCTAGAAAATCAATCTTCCCTGCCCAATGTAATCAATCATTCAAACCAAATAACATGATAACAATTAATCCCCTCTTTTTTTTTTTTTTTTTTTTTGAGGATTAATCCTACTATTTCTTACTAATAGTCCTCTGTATCATCCTCCTCCTCTGTATCCTCCTCCTCTGCTTTCTCCTGCTCCTCTGTATCCTCCTCCTTCTTGGCAGTCTCTTCCTTAGCTTCCTCAAGCACCCTGATCAACTTCTGAAGACACTTATCAGCAGTATCTTCACAAGACTTGGGCATCAGAATCTCCGCGACATCAGCCGGTGTTATCTTAACTTGACTCAACAACTTGTTAATCACATCAAACAACCCTTGATAATCCTCATTATCATTTTCTTCAACAAGCAAATAATTCTTAGCAAGAACCTTAAACCCTTGAAAACTACAATGCGACATCTGAATATGTTTATCCATCCTTCCTCTTCGAATCAATGCAGGATCAAGTTCCTCCACAAGATTTGTAGTAAACACAATAATCCTCTCTTTCCCACAACTTGACCATATCCCATCAATGGAATTCAGCAGCCCTGACAATGTAACATTACTCGAACCTCTCTCAGCCGCTTTCGCCGCTTTATCAGCTCCCTTCTTACCATCTCCCTCACTTCCCAACTCATTATATTCTGATATCTCCTTGCTCTTCTTCCTTTGGCCAGTTAACTGAAGCGAGCAGTCGATATCTTCGATCACAATTATCGACTTGCTCGTGGTTTCGATCAGTAGACGTCTCAACTCTGTGTTGTCCTTCACTGCTGTGAGCTCCAAATCGAAGATGTCGTACTGGAGATAATTCGCCATTGCAGCAATCATAGTTGACTTCCCTGTTCCTGGAGGACCATATAATAAGTACCCTCTTTTCCATGCCTTGCCAATTCTTTTGTAGAAGTCTTTGCTATTACTGAATTTCCTAAGATCATCCATTATTTCTTTTTTCTTGTCTGACTCCATTGCTAGTGTGTCAAATGTTGCAGGGTGCTCTAATGGTATACCACTCCACATGCTGCCATATGTAGAGTACCTATCCAAAAAAAAAACATTCACAAAATTACCTTAGACAAATATGACAAGAACCAATATTTAATTTGATTAAAATAAGTATGATTTCATAGTGCCATTTTCACTTGCCAATTTTTTTCCCTGCATGTTCTAATTTTTTTTATTTATTATTGTGTGAAATAAGGTTTGAAGTGTAAAACATCATACCTCTCTATTTTGTAATTGAATGAAAACCACAAACACATGCATCGAGACGGTAGTATCTAAATGACTAACTTCGTATTTAAATTCATGTATATATCACAAACATTAGTCGATGTAGTGTATGTAAATTATGCAAAAGTTAAATTGAGAAAAGTGACAGAGATTTATATACTAGAATTTACTTGGGTACAATGTATACCAAAGTTACTTTTTATTCATTTTGATAAATATTGTTCATTTAATTATTAATTGAGCAAGAAACACTTTTGGGTTATTTTGCTCCTTAATGTAAACAATAATTTTCATAAAACTGTAATTAGTGATACCTATAGATGTTTTGTTAAATATTATCAAACTGATTAATAATAACTTTCACAATAACCGTGCATGACACGGGATCTAAACTAGTTACAATAATATTTCCGACTCATGTTTTCCTAAAAAAAAATTATAGGCTGTTTAATTTATTTATTTTTTTCTATATTTGTCACGCAATTTACTGTTGCATAGAATATGACCTCAAATTTGTTAGAATTAGTAAATTTGACTATAAGTGGATGAACTGATTAACAACTTTAACCCGAACCAAAATTGACTCAACTTGATCCCAAAATTAATACGACTACATTATACTCGTACTTCATAGCCTGCCACATCTACTTACAACGCAAAAAAATTAAAAATAAATAAATAAATAAAGGAGAAAGATCATTTGATTCACCTTGAAATATAAATCATCCTTAAACCATGATAATATTAATAATTCACAAGTATTAATATATATATTTTTCTTAAAAAAAAAGGGTAAAGGTGATTAGTAAAAGAATTAAAATATTAACATGAATTTTGAAAAGGAAAAAAAAAAAAAAAAAAAAAAAAGTCATACCTTCCAACATTAGTGTAAAGCCTCCTCTGCCTATTATTGATTTTGATTGCCTTCCCTTGTTTCACCACATATTTTAAGTATTCTTCAGTAATTAAGTCCCTATTTTTTTGGTGAAATGTGATTTTATAAAACATAAGTTCTGGGCCAGGCTTATCACTGCTTGAAGTAGCGGTTTTACCACAAATCCACCAAACTTTAACACCACGAAACTCATCCTCGACACGTTCGTGCTTGTCCATGCTAAGGACCACACTCTTTCCGTCTCGGCCTATCTCCCCCAAGAACCGCTTAGCGGACTTGGAGGAGATAGACGATAGGTATGATTGGACCGCGGTGTAGGCCTCACTACGTTTAAGATGATCCCCGGAGTGCTCGGGGATCGTTACCTCGATGTAGGGATGGAATTGGGAATAAAAATGCGTGAGACGCTTTTCGATAAAGCTACGGAGCTCGTAAGGGATGAATTGGCTTAACATTGCCCATACAAACATGAAACTTGCTAGTGAAGATGCTAGTTTTGCCCATATTCCTAGCATGTTGGTGTTGTTTATTGGTAGAAAATGTGGTGGTATGAGTTTTGGGTGTAGTGGTTTCATGATATGTGGTAATAATATTCAAGGATAATATGACAAAATGATTGTTTTATAGAAAAGAAATGAGAATATACGTACCTTATTTTTATTAAGAAAAGTTAAGGCCTAGACAAATCAGGTAAAATTATTCAGAACTACAAATTTGATTTGATCATTTACTACTTTACTAGGCGTGAGTCTAGCTGCCAAAGTGCCAAGTAGCAATATAGTACTTTTTTTTTTTTTTTTTTTGAAGAGAAGTAGCAATATAGTACTTCACTACTACTTCAGTACATAATACTTGTTTTTGACCAATTTTTCTACAAAAAATTCTGAAATATTCAGGAAATAATATCACAAGTTGTGTACAACAAGTAAAAAGATTTTATTATTTGCTTGGAAAATAGATACATAGCCAAAACTAAGGAGTGCACATGCCAATGATGCCATTTTTGTACAAAATTGATCATATGATTTGTAAATATTGAGAATAGATGGAGACACCAGCACAAAAGTAGCATTGCGCATTTATGGTATCGCTTCAAGAATTGGTAAAAGTACTAAAATAACTTTCCCTGACCATAATTTTTCTTAGATCTTATGTGGTATAGACTCTGTAGAGTATGTAAGATGAGCATCGAAAGTAGGGCCGGCAATCCCTGACCCGATCCGATAACCCGACCCGAATTTATTGAGAAAAACTCGAACCCGAATAACCCGAATTCGACCCGATTTGACCTATATTTCATATTTCGTAATAATATTTAGTTTCACTATTCTTGATAGTTTCTAAGCACAACCTGAAATCGACCCGAAATCTGACCCGAATTGCCACTCCTAATCAAAAGGAATACATTCTTGCCTTTATAACTTGAGTAGTTAATGACTCAATTAACAATCGTTAGCAATAAAGTATATGTTGGTACCGTGGTAATACCATTATCGTCTAGAGAAATTTTTATATACACCCGGTCATCGAGATACATGATGATTAGGGGATTTTTATCCACCAATCACCGTCTGACAAGTGGACCAACCAGGTTCCGCCACGTGTCCTTCACGAAGGCCAACAGGAGCTTGCCACGTGTCAATCACAGATACGTCCTCTACGGACCACTTTAGACACGCCACGTGTCCACCTATGCCAAATGGGACAACCGGCCATCAAGGCCCAATTCAGTCTAGAGGCCCGATCAGCCCTAGGTTTACCTTAAACCTAGAGAGTTGCACGCTTCTCAAGGCTATAAATACTCGATTAATCCTCATTAATCGCGGATTTGAATAATCAAGAGATCAAGCAGAGAAGAACAGAGTTATTAACAACCGGCTAATCTCGCTAACAACGCAGATTACCAACACTAAGCACTCTCACCTAGAGAGATCTCATTACTTTAATTTCTGTATTGATTACTCCTTAATCGGGTACTAACTTGACCGTTGGAGGCGGAGCTCTCAGGAGTCTCCGTTATTTTGCAGGTACAGGCGTCCGGTTCCAGTCTCGGAATTGTAACTCTCCCGCAGGACATCAGAAAACCCCGAAACATTTGGCGCCGTCTGTGGGGAGAGTACTTCAGAGATGGCATCCAAGTCTGTACCGACTCCAGAAGAGAGGCGTCCCCTAGACGACCCTCAAGTTCAGTCGGACCATGATACCGAAAGTGAATTTGAAGTTGAAACTCATACAGCTCCAGACGGGACCCTAAGGGCCCGACGTACCCGTCATACCGAAATGAGGGAACGGGAGTATCTTCAAACAGGAAGCGAGCCAGCAGGCGCACCGCTTGCTCGGCAACAGCCGACTGATGGGTCTGCTCCCATCACAAGGAACGAACTCATGACCTTCATGAGGGACTTCAAGGGAGAGATCCAAGAGTTGATCAACAAAAAACCGCCTGCTTCAGTCAAAGAGCAGTCGGCCAAGAAACCTTCCACTTCACTGAAGAGGAAGCCAGTTCAAGGGCGAGAGATGACTCCCCATCCTAAATCCAAGAAGCAGGAGCCATCTGCTCTTGATTTCACAAAACTCCGTTATCCTACGGGAAATAGGAAACCGGTTCGTCATATTCAGGCGGACGGGTCAAAGCAAACGTTCACAGATGCTCGGCACCTGCTAGAGCAGAAGAAGAGTGACCGATTATCAGAGTCGGCTTCTACTTCAGATTTTCAGGACAGTTTGCGAAATGCCTCGATGAGGCCAACTCAGTCGTACCATGAGAGTCAGTCAGGCGGCACCTCCCGTCAGTCCGGCTTTCATAGTGCCCAGGCGGTACCAAACTTACCATTTGTGCCGCAACAACAGTATTTTATGCAGCCACCTCCATTTGGTGGACCGGCAGCAAAAAACGTCCAACCTATGGACTGGCAGCTACGGCTGCTTAGACTTGGTGAACAGCCGTCGGCCTTCTCCAAGGAAATTACTGAAGCCGCTCAGCCGGCCAAAGTAAAAAATGTTCTAGTAGGCGCCTATGACGGCACTACTAACCCAGAAGACCATCTGATGGCATTCACCAACCTGATGTACCTTCAAGGGTTGGATGATCCCACCTGGTGCAAGTGTTTCCCAGCGACTCTCAAGGGAATCGCACAGCAATGGTTCGGCAACCTGCCGACTGGTTGTGTAAACAACTTCAGGACGCTTGCTTACTTATTTGCCTCCAACTTCGCTATGAACATCCCTGCGAAGAAAACGACCCTTGATTTGGGAACAATTCAGCAGGGTGAAAAGGAGGGGCTTCGTTCCTACATCAGGCGGTTCAACCTGATGAGAATACAGATTCAAGGGTTACCGGATGAGGTAGCTTATACTGACTTTTTTAGAGGTCTCAAAGACGGGTCTACCTTCAAATTTGATTTAGTTCGAAAAAGGGTGGCGACTCTTCAAGAGGCCTTGATTGAAGCAGAAGCCTATATACAGGCGACTGATCTGTGTACGATGAAACAGTCGGACGGGAAGAGGTTCGACAAAAGAGAGGGACGACAGAAACAGTCGTCCAACAAAGATGAAAAAAGAAAAGAGGTCTGGGCGGCTGATTCCTCTAAACAGCCGGCCCAGAAAAAGAAAAAAGAATTCAAACCATACTCCCCAAAGTATGTGTTTAACAAGGATAACCAGTTTATCCTAAAAGAAATAAAGGGACGGCTCTCAATTGAGAAGCCGCTCCCCATGAAGGGTTCTGCGAGCAACCGGAACCAAGACAAAATCTGTGCTTATCATGATGACATTGGTCATCACACCAATGACTGCATCAGTCTCATGCGGTACCTAGACCGCTTGGCTGATCAAGGTGATCTTGACACTTATGTCAAGAAATCTACGGGGAATACTTCCTCAAAAAAGCAGTCGGCCAAAAAGAATCAACAGGCCGACAGTTCCGATACAGATGATGCAGTCGTCTACACCATTGCAGGCGGCTTCTCAGGAGGCGGCCCCACTATTAGGGGCAACAAAGATAATATAAGGCGGTTAGATGTAAATTCCGTTCACCAAGAACGGCCGTCCAAATATACATTTCCTGAGATTGTCATCACTGAAGAGGATCTAGGAGGAATAAGGGGACCGCATGACGACCCTCTCGTTATTGAATGTAAAGTGGCCAACCAGAGAGTTGGCCGAATCCTCATAGATACCGGGAGCTCTTCAGATCTCATCAGCAGCAAATGTCTGTCAAAACTGAAATATCAGACGGACTGCATACATCCGGCCTCCCACCCTTTAATAGGTTTTGGAGGAGGAGTCGTCCACCCACTGGGACGAGTGGATCTACCCATTCGCCTGGGCGAAAAAGGGGAAGGACGACACATGGTAGTCCGGTTCCTAGTGGTAGAGGAACTCTCGGCCTACAACATGATTCTGGGTCGACCAACCCTGAATAATTCCAAGGCTGTTATAATCCCGTCACTTATGCTGCTTAAGTTTGAAAGGGATAATGGAACAGTCGGCTCCCTAAGGGGAGATCAGAGGATGGCCCGAGAGTGCTATCTCTCGGATGTCAAGCCCACTGTTATGGCCACTGGGTCAAGTGGAGAAAAAACAGACCTTGACAATGTCAAGGAAAGTGCGCCTGTTCAAGAAACAGGCGACAGAAAAAGAAAGGCGTCCCAGACAGAGTCCGCAAGAAAGGCAAGAAAATAGCAATCATTGGCAGAGGACCGGCCGGATGAGTTCCGCCCTCAGCCGGCTGGTGAGCATGCGGACCTGATATTAGACGACTCCCATCCTGACCGAACAGTCAAAGTAGGGACGACTGCTCTGAGAAACCTTGGTGACGACTTTCACAACCTGTTGAAAGAATACAAGGACATCTTTGCATTTGAAGTCCATGAAATGCCAGGCATTAGTCCTGATCTGGCAGTACACAAACTCGCTGTGGATCCGAAAAAGAAGTCGGTACGACAAAAGAAGCGGAACCATGGTGAAGAAAGAGGTCAGGCGGCAGCCGCCGAAGTCAAAAAATTACTTGATGCAGGGTTCATTCGGCAATGTTACTTCCCAGATTGGGTTGCAAATGTGGTGCTTGTTAAAAAGCCGAATGGCACCTGGCGAATGTGTGTAGACTACACAGACTTGAACAAGGCGTGCCCCAAAGACAGTTACCCTCTGCCTAAAATTGATAACCTGGTCGACTCAACAGCCGGCCATGCCTTGATGAGTTTTATGGACGCCTATTCTGGTTTTCATCAAATTCCTTTATGGAAGAAAGATCAGGAGAAGACGGCCTTCGTCACTGATCAGGGATTATACTGTTACACGGTCATGCCGTTTGGTCTTAAGAATGCCCCGGCTACCTTCCAACGAATGATAAACACAGTGTTCTTTGATCAGATTGGGAGAAACGTCGAGGCATACATTGATGATATGATTGTCAAGACTAAACTTCAGGAAGATCATCTGACGGACCTCCGAGAAACTTTCGCCACACTCAGGCGGCACCATGTCATGCTCAATCCCAAGAAATGTGTATTTGGAGTTGAGTCTGGGAAATTTCTCGGATTCCTTATCAACCAGAGAGGAATAGAGGCGAACCCTGAGAAGGTACAGGCGGTCATTGACATGCAGTCGCCTCGTACCGTCCGAGAGGTTCAGAAGTTAACAGGTTGTCTGGCGGCCTTGGGAAGATTCCTAAGCCGATCAGGCGACAAATGCCTATACTTTTTCCAGGCAATTAAGAAAAAGGCAAGGTTTGAATGGGGGCCGGATGCTGAGGCCGCCTTCCAGAAATTAAAGGTTCACTTGCATTCCTTGCCGAGGCTGGTCAGCCCTTTGCCCAAAGAAAATCTCTACATGTACCTGGCCGTCTCTGATCATGCGTTAAGCGCGGTGCTCCTTGCTGAAAGGGACGGCTGTCAACTTCCGGTCTACTTTGTCAGTCACGTACTGAAAAATGCCGAGTTGAGGTATCCCCTAGTGGAGAAATTTGGTCTTGCACTCTTCATGGCTGTTAAAAAATTGAAGCCCTACTTTCTGGCACATGCAGTCGTCGTGTATACCGACCAACCGATCAAGCGGCCCCTTACCACCATGGAGTCCTCCGGACGAATGATCAAATGGGCCATAGAAATGCAGAGTCTCGAAGTTACTTTCGAGCCTAGAAAAGCAGTGAAGGGGCAAGCTTTTGCTGACTTTATTGTAGAGATGACTCGTCCTCCTGACTCTCAAGTTCCAGACCAAGTCTGGAAGGTATATGTGGACGGAAGCTCTACTTCAAACGGTTGTGGAGCAGGCGTCGTATGTCAATCTCCAGAGGGCGACAGGTTCGAGTATGCTCTACGCTTCGGTTTCCAGGCTTCAAACAATGAGGCAGAATATGAAGCTTTACTAGCCGGGATCCGCATGTGTAAGGCGGCAGGGGCAAGGAAAATAGACGCCTGTTCTGATTCACAACTGATAGTGAGTCAGTACAATGGCGAATACGAAGCAACACATCCGGCCATGATCAAGTATTTACAGGCGGTCCGACAAGCAGTCGGCTCCCTTGAGGATTTCCATCTGATCCAAGTGCCGAGATCAGAAAACAACCAGGCAGATGCACTTTCGAAATTAGCATCATCCGCCTCCTCCGATACTCCTCAAACTGTGTTTTGGGAAGTAATGGAGAAGAGAAGCATCGAGGAAAATCCTATTGGAATTCTAGACAGAAGCTCAACCTGGATGGATTCAATCAGGGCATATCTGACAAACGGTACACTACCGGATGATCCTCAACAGGCGGCAGCACTGAAAAAACGAGCCTCCTGTTTTGAAATGATACAGGGAGAACTTCACAAGAGGGGGCACCTTCAACCCTTCTTAAAGTGTGTTACTCCTGAAAAGGGACGAGAGATACTAGATGATCTTCACTCTGGTTTCTGTGCTTCCCATATAGGTGGTAGGATGCTTGCTCAAAGGGCAAGGCGGCAGGGCTACTTTTGGCCTACTTTGGAAGCAGATGCAATGGAGATGGTGAAAAAATGTGACAAGTGCCAAAGGTTTGGCAAATTAATTCACCGTCCGGCTACTGACCTCACTACCATTCACAGCCCACTACCGTTTGCTAAGTGGGGCATGGACATTCTGGGTCCATATACGCCTGCTACAGGCGGCAGAAGGTATATACTTGTTGCCGTTGACTACTTCACTAAATGGGTAGAGGCGGAGGCTGTAAAGGGAATCAAGACGAAAGATGTAATTTCATTCATTTGGAAAAACGTCATCACTCGGTTCGGGGTTCCCATGTCTATGGTTTTTGATAATGGTCCCCAATTTGAGACGCCTGTTCTCAAAAGCTGGTTGGGAGACCAAGGAATTGCACATTACTTTGCATCTGTCGGCCGTCCACAAGCAAACGGCCAGGTAGAAGCCTTTAATAAAATCATCTCAGACGGTCTCAAGAAAAAGATTGAACGAGCAGGCGGCCTATGGGCAGATGAACTACCACATGTTCTTTGGGCCATTAGGACGACTGAAAAAGGGGCGACTGGAGAAACTCCCTTCCTCCTAACTTATGGTGCAGAAGCTGTTCTTCCAATAGAACACTACGAGCCGACTCTTCGAGTAATGCTATATGACGAAGAGGCAAACTGGGAAGCTATGCGCCTGGCATTAGACTCACTTCCTGAAAAGAGGGGCAATGCTGTTTTGCGCCATGAGATCTATCGCCTGAGAATGACTAGATCATACAACAAAAAAGTACACAGGCGTCCACTCAAAGTAGGGGACTTTGTACTTAGAAAAATGGAAGCAGTTGGTAGGGCTAATGAGTCTGGCAAACTAACTCCCAACTGGGAAGGACCCTACCGAATCTATGCGGAAGTCAGGGACGGTACCTACCGTCTGGAAACACCAGACGGACAACCGTTGCCTCGAACCTGGAATGTAGATAACCTTAAAAAATATTTTTTCTGAATGATGTAAAGTAAAGAGCTACTTAATAAAGTTTGCACTTACTATTCAATTTTGTATTACGAGGAGCATGCCGTCTGTACCTTTACAGTCGGCTACTCTCCATCGAGTATTTTACTCACAATACTTAGCTAAAAAGATTAGGGCCTGGCCGATCCTGTAACTAACAGGCGGCTACCCTTCTTTTACTTAGCACCTACGTTCACCAAGAACTTACCAAGGCCACCGGCCGAATGATCAGACCAGGCGCCAAGCCACCTGATCAAAACTACAAAACTAATTCGACCTGTCCCAACATCATAGCAGGCGTCCGACGGCATCCCTCCGGATGAAATTCGTCGCAGAGAGCAGCTCCCTTTTGGGTGGAACATTGTTCTATAAACTAATTACACGGCACCTATACGACTGTCCCCAAGGGCAACCACGTAGCCGTTTTTGAGACAAGGATAACTCTATCACTAACCAAACCAGTGGTAGCAGTTGACAGCTGAGTCAAATGACCGCCTGTATTACTTGGGATAAATGCAGGGGGTACCTATTGAGTTAATAGCCAACAAACATTGGCGAATCAAGGGGTCCAGCCGGCCTACGCCGCCTGGTACCTCTACTTCTCAAACAAAAGTGATGGCGACTGAGTAACTCCAAAGTTAACTCATAGTCACTCCTTCAAATTTGGTATGGAATCTAAAAAGTTTGAGTCGTCCGCCTGTTTTAAACAAACAAGGGCACTCGAACCCCTATTCCTACTGGATAACCTATTGAGTTAATAGCCAACAAACATTGGTGAATCAAGGGGTCTAGCCGGCCTACGCCGCCTGATACCTCTACTACTCAATCAAGATTGTGACAGAGACTAAGTAACTCCTATGTTAACTTAATAGTCACTCAAACTTAGTATGGAGCCTAAAAGGTATGAGTCGTCCACTCAATACTCTTGCTAGGTTAACAAATAACGAATTAAAAGCCAACATTGGCAATAAAGGGAAACAACCGGTACCCGCCGCTTGTTTTCCTACTTAATTCCTTGGCTACTAGGTAATTCTATTTACTTGGTCAAATTGAATAAAGAGTTCGAATACCGATTGATTAAATGGCCGACTGATCATCTATCCTGGAAACAGACAACCAGTCGTCCAGGGGCATAGGCGGCATACTTACTATTTGTACCTGTCTTAACGTTCGGCCATACACAACAGTCGGTCTAGTGAGCAAATTTCAAATACTTAGACAAATTTGAACCAAAACAAAAAATTTGATTAAAAATGAGCCGGCCACAAAAGACCAGCAGAATATTCAAAACCCCGGCCCCCTGGCCGGGTAATTACAAAGCAAACGGCACGCAGGCCGTGAAAAGAAAAAATACTTAAAGCTTAAGAAGGGGGCAGTTCAGTATCAGCAGCAGCCGCCTGGTCAGCACTCTTCTTGCTGGACTCGGCCTTAGCTGCACCATCTTTTGATGCCTTACCCCCAAGTGGCACAAGCGCCACAACCGGCTCTTCCTCCTCCAACGCACCGTCCAACGCCTCTTCTTCAGCAGCCGCCAGGATCTGTTGATTATATATTTCCGAACACTGGCGGTACGTTCTTTCCCACGAGGCAAAGTCGGCACTGGGGAACAGTCGTTCCCAGGTCATGCGTTGAATTTGAGCGGAGTCTTCCACCATCTCCCGGACGAGCTCTTGTTTCTCTTGCTCGGCCTTATCCGAGAGCTCTTGGGTAAGACTCTTCTCCTGGTTCACCAGGCGTTCTTTTACGTTAGCCAAAGATTTCTCCATGGCTTCGTAAGAGTGCATTTTTTGGCGAAGGGGTTTCAGCTCGGCTTTAAGGTTGGTGACGGTCCCCTCCAGCTCGTCAACCTTCTTTTGGGCCGCCTCTAGCTGAGCCCGAACAGCGGCGGTCGCCTGCGCCTGATAATAAAGAAGATCAATGGTCAGTACTTCATTTTGGGCAATTTGAAACATTGCCTTATCACAGCTGGAGGCGGCCATAGCCTTTGCGGCCTTTACCTCTTTGTTTTTCCGATCAATCGGCTTGCGTAGGCTGTTGACTCGGAGCAGGGCCTAAGTACAAAGAAAAACAGGCGTCAGTTTCCAGATAAAAAGTTAACAGGCGTCCTAGAACTCAAAAAGCTCAAAAATATACTAAGTATACCTCAGCAAGGACCCCTGAAATTCCATCAAGGTCAAGGGTGCCGGCACCCTTGACCGCCTCCCTGTCAGATGGAGGAACTACTTTAACCATTGACTTGGCTACCTCAACCAAGTCAAGTCCCTGGGGGCCGGCTGCATTAAGCGAAAAGAAAAAAAAAAAAAAAAAAAAAAAAAAAAAAAAAAAAAAAAAAAAAAAAACAAGTTAGACCTAATCAAGAAGGAAGCAAGGGTGAGTTTTTACAAGCAAGTGTCCATACATCTAGGCGGCCCCGCCTGGGTTTTTGAAGAAGTGGCCGGCTGCTTCTCAGCCGCCACTGTTTTCCTGGAAGACCCATGAGAGCTTGCAACAGTCGTCCTCCGGGCCTTGGGGTCCGGCTGTTGCGAGGAAGAAGCCCTTGGAGTGCCAGACTGAAAACAAAAAGAGTTAGTATATGCATAAGACAACTAAAAGGAGAAGAGTTTTCAAAGCTTACCAAGGGTGCCTCCTTGTTGGGGGAGTCGGCATACGACTGCTTCATTAGCGAGACCCGCAGCATGGCCGCCGCAGTCTTAGATGCTGTTATTTTACTCATGGCGTCGGCTGAAAGAAATAAACAGCAAAGTTAGTAAAAATCCCAAGTAAACAAGGCGTGAAAAAACAGAGTATTCGTCAGGCCGGCTACCTCTAGAGCACCGACTGCTGAGGCCACAGGCGGCCAAGAAGTACTCGTCATAGAGCCACTTGAAGCTCGGGACGCAGTTTAGGGGTACTTGCTCTCGTACCTCTGAAGTAGAGTTCACCCTAGTCTCTACTTTGAAGAGTCCTTTGTCTAGGATCTCTTTTTTAGCCTTTGGGGGAACAGGCGGCATGCTGCGGCCGCCTGCGAGAAGAGGCGGATCCCTATTCCACTTGTTAAAGCGTTTGTTCAGCTCCGTGTCTGAACTCTCGATAATAAGAAAGGTGTTCCGCCAATCCTTCCATTTGTTTGCCTTACCTCTCGTCATGAGGTAACCCCTATGGCTTGTTAATTGATACCAGCCGGTACCTCCCGACTTAGGGGTCCGGCTGAGATAGTTCATGTGGGAGAAAGCCTCAAAACTTGGCTCCACCCCGTTCAGTTCGCACCCGGCCACATAGCCGAGTACGTTTACCCAAGAGTTGGGGGCTAACTGCCATAACCCCAGATCATACCCATCTAAAATCCGCTGAACAGCCGGATGTAATGGGAAGCGCAGTCCAGCTTTGATGGCCGCCACATAGCAGCCAAAGCAGCCGTCACCATAGCTGGTACCAGCCGGCCAGACGACAGTATCTTCTGGATCCGGCACAAACAGTAAAAACTCCGGGCCCATTTTGTGGTTAGCAATAAAGCTCGCCACGTTGTCTCGCATGGTTGCAATCCGGCCCCGGGGTACCCTGCAGTAGTAGGGGGCGTTTTCCTCTCTGTAAGAGGCGGACGGCTCTGCCCAATTATCCCCCTTCTCAACTGCATGAGAACGTCTCGCCTCTTGTAGGCGGCTATGTTTTTCTTCTGAGCCAGAAGAACTGTGGCCAGAAGAGCTGGATTCGGACTCGTCCCCTGACGAGTCCGAAGAGGACGACTCCTCCCCTCTCCTAGAGGGGCCCGCCTCCTCTCCCTTAGAAGGAGCAGAAGGAAAATTAGACATGTCCACGGTAAGATGGGAAGGGAACACCTTGGTCCCTCTCTCAGAACTGTCAGCTTGACAGTCGCCTCGTTCTACATCTGGTGCCTGGTCAGATGTTTCACTAAGGAGCACCCTTTGGGAGGAGCCGTCTGAGTTTGATATCATAGCAGTCTTTTTTGTTCTGGCCATCACGTTCTGCATAGACACAGATACAGTCGGACTTTGTATAAAGGGCAAAGATGGGTCCAGAAAAGGGCAGGCGGCACTCCTAGTCCTAGATTCAGCCGTCCCCGGTGACCGGCTGATCACTAACTTAGGGCGTGTCGTGTGCTTCCATGGTGCCATTTCAAAAAATAAAAAGAAAATTAAGAGTAAGAGAACTGAGTTACCTGAACGAGTGACGGTTGATGAAGTCCTGGAAGTTCGGGTCAGTCGGCTTGTCAGAACAGGCGGTAGGCAGAAAAAGTCCAAAATGTCAGAGCAAGTTCAGGGGTCCGAATGTTCTCGCAAAGTTCTCAAATGTGAAAATGACCGAAGTCAGCACTTCTTTTTATAGGCAAAGTGAGAAGGCGAAGGGTCGCTTCCAAATGCAAAATTTGGGCGGGAAAATCTCTCGGCCGTTTGCAAGGTGACACCTGTAACAGGCCGTCGCCTGTCACCGTGCGACATCTGTCACAGGCGACCCGTGACCAGTCACGTGCCACCTGTGAGGGGCAAATGATTAGGGGATTTTTATCCACCAATCACCGTCTGACAAGTGGACCAACCAGGTTCCGCCACGTGTCCTTCACGAAGGCCAACAGGAGCTTGCCACGTGTCAATCACAGATACGTCCTCTACGGACCACTTTAGACACGCCACGTGTCCACCCATGCCAAATGGGACAACCGGCCATCAAGGCCCAATTCAGTCTAGAGGCCCGATCAGCCCTAGGTTTACCTTAAACCTAGAGAGTTGCACGCTTCTCAAGGCTATAAATACTCGATTAATCCTCATTAATCGCGGATTTGAATAATCAAGAGATCAAGCAGAGAAGAACAGAGTTATTAACAACCGGCTAATCTCGCTAACAACGCAGATTACCAACACTAAGCACTCTCACCTAGAGAGATCTCATTACTTTAATTTCTGTATTGATTACTCCTTAATCGGGTACTAACTTGACCGTTGGAGGCGGAGCTCTCAGGAGTCTCCGTTATTTTGCAGGTACAGGCGTCCGGTTCCAGTCTCGGAATTGTAACTCTCCCGCAGGACATCAGAAAACCCCGAAACACATGATACACTTAAGGTTATTGTTTATTTAGTTAGTTTAATGATTATTGATCATCTCATTATCAAATAAGCAAATAATAACATTGGGTGTACCTTATATTCCGAGTGAATATTCATACTATTTAAAAATTAAAAATACAAAATACGGAGTATTAATTTTAAACCAACTGACATTCTATTTACAACGTACAACAATTAGGTGCCTTATATACCTCTATTTGTGATTGTTAGGCTTTGTTTTGTAGTACTTCTGTTCACGTAAGATAAAATAAGGTGTAATAATGTCTAACAACACCTTATATAAATAACTCAATAATTTATTATTTGATAAGTTCAGATAAGATAATGCTATATAAAGATTAATAAGTCTAGATAAGAAAATATAAGAGCTAATAAATTTAGATAATATAATTTCATGACAAATAAGATATGTGAATATAATACTACCTAGTGTAATCAGCTATAGGACCGTGCGACATTTAACTAATACGACTTATAGAATACAGAGTAATAATTTATTTATTTATTGAGGGTCGGTTCGGATCCATGAAAATCGAGTTGTTTGAGTTTTCAATAGTTCTTATTGTTACAGTGTTACTGTACATTGTATTCCTCCTTTTTTTTTCTTTTTTTCTTTTTTGTGTGTGTGTGATGAGCTATAATGACATTATAAATTACAAATGGGTAGAGGAATTTAGATATTTGATTGTACACTGTCCCTCCACATGATCAAAGTAGGTTAGGAGATTAGTGCAAAAAATCTCAATGAAAAGAGCTTTCTTATAAATAAAAAAAAATCTTGTTTGGGGTCTAAATAACTTATATATTTGGGCCCAATCCATAAATGAAAATAAACAAAGCCTAAAGGCAAGGTCCAACCCTACTACATGTGCCAAGTCAAGTCAGCAAAGCCCAGTCAAATGGCAGCCCATTTGACTCCTCAAAGCCCACTCCATCTCACTTGGGTTAAGGTATAAATACTCCAAATTTTGCCTCTCTTACATTCATTCACAAATATTGCCTCAAGCAACAAACACTCTTGCATAGCTATTCTCTCACCATTTTGCACTCGTACTGACTTCGGCATCGAAGGGGCCTTCCTCGGCACAATCCCCGAGGCCAGTTACCGTTTGTTTAGCTGTGCAGGAAATCCTCAATTCGGTCATCACTCGAATTGGGCTTCGTCTCCACTCATCCGAAGGACCTGCTGAAGGTCCTATTATTTTTACCGAAACAATTTGGCGCCGTCTGTGGGGATACTTACAAAAAGTCAGCCAAAAAATCTCAAACCGACCTTAGCCTATTAGAAAAATGACTAAGAGCGGGAAAAATTCCAAAAAAGCAAAAAAGATGGGCCTAATCACGGTGAGGACCGGTAGGACACCCTCACCGTCGCCTGAACCATCTGCCTCTAAATCTCCGAGGAGAGAAAATCTGCATGAGGGATCTTCCTCCCGACGGGTTCACCAAACTGGGTAATCGCCGAGAGAGCGACGCTCATGAAGATAGCCCTCCGCAGAGCATGCATTCAACTCCTCCCACCGTTCCTTCAACTGAAGAGGTGGCGAGGGCAGTGGCTGTCTGCATGGAATTCATAAAAGCCCTGGGTGGACACCTCCCATCCGTGCATACTGCTCCTCCTTCACCCCCACCGAAGCCGGAAAGCCGAAAAAGGAAACTGGCCTGGGGAGGGGAAGGACGAATTCCACTCTCATAGGGAAGGGGAAGCGGAGGAGCCGAAAGCATGGCCGAGACAGGACGGGAACGACGAGGGGACTCCGGTCACTTTGAAAATTCCCAAGTCCGAAAATCAAAGGACGTCCCAATCAGCCACAACGCTTCTCGTCGACGCGTTTACGAGTGCCTAGGGGAAAGGGAGAAGGACGTTCACAGTCGTCTCACCTATCCTGAAGGCTCTCGCCTAGAGCTGTGACGCGGAGGGACACCCCTCACTTCCACCTCTCTAAGAGGGAAAAGTGAGGTTCCTTCGGAAAGACGGAAGGGAAAAGCTATGATGGTTCCTACCAGTTCACCTTTCCAGAGGTGGATATTGGAGGAACATGTGCCGACGGTCAAAATTCCGGCACACATCACTTACGACGGTACTTCGGATCCGAAGGACCATATAACCTCTTACGAGGGGCACATGTACCTTAACCCCAGGTCCGAAGCTACCTGGTGCAAGTACTTCCCTACTACCCTTAAAGGTGTTGCCCAGTCATGGATCACCAAGGGGCTGAAGGAAGGCTCAATAACAGGTTGGAACGATCTCTCCAGCAAATTCAAAAGCAAGTTTTCCACGGCTAACCGCCGAGGGAAAACAACGGTAGAACTTATGAGTCTGTAACAAACGGAGGACGAAAGTCTTCGAGATTACTTGACTCGCTTCAGCAACGAGTCGTCCAAAATCACGAGTCTGGACCAAATTCTAGCCGTATTCGCGCTACGAAACGGCTTACAAGCCGGAAAGTTTCTGGACTTCATGGTCATGCATCCCCCGCAGACCTTGGAAGAAGCCCTCGACGCTTCGGATAAATTCATCCGAACCGAGGAATGGAACAAGGCAAAGTCGCAGTCTCAATCAGGGGCTGTGAAGCAAAAAAGGCCAACCAGCCGAAGTTCTAGGGTCAAGGAAAGGGAAGGCGAAAGCCTCAGAACCTCCCTCGACCACCGAGCCGAAGAAGGACAAGGCCCCTTATCTGGGAAAGTTCGAATCTTACACCCCTCTCACCTTACCACGTACTAAGATCTTTAGTGTGACGAGGGAGGAAGGAAGATTCAAAAAACCAAAGCCACCTCCTTCTTGGCATCAAAAAAAAGGAAGGACCTTTGGTTTGAGTTTCATGAATCCCGTGGACATCGCACCGAAGACTGCCTTCAGCTGAAGGACCAGATTGAAGAGCTGGTCCAAAAAGGGTACTTGAAAAAGTACGTCGCGGAACGCCGCAAAGAAAAGAAAGCTGAGAGAGATTCTCGACAGGATTTGGATTACCACCGGAAAAGGGACAAACCCACTAAGGGAGGAAATCATGACATCCTGACCATTTCCGAAGGGATTTCTCGGAATGCGCTAAAGCGCCATCTGAGGGGGTTAAACCATCAGACTCATCACGCCGAATTCCGAAAGCCACAGTCTCCGGTGCCGAACACGAAATCCGAGATTCGTCCAGAGACAGAATGGCAGCATACAAACAAAAAATCAGCAAGTTCTATAACCGAAGAGTCCAAGCAAGGCTTCTCAAAGTTGGGGACCTTGTTCTTTGGAATGCTGCTGCGGTCCAGAAAGGCCACATCCATGGAAAGCTTTCGGCAAACTGGGAAGGTCCTTATGAGATATACGATGAGCTCCAACCAGGAACTTATCAACTTCGACAGTTAGATGGAACTGAGCTGAAAAACCACTGGAATGCTGATGTACTTAAGAGGTATCATATGTAAAACCCGTTGTGGGAGAACAATCTATGTAAGTACATTTTCTTCAATTAATGAAAGGCCTTCGAGCCACCATTAGTCGCAATTTCATTATGTCTTCATTATTTCTGTCTTCATCGTTTTTTTAAAAATTCAAGGTTTACACCCGGCGCTGTCCGAAGTATTGCATAGTGATGCACTGTACTTCGGCAAGCCGAAGAACCTGCCAAAATTAGGGTAATGAATAGAACCTCGAGGTATTGCATGATGATGCACTATACCTCGTACGGATTTGTTGCTCTCGGCAAAGAGGTCATAGGCTCATCTAAGGCATAGCCGAAAATAGGAATTAATAAAAGGCCCGAAGCATTGCATAATGATGCCCTGTGCTTCGGCAAGTCAATTCCGGGTGATGATTACACCTCCGTAGTATTGCATAATGATGCCTTGTACTTAGGATGATCATTGCCCAGGCACTGTGTCCCAGATAGTCGTTCCCTCAGATGAATTAAAACCAGGCAGAGCATAAGAAACAAACATAAGTGTTCAAACTATTAAGTTGCAAAAATGTTGCTAAGTCAAAACCTTCGGCTGCGCCGAAAGAACGAAAGCAATAAACTTAGAACTCTGAAGACCTCGTCTCCAGAATTTCGGGGGGGGGGGGGCAAGAGGTACTCACATATCAAACTCCAAGCCGAAGCTCAATACTTGGGGAATTTCAAAAAACCCGAGCAAAATGGGCAAGGAAACCCGAGCAAAAGAGGCAAGGCAAAAAGGAAGGAGGAAGAAAAATTCTCAGCTAAATATTTTCATGCCAAAGTTCCATACTTCGCCAAATTTTGAAGAAATTCAGGAAAAAACAACTAAGTTGAAAGCTATTCAAACAGGCAAAACGAGAAGGAAGAGCTGAAATTCTACTTCATCATTCAAATAAGCATGCAAAACAACAGCGTTGATCAGCAGCTAGAAACGCTGAGAAAACATTCAAGATTCAAAGTTTCAGGAGAAATTTAAAGATCGGCAGCCACCCACAAAGCGGAAACACAGCTGCCGAAAGTACACCAAAACTAATTAAAAGTTTGTACAAGGCAGACTGAAACAGAAACAGGGGCAAAATCAGAAGCGGAGACCATCAATTTAAGCACAAGTTGATCCGCAAGACTCAAAAGACAGCTGCCCGAGTTCCTATGCTTCGGCATCAGGCTGAACACCTGAAGGGCCAGCACCAGCAAAGGAAGCTGAAGGCTTCTCAGCCTCCTTTATAGCCTTCTCAGCCTCGTCAGCTTTGGCTTGACGAACTAGGAAGTCAACTTCAGCCTGGCTAGCCTCATTAATACGAGGGTTGTCAGAGTCCATCGACCAGGCCTCGACTTGATCCCAATTGATGTCTGGAGCAGCATGGAGGGCTAGGCGACGAGCAGACTTCCAGCCATTCTCGAACCCTTCATCATATTCTGCCTCAGTATAGATGCGGGTTTCGAGAAGCTTCTGTGCAGCCACAAGCTCAGACTTCTGAGCCTCCAGATCCTTCTTCAGCTGCTGGTTAGCACCCTCCAGGTCTTCCTGCTTCTTTTGGGCCTCTTCCCGAGCCTGAGCAAGCTGGCTCTCATGGTCCAAAATCAGAAGCCGCCAAGACTCGGCATCCTCCTTTAGCTTCGCCTCGATACGGGCCTTGAATTCAGCAATGCTTTCGGCCCCGTACTCTTGAATCAGGGCGTGACCCTCTTCCAGCCATGGAAAGATGGTCCTCTCCAGATTCTGGCAGACTGAGAGGAAGTTGGCGTTCATGTCTTGCATGTTCAGTCTCAGCCCAGACGCCTCCTCTTCGGCCCTAACTTGCTTCAGTTCAGCAAGTTGAGCTCGGGCTTCAGCCGCTTCTGCCTTATCCGCTTTGCTCTGAAGCTCGTCATACATTTCCACAGCAAGGAAATGATTGTGCACAGCCTGCAAGGTAACAATCGCAATTTAGCAACTAGCCGAAGTCCAGCACTTAGAAAAACCTTCGCAAAAACAAAGTAAAACAGAGAAAAGAAATAAGGGTTGGAAGGCTACTTGCATCAGCACCTTCTGATTCTCTAGAAAGGGGTTCGACGCCTTCTCTAAGGAATCAGCGGCCCCAGTGGCGGCACCTAGCGTCCAGGCTCTGGCCCTCTCCAAAGCCGAAAGATTGCTCAAGTTGTCGAAGTAGGAAAGAGCCGAGTCATGCCTATCTTCAAAGACCGCACGAGCGTGCGCTGGAATGGGGACCAGGGGCGCTGAACCAAAGCCCATCTCTGCAGACTGAAAGGTTCGGAACGATTCTGCAGCTGAATTAGAGGGAGCCTCTTTACTTTTTGGCTCTTCAATATCAGCCATCCGAGGCTCCCCCTCAGTTTCAGCAAGGCCGGTGCCCCCAACATGGACGCCCAGCACATCTACCTCGTGCCGAACCTGCTCCAAAAACGGCTCGGCAACATGACGAGGAGGTGAAGAACTAGTCTGCAGCTCGACCACCTCAATTGGAACTTCCCGAGACGGGGAAGTGACTTTTGTGGTCTCCTCTTCTTGGACCTCCTCAAGCCGAGGCCTCTTTGCAGGTAGTTCTGGCGCTTTGAACTGGCCAAGACGAACCAAGGGCCTCCTTCTCCCGCCTGCCATTGGTTCTTCAGCAGTAGATTCGGGGGCAGGAAAGGTCTGAGCTGGATCTCCTCTGTCTACTTCTTCTCCGTTAGACTAAAGCAGAAGAGACATAGGGGGGGCAGGTAAGTGTGTAAGCAAGTTGTAAAAAAAATTAAAAAAAAAAAAAAAAAAAAAAACTATGCACACAGATCTCTTAGCCGAAGCCTTATACTTAGCGAATTTGCGCAAATCAAGCAAAGCACAGCAAAGAACCGCTGAAGTTCTACAACTATTCAAGTCTTAACAAGCTGAACAAAGTAGAATACAACATGCATCCGAAGTCCTATACTTAGAAAAAATTCTCACAAGTAAAGAAAGCTATGTATAACATGCATACTTAAGCTGGAGTCACGCACACAGAGAGATTTTTCATAAGCTAAAGAACCTAAGTGCCGAGGCTCTATACTTAGAAAATTTCAAGCAAACCAAAGCATGAAATAGACTAATCTAAGTAATGAAGTGCAGAAAAATCCAGAACTTACCGAAGGCCCAAATAACTCTTTGGTGTTTTCCTCGTCAGAATCTTCCTTGTTCCTTGGTGCAGAGGACGAGGCTGGAGGTGCAATCCCACCACGAGGAGTAGCAGCGGCGATAGTTGCAGCAGCCTGTTCTTCGGCCGAATCCAGGAAGAAAGGATCAACCTTCTTGTACCAGTCTTTCTGCGCTAGATACTCGAAGGCGCTCACAACCTCGAACCTTCTCTACTGAAGGGCAAGATCCCGGTTCTTAGATTCGGTGATAGGAGGGGTATTCATAAGAGGCTCCCTCTCTCGGCTGATCCCAAGCACCTCGTAGTTGATGCCTGAGTTTTCCTCGCAAATCTCTGCAGCAAAATCCGAAAAATAGAATTAGTGCGGCAATAAACGGCTGAAGAAAGTTAAAAGACAGAAAAAATAAAAGCAATTAGTCTCGGCCTCAGCCAAGTCACTTACCACCTTAGTATCTTCGGCTGAGGCCGACAACAGCCAACATCTTCTCTTGAAAGATATAATGGCAGCAAGGGAGCCAGATGCTCGGCACGTTAGCCATTCGGCCGGTAGTTCTAGCAACAACGGTTCGGCCGAACATTTCCATCTGTTGCTGATCGGCTACAGTGAACTCATCGAGGCCGATGCTAGACATTGAAGGGTCAGGATTCCTCGTATAACGAGGGCCCCCGAAGAAGTTAGGGTGGCCTTCATCCGAAGGAGCTCGCACCCAAATCCACTAGCCTCACCAGTCCTTATCCGAGGTGTCGTTCGGATATGAGGTCAGATAGCCCTTTTCGTTCTCTATCTGCCACCAACCTCGGCCGTGCCACTTGTTGGATTGGGAGTTCGGCGCGAGCCTGTGAATACACCTAAAGCTATGTACACTCGGCTCGAAGCCATAAAACAATCAAACCCATAAATAAGTCATCACTCTTCGGATACTAACAGGCGTGAGCTGCGCCAAAGAAATATTGTACCCGTTCAGCACCTTGATGACGAAAGAATGGCAGGGAGAATGGCAGGGAAATCTTAGCCCATATTGCAGCTGCCTAGTATAGACCCCAATATATCCAGGAGGCGGCCGAGAGATTCTCTCTTCGGCAGTGGGCATTCGGCACCAATACCCATCTTCCTCTTTGATGTCGTAATATACCTCCAGCTGTTTGGCGAAGCAATAACGACTATCATTTTCGATCCACCAAGAATAGGGCTTGTCATTCGCTAGACCATCGGTCTCATAAGCATCGGTCCACTCCCGTTCCTCAGGAGTCAACGGCCTCGACGCCGAAGGCTCTCTTCGGCCTGAAGTACTGGCTTCAGCTGAGCCAGATGGGAGCGCGCTAGACAGCGGCACAACTCTCAAACCCTCGCCGCTTGAAACGGCGGCAGCCCCAGAACTCGCATTAGGGTTATGCCCGCTCAAAAGTGGCATCATGGCCAAGGGGCGATTCCGCTTCAGCACTAGCTGAGGCGTTTCCTCCTCCTCGCCCTCAGACTCGGGCTCTCGCTGAGCTGACCTTTTACTTCGGCTTCTAGCCATAATTTAAAGGAGAAAACCGAGAAATGCGAAAAAAAGGGAAACACTTCGAAAAGTAAAGAAAACCGAAGCGAATTACTAGAAAATTACCTTCTTCTGACTCGAAATTCGCCGATCTACAAGTTCGGAGAGTCGGATTTTGAGTTCAAGGCCTCGGATTGCGAGAAAACAGCGAAAGAAAAACTAAGGTATTGCGCGTGTTTGGGAGATAGTTGAGTTTTGAGTTGCGAAATGGAGATTACGGGGGTTCGAAACACTCTTAAATATGTTCTGGGATTCAGTTTCCGGAATTAAAGAGACATTAACTACCCACTAAACACTATTTCAATTCGTGGCTACTCAAATTCTTCCCACTTAATTGCAACTGCCAAATTAACTTCCCACTTAATTCTTTCCACTTCCCCATTACACTTAATTAACTATCATTAAGGTTAGTTAAGTGTAATTAACGGTTATTAATCATACAAATTCCTCAAAACAAATTCAAAATTATTTTCATTTACTTCCCTCCAAATCTCTGAGCAGCCGAAAACCCGACCCGTTATCCTCACGAATCGGGTCTGGGGGGCAAGTTGTTTGGGTCTAAATAACTTATATATTTGGCCCAGTCCATAAATGAAAATAAACAAAGCCCAAAGGCAAGGTCCAACCCTCCTACATGTGCCAAGTCAAGTCAGCGAAACCTAGTCAAATGGCAGCCCATTTGACTCCTCAAATCCTACTCCATCTCACTTGGGTTAAGGTATAAATACTCTAAATTTTGCCTCTCTTACATTCATTCACAAATATTGCCTCAAGCAACAAACACTCTTGCATAGCTATTCTCTCACCATTTTGCACTCGTACTGACCTCGGCATCGGAGGGGCCTTCCTCGGCACAACCCCCAAGGCCACTTTACGTTTGTTTAGCTGTGCAGGAAATCCTCAATTCAGTCATTACTCGAATTGGGCTTCGTCTCCACTCATCCGAAGGACCTGCTGAAGGTCCTATTGTTTTTACCGAAACAAATCTCATTGTAATTTTCTGGGTCGATTTAGTAGGGTTATTGAAAATTATTTTGCATGACACTCTTTACTCCCGTTACTCGTAATCTTGGGCACCGTGCCGTGCCGGGCCGCCGCGGGCCGTGCCTGGCGGGCCGCGGGCTGGTTCGTGCCGTGCCGGTCGTGCCGGCGGGCCCAGGATTTCGTGCCGTGCCGTGCCTGCCATTTTCACAGGCCAGCCCACGGCACGGCACGGCCCTCGTGCCTGGCGGGCTCGTGCCGTGCCGGCCACGTGCCGGGCTGCGGGCTGGCCTGCGCGGGCTGGTGCAGTTTTCATTTTTTTTTTTTTTTTTTTTTTTTTTTTTTTTTTTTTTTTTTTTTTTTTTTTAATGATAACATTATTAATTAATAAGTTTATAATGTATATAAGTTATAAAATTATAATTATAAGTTTTATAAGGTAACTTATAAGTTTATAACTTATAAGTTATTAAGTTATGAATTTTATAATTATAAGTTGAATATTTATGTTTTATAATTTGTATATTCAATATTTATATTTATATATTTACTTTATACTATTACTTTAAAATTTAATGTTTATGATTTATTAGTAATTGGTATAATTTTATTTTTTTTTAATATGAATTTACAAATTGTAACAAAACGGGGAAAAAAGGCAAATTGGACTTTGGATGTGAATAATGCGTACTTTATATTATTATTACTTGAGTTGAGAAAATTGTACAATGATAACAATGATAAAAATCATACAATGATGGTATTAAACAAAAATTGGAAAATGATAAAATTGATATTTTTAAAATCGTACAATATACAATAATTGTCTATTCTTCTTCTCCTTCTTCTTGCTCGTCTTCATCTTCGTCTTCGTCTTCGTCTTCGTCTTCGCCTTCGCCTTCAAGGTCATCGGCTAGTTGCATAGATTGGGAACTAGCCGAACCCGAACCGGAAGCGGAGGTTCCTTCTTCGTTGTCGTTGTGGTCGTAAGAACGGTCTTGTGAGCGATTTTCCGCATCCAACCAATCTTTGAAACACACGCACATTTCTAGTGTTTCGGGTTTTAGACTTGTTCTTCTATCGTCTAAAACCCTTCCGGATGCGCTGAAAGCTCGTTCGGAGGCGACGGAGGAAACTTGGATAGCAAGAATGTCTCGTGCCATTGCCGCCAAAGTTGGATGCTTCGAGCTTTGTTGTTTCCACCATGCAAGGAGGTCGAGGCTGTTTATCTCATCGTCGTCCATGCCTTTGGTGAAGTCGTAACTCAGGTACATCTGCAACTCCGAGACGTCACTTTGCGTTCTCCTGATTGATGAATCACCTGAAAACCTTGAAATCAAGTTAGTAGCTTGTGAAAATAAATGTTTGGCCTTCTTACTTACGTTTTTGGATGGTTGGGAAGGCCCTGAGCGAGGAACGGTGCCATATTTGGCTTCATAGACTCTATATAAAGCAAAAAACTGATCCTTCACATTAGTCTTATAGTTTTCTACATCATCGTCAAGAAACATGCATTGAAAGTAAATGTCAACTAACATAAATGTGTTTTCATACTTTTGCCTAGGATCTAATATGGAAGCAAAAATATAAATCAAAGGAATCTGACTATAATATTTACGCCACTTTTTTTCCATTGCTGGAAGATACTGATCATAATCACTTTGATCGCGATGATCAGCGAAAAGTTGGGCGAGTAAGCATGCATTAGAAAGAAAGTTTTGAGCACAAGGATTGTAAACAGTAGAAAAACAATACGTCATGTTATATAATAACTGTAAAAATTGCATATATCTTTCACAGTTATTCCAATCATCATCATACAAAGCATTTTGTGGAAATTTTTGGTTGTAAAATAATGTTAACGGGCCCTTGTACTCAATTGCCTTTGTTAACATGTCATAGGTGGAATTCCACCTAGTTGGGCAATCGGTTCTAATTTTTATTACCCTTATCTTTTGTTGTTTTAGAAAACTCTTCCATTCTTGGTATCTCATGTTAGAGCTATTAATAGACATAATAGCATCTCTGATTTTGCTGTAGTATGGGCCAATTGCACGAACTCCATCCTGTACACATAAGTTAAGTACATGGCAAACACATCTAGTATGAAGAGCTTCACCGTCTAATAGTACATCGGTTAAGTTTTGTTTGATAAGATTAGCTGTGTATGTCATAAAGGTTGCATTATCAAAAGTCATAGACATCATTTTATCTCGAAGGTTGTATTCGTCTATTGCTTGCATTAAATGGTGAGCAATGTTAATGTCGGTGTGTGGGTATTCCAGCATTTTGAAATGTATTATTCTTTTTTGTAACATCCATTGATCATCTACCCAATGGCAAGTCACACATAAATAGTGATATTTATAACCACTATCCCAAGAATCGGCTGTTAAAGATACTCTACAGTTAAGGTTACCAATTCGGCTTGTAACCGGACTTTGTACTCTAGGAAATTTTTCATTGCTGCGGAACGAACGGTTTTCCTAGAGATTCTTTTATGTTGGGGTTGTAGTGCTTTGTTAATGTAGGTGTTGAATGCGTCACTTTCCGAGAAAAGAAAAGGTTGTTCGGCGTGTACTATCATTTTTCCTAGTTCATCCCTATCCCTCTCATAGTTGTATGTAAAGCCGTATGGATGGAATTGGGAAATTTTGGGCTGGGTTGGATCACTAGCTGGTTTTGCACAAGCTTTCATGTGTCTAGATAAGTGTCCCGTCCCGTTTTTGGTAACTGCCGTGAATACACTATTACATGTTTTACATTTTGCCCATTGTTCACCATCTTTACTTAGGACAAAATAACGCCATACCTCACTCCTTCGGTTTTTCAAAAGTAACATCTCAGTTTCGGTTAACCATTCATGATGTGTGTGATGGTTAGTAGGGGGACTAGTGGGAGTGGCAGTAGAAGGGGTAGAACCGGAGGGAATTCGGGTACTTTCTTGGCTACCTTGGCTAGAACAATAGTTTTGTTGATTACCGATATAATTAGGTGGAAATTGGTATGGTGGTAGTGGAAATTGGTTTAGTGGTGGTGCTGGAAATCCCGACGTATTATATGGCTCATAGCCCGGGGGGAAGTAAATGGGGTCATTGGTTTGACTCGTAATTTGGGGGCTCGTTGTATTTGGTGGTTCCCTAGAACTACTACTACGGATAAGTCGGCCTTTCCCCCTAGACCTAGATGATGGGTTGTTCGATGCCATAATTAACAATTAATTTTTTAATAAAAAGTGGTTAACTATAATAATAATAATTAATAACAACAATTTTAACAATAAAAATATCAATAATAATAATTAATAACAACAACTATAACAATAACAATAACAACAAAAATAAATAATAACAACAATTGTAACAATAATAATAATTAATAACAACAATTATAACAACAACAATAACAATTAACAACAATAATAATTAAACAAGATTATTCTAATAATAACAATAAAACAATAATAAATTTAAGATTAGTTTAGATCTTACAACCGTGCTTCAACGCTCCACTAATTACGATTACGAACTTTTTAATTTTTTCCGATATTAGGAAAATAATTAGAGAATTTAAGAGAATAATTAGAGAATTTAAGAAAATAAGGATTATTAGAGATTTAGAGAATATAAGAGATAAGAAGAAGAGATTGTGATTTTGTGATTTGGGAATGAAATGGAGGTGAGTATTTATAGAATTTTTGGCAAAAAACTAGCCGTTTATAGCCGTTTAACTAGCCGTTGGCCCGCGGGCCGTGCCTGCGGGCCAGCACGGCGGGCCTTGCCCGTGCTCGTGCCGGGCCGTGCCTGGGAATTCTCCACCGTGTCCGTGGCACGGCCCGTGGCACGGAAGTCGAACTTCGTGCCGTGCCGTGCTTGACTTCGGGCCGTGCCGGGCTGCTCCGAACGGCGGGCCGTGCCGGGCGGCACGCGGGCCAACCCGGCCCGTGCCCAGGTTTAGTTACTCGTTAGGGCTGTTACATCCTCTCCACTTTCCTCCAATTAAATAGACCCCCTTGTTTTTTTTTTTTTTTACCTAAAAGAGAAAAGTTGACTGTTCCTATGAAAGTCTATTGATTCTAATTTTTATTTTAGTAAATTAAATACAGAGTATACATAAAGCACCCAAGTACGCATCACTTAATTTTCATCTAATCAAAGTCAAATTCTCTCTTAATCACATTATTTCTCAACAATGACCATTGCTGTTAACAATAATGATAGCCAAATGTTGAGCAACTTAGCAAAAGATCAACCGGATTATAATGTTGATGATCCATATAGAACTGCTTATCACTTTCAGCCAACACGATATTGGATGAACGGTAATTTTCTATTTTTAACACTAATTTAATTATTAACTCTATCTTCCTAGGCTCCTAGCTTAATTATTCTTTATAATGAGATATCTAATTTATTTTAATTTGGATGTTTATTTTTGGTGCACATTTATATGTTACTGGATGTGATTGGATTGTTCGTTGCTGAAATTGGTGCTGAATGTTGGACTGGTTTTTGGGTTGACTTTTTGCAATTCTGGGTTGACTTTTTGCAGATCCAAATGGTTAGTTTTCCATTACCTCTTCTAGGCTTCTAGCTCTTCTCCTTTTGTTTTTATATTAGTTTTTATTACTCTGTAATAACATGCTATTTTATAATATATCAGACATTGCACTAGTATATTTTACGGAATACTCCAAATGTAGTATGCATACTAGTCAAACAAATTACTCCGCAATAAATTAAAGATAGATACAAAAAATGAGTTCCACAAACGGAATTTTTTAAAAGAATGTGTTTGTGGTAGTGCTACTCATACCTTTTTGGCTTTTAGAATAGCATTTTGAAAAGAAAAAAAAGTTATAAAATATAATTGTTTGCAAAATGTGTATTTAGTATGTAGGTATTTCACCAAAAATAAAATAAAGAAAAAAAAATTAAAAAATAAAATATATAATGAAAAGACTAATAGTTTGGCTTCTACCAATACATTAATATAATAAATTTGGTTGGGTTGATGATTTCAATCATCAAGTTGTGACATTATGTTCAAGACCCGTTTTTCTAAGGTTGATTTTTCGCCGGGTCTTTTGTATTTTCAAACTCATACACGTAGTATATGTGTAACACGTGTCACATGCACGCATGAAAAATATGATATAAATGACCTGTTCATGACCCGTTTTTCTAAGGTTGGCTAGCGTTAAACATTTTTTGACCCGTGATTTGAAGTGACCCGATCTGAAATGATCTACGACCTGACCCGATTAATAGGTTTACATACAGTAATAAAATCATATTAGAATATATTTAAAAAAAATGGATGTTTTATATTTTGAACTATTTCATTCGCTCCAAAATAAATATGATATAAAAATAAATTTATATGATGAATTATTTAATTGTTTTCTACGTGGTGCAAGTGTGCGACATTGGTGAAAAGTTGAAATATATTTTGTAACTATGAACTTTCTCGTGGTTTGGCTAAACTTATAATTTATATATTTTGTAACTATGAAATATTAGTATTTTATCGAAAATAAAACTCTAAACCAATAATTTTATCCTATAAATCTATTCAAATTTTATTGAAAATGAAACTCTAAACTAACCTTTTTTATCCTACAAAATCTATCCAAGTTTTTATTCTAATAAAAAAAATACAACTTTTCTATTCATAAAAAATATATCCAAATAAATCCTACATGTCCTATCAATATTTAATTGTTGCCTACGTGGTGGACACTTGGCGAAAAGTTGAAATGCTAAGTGTCGTTGTCTCGTTATCTGGCTAAATGTTTAGCTTTATACATTAGTTACTAGTTTTGTGCCCGATGATGTCCAGATGGTTGATAAAATTTTAAGGTAACATTTTTACTTGAATGTTAAATACTGTCAAATAATTCGTTCTGATAATGTAGGATATATATTTAGACATACGATATCATATGCCTTATATTTATATAATAATACTTTTTGCAGTTTTGTTTGTAATTAGATATCTATGTTATTATTGATTTGAAATTATTTTTATTGAACTGAAAGTATTTTTACCAAATTAAAATAAGTTTTACTAATTAAAACTTATTTTTACTGATTCTCTAATTTTTTTTAAAAATAAATTAAATAACAATGTATTTTGTGATAAAGTAACCCCTATAAAACTGATCGAGTAGCCCCTGTAATACTAACTGAGTAACCTCTAACAATGACTAAGTAACCCCTATCTATAACACTGATTGAGTAACCACTATAACACTGACCAAGTAACTCCTATAGCTCTAACGAAGTAACTTTTGTAATAGTTGGTGATGATACGGTTTGGTCAGCTACGTATAAAAGTTTGTGATTGAATATATTATAAATGGATGCTATTTTAAAGAACTTTTTAAAACGAATTTGATGATGGAGATAGAATTGAGTTATAGGATATTTATTAAAAGTTATGATTAATTTTGTATATATGAAATATTAGAATTTTATTGATAATAAAACTCTATACAACAATTTTATCTTAAAAAAAATCTATCCAAAAATCGCTTACTTAACATCATATGTGTCATAATAATACCTATTTACCCAGGCGATGCCCAAATGGTTGATAAAAGTTTAGGATAAACTTTTTAGATTGAATGTTAAATACGATCATATAATCCCTTTTATAATGCAGGATATTTAGACATACAGAACTGAAATTATATTTTATTGAACTAAAATTATTTTGACTGAACTGATAGTATTTTTACCAAAACTAAAATTATTTTTCCTGATTAAAATTTATTTTCAAACTCTCTATTATTTTCGTAAATAAATGAAATATATTGTATATGGATCTTATTTTAAAGAACTTTTTAACACGAATTTTATGATGGAAATAGTACCGAGTTATAAGATATTTATTGAAAGTTATGATTAATTTTGTATATATGAAATATTAGAAGTATATCGATAATAAAACTTTATACAACATTTTTATCTTTAAAAATCTATCCAAATTTCGCTTACTTAGCATGATATGTGTCACAATAATACATTTTTATTGCCTACGTGCACGACACTTGGCGAAAAGCTGGAATGCCAAGTGTCGCTGTCTCGTGACCTGGCTGCGAGACCGGCTTTATTTATTAGTGATATGATATGATAGTTCATTAAACAATATTAAAAATTAACGAAGTATATACGTAGTATTTACTAATTAAGTTTAATTTTGAAAGTAATCATATACATTACCTAAAATTTGTGTAATGGCTTTTTATTGCTTGTATTCTTAAAAGTTAAATCAACAAAAGTGTTAACCTTATGTACACAAAACATTGTCTTATAAAATCAAAATTGCTTGAAATATGCAATTTTCAGTCAAAAAAAAAAAAGCAATTTAGTATCAATATTAACACTTTTTTTTTTATGATCCTAAGATTCGATTATCCTATTCTCCTCACCCAGTCACCCTTGTATGATCCCGATTATAACAACCTTGGCCACATGGAAATAAAATAAGTTTGGGTTGCTCACTTTTTAAAGGGTTACAAGATTCGTTCATTCTTTATAAGTTGTCACGTTTTGAATTTTATACTCTAATTTAACTATCTTTTATGATATATAATTATGATAAAAGCCTAGTGAAATCTAATTAGAATGTATCATCATATATTTTCACAATATTATATTTTTACAATTTTAACTTATTAATAATTAAATATAATTATTGAAATTGTGCATTAACAAACATAATAAAAAAATCGTGTCAGCTAATAAAAATAAATATTAAATTAGATACAAAATTAATATATTCCTTTCTGATCCATTTTTGATAGCTTGACTTTCTTTTCATTTTTAAAAAAATTGATGTGTGCATCAAGCATGACATTGGGGTTGTAAATGGACCTCCTTAGTTGAGTTAGTTCAAATGTTCAATGGAAAGGGGAGTTTGTTTGTATATTCAAGTATTATAGTATGGATGCATTTTTTTACTAATAAGCATATTCTCTTTTGTGTGTATATATATGTTATAGGACCAATGATTTACAAGGGAATATATCACTTCTTTTACCAACATAATCCTGATGGTACATTTTGGAAACATGAACTAGTTTGGGGACACTCTACATCTACAGATTTAATCACCTCATTCTATCTGAACCTTACGACGTTAAAGGATGTTGGTCAGGATCTGTTACTATACTCCCCGGAGATAAACCGGCCATCTTATACACCGGTATCGAAAGTCAATAGGTGCTGATACATCTATTATTGGTGACGACGTTAAACATGTCCTTTATTAATGGTAAAAAAGAACTCTACACTATTGGAAGGTACGACATTGCTAAGGACATTTATATACCGGATGAGGGATTTATTGAAAATGTTTCGGGTTTGATGTGTGATTATGGTAGAATTTTTGCATCAAAGTCATTCTTTGATAGTAAGACTAACCGAAGAATACTATTCGGGTGGCCTAAAGAAACTTCAGCCAACTTAAAGCGATGGGCTGGTCTACAGGTATCATCATAAGATAACTAATTTATTTTTTTGTTTGGCCTTTATAACGTTTAGTGTTTTTTTATGTTACATTTTACTAATGAGTGCATATAAGTTGATTATATCTTGTTCTTGTATTTAAGGGAATCCCAAGAACAATGGTGCTCGATGAATTTGGCAAACAATTAGTGCAATGGCCAATCACGGAAGTTGAAACACTACGATATGGTCGAGTAGATTTTCCTTCTCAAAATATTAGAGGAGGATCAGTTGTTGAAATATCTGGAATCACAGGCTTTCAAGTTAAATTAATATAGGCATCTTCACTTCATCTTATTTTTGTTAAAATAAAATTATTCTTTACTGAATTGAAATGCCTAAATAATATTGCTTAATTTTTTATTGATATTATTGAAGGCGGATGTAGAAGTTTTATTCTAATACTATACCAGAATTAAAAAATGCTGCAGCAATGGACCCAGCATGGACTGATGGACCAATCCAAGGACATTGTGCGAAGAAAAGGGAGTATCCATTGAAGGAACAATTGGGCCATTTGGGCTACTAACACTTGCTTCGACGGGCTTAGAAGAATACACAGCAATCTTCTTCAGAGTTTTCAAAGACCCAAATTCCCCAAACAAATATGCTGTCTTAATGGGCAATGACTTAAGCAGGTTACACAAAACACAACAACTATTCTTTAATTTTGGACTCCATCAATGTTCTCCTTTTATTTTTATCTTAATTGTTACTACTTCGGTTTTTTTTTTCCCATTTATATACCCAATATGAATGGTTTTAGTTTTAGTCAAAAAGTTTAAAATTGAACATAAATTATTACCAATATACGAAGCACAAGATAGATCTTATAAATTTAAATGTCATATAGAACCTCTAATTAACTTCATCAACTCTTAGATTGTGTTTGCATAATAATAGTTATTAGTCTTGTATAATCTTATAAACTTAAATGTCAGATAGAACCTCTAATTAACTTCATCAACTCTTAGATTGTGTTCGCATAATGATAGTCATTAATCTTGTATATACTTTACAATTATACCTTTGTTGTTTTGGTTACACGGGTCTTCTCAGAATCCAACTACTACTAAACCTAGCTATGGAACGTTTGTGAATGTGAATCCTGCTAAAGAAGAGCTATCTTTAAGAGCTTTGGTAAGTTCAAACAATCTTTTTACATGTTGCACCTTCATCTTGTAATTGTAAGTGCACTAAAGAATGGCTTTTTACTCATTCAATAATTTTTGCTCATTTAAAAAAATAAAAAATATAAATGATCAAAAAATTATCAAATGAGAATATATATTACTCTTCAATGCACCTAATTATAAGTGTCACGTTTAGGTGCCACATAGAATATGCAATTAACACAATTACAAAAAAAAATGGTAAAAAGTTCAACAATTCATTTATTTATTTATTTCGACAGATTGATCATTCTATAGTGGAGAGCTTTGGTGCTAAAGGGAAGAATTGCATGACTGCTAGGGTTTATCCCACATTGGTAGCACTGTCAAAAACCGAACCGAACTGGTGAAACCGAACTGTTTCAACGATCCGAATGAGAACCGAACCGATTAAAAACCGATTTTATAAAACCGAAAACCGACCCGAACCGTATGTTAGTAAAACCGAAACTGAATCGAACCGAGTAAACGTTAAACCGTTTAAGAACCGAACCAAATCTAAACCGAACTGAAAGGAAACCGAACCGAAAATGAACCGAACCGTTTCTAACCCGAAACCGTTTGAACTGACATAAAAACCGTTTACACCGAACCGTTTACAAATCGCAACCCGTTTGCACCGAACCGTTTATAAACCGAACCGTTTATGAACCGAACCACTTATAAATCGAACCGTTTACAAACCGCTTATAAATTAATTACATTTCTCGAATCCCGATAAAACGATATATACCTTCATAATATCAGCTTTTATATTTTTTTTTTTTAACACACACATTAACTTATTAAGTTATTTAAAGTATAAAATGTGAATCGGTTAGCGTGTAAATGTCTAGCGTTGCGATTAATAAAAAAATCGAATACCGTATAATAATATAATGACGTCATATATTAGAGAGTTAGAAGTACTACGGATTTGTTATATGATTATATTTATATCAGTTTAGCTATGTCTGTAAGCAATACACTTGTAATCGTGTAAACTTATAAATGATAAAATTGACTAGTAGATTAGTACATAAATACAGATACTTAATTAGATATGACTACATGAGTGATTGACTAATATGACTATATGAGCAATTATCAATTTAGCATAATTGCATAACAGATTAATTAACAGTGTACTAGACCATCCTACTCGGTAATATACTAATAGCATTTCAGTATTTGATCTATTAGATTCAAGTTAAAAGTTACTCTTTCTTATTAACTTGTTAGTCTAATTAAGAAATTAGTAATTATTAATTAATGACTTAAGCCTCAGGGGTGAACCAGTAAAGGATATACAAAAATATAATAATCTTATGATTCTCATCCCTTTATACTAATAAATATTTAACTATGAGAATATGAGATGGTTAGATGTTATGTATATGTATAATTGATTGAAAGAAGAATCAATATTACCTTCTTATTCATTAATGTTTTCTTTCATTATACAAATCAAACTACTTTGTAATATCTTCATATATAACTTTATACAAATATATAATGATAAACGAGTCTTGATTAACAGTCTTGTTGACTAATTAAGAACCGAACCCGTTAACGAACCGAACTAAAATAAAACTGAAACAAAAAAGAACCGAACCGTTTCTAACCCGAAACTGTTTGAACCGGGATAAAACCGTTTACTCCGAACCGTTAACAAACCGCAACCCGTCTGCACCGAACCGTTTACTACCCGGACCGTTTACAACCCGAACTGAATTTAAACTGGGATAAAAACCGTTTACACCGAACCGTTAACAAACCGCAACCCGTCTGCACCGAACCGTTTACTACCCGAACCGTATACAACCCGAATAAACCGAAACAGAATCGAACCGATAATTATTTAAACCGAACTGAAACCGACCCGTAAGACTTTTGAACCAATTTCAAACCGAACCGATTTCAAACCGAACTGAAACCGAACTGTCAAACTGTTTTGACAGTACTACACACTGGCAATTAATGACGAAGCAAAATTGTATTTGTTCAACTATGGAACCGAAGATATTCATATTACGAAATTAAGTGCTTGGAGTATGAGGAAGGCTCAAATTAATTTATTTAATAGATATTAACGAGAAGAATTAATGAATTGTGAATAATCATAATCATAATTTCTTTTTTTCAATATTCATTATTCAATCTATGTTGGAGTTATGGAGCAAATGTCACGGATTTAATTATCTGGAATATGTGACTTCTTTTTTTTTTTTTTTTTTTTTTTGAAGAATAAGGAATATGTGACTTCTAATCGATCGGAATTTCCCTACAAGATAGTGGCCAATGTTATGCTATCTATCTATTTATTTATCATATTTTAGGAAGTTACATGGTTTTATTTGCTCTTAAAGTGAGGGTTTTACATGTACAAGTAATTTAAATTATTTTTTATTTATTAAATGTAATAATAATAGTTATAACACTAGTCTAGATCTTTTGTCATGTACGGTTTTAATTACAATTTTATTTAATTATCATAATATAATCTATTTTATTCCCTTTTCCTCACTCTAAATATATTAATTGTCTGCAAAATAACAATACAATAACACTATAAACCACTAAATTTAATATACTAGAGTGTACCCGTGCTCATGCACAGGATATATGTAGTATGTATGTTTAAGGGAAAAAAAAGGTAGAAATGAAAGTTATTAAAGGGTGCTTATTGGTCTATTAAAAAAAAAATAAAAAAATAGAAGGGCTAGAATTGCAAGGATAGGAATTTGAAGTGTTATGAATGAAAGTTGGAAAAGACCTCTTAAATTATATATAAGATGTCATGATTATATATTAATCATACAATGATGATACATGCTCCAAGTCCTCCAAACCATTTTCCACTCTCTTGTTTATCTTGTTATTCTTTTTTGCAATTTCAAATTTAGACACTTTTGTTACTCCGGTCCTTTAAAAGAAAAATCATTGAGATTGTTAACACTACAAGAAAACAGCTGGATTCCGACGGAATTTTCCCGTCGAAAATATAGGAAATTCCGTCATAATCAAGCCTTCCGTCGGAAGTAGTCTGTCGCAGCACCCTTTGTCGGAAATTCGGCCTTTTCCGGCGGAAATTCCGTCGGAAGAGGTGATTCCGACGGATCTAATTCTGTCGGCGCCGATTTTGACTTTAATTGAAATTCCGTGCCCACCAGCCCACCCCACCCCCTGCCCCCACTGACTACCCCCTACCCACCCACAACCAACACTGCCCTCCTACGCCCCCTACCCTCCCACAACCCACACTTAATCCACCCACCCAAACCCGAAATCATCCAAAAAAAACCGAAACTACCCAAAAAAACCCGAAACCACCCAAATCTACCACCCAAACTCACGAAACCACAAAAAACACCCACCACCTTCAAAAATCGCCACCCACACATCACACACGCACACACAACAACGTTACACCCAAAAATCTAAAAAAAAAAACAAAGAAAAAAAAAACCGAAATCGACAAAAAAAATAATAAAACATACCTTATTCGGCCATGAAATCGACGAAAACGGTTTAACAAGGCCAAATTCGGTCATAAAAAGTCTAGATCTAGGCTTTTAATGGTCGAATTTGGCCTAAAAAACCTTAAAAATAAACAAAACACACCCCATGGTGGCTAGTAGAGGCGGTTGCGCAAGGAAGAAGATTCGGCGATGGTGGTGGTCCGGTTGTGCAAGGAGACGAGCGAGAGGAGACATGAGAGGGAGAAGATACGAGAAAAGAGGAGAAGGAGGGAGAAGGAGAGGGCGGAAGAGAGAGAACGGGGAGAGAAGAGAAGAGGAATTCAGAAGAAGAGGAAAGAGAAGAGAAGAGGAGAGGAGAGGAGAGAGAAGGAGAAAGGGGAAGTGGCGGTGGAAGGCTTTTAGGGTTTAGTTGTTATTTTTTTTAAAAAAAAATAAGATTCCGACGGAATATTCCGTCGGAAACTTATTGTTCCGACGGATTATTCCGTCGGAAATTTCTGACGGATTTTAATACTGTCGAAAAGTTAGCGTTTCGACGGAATATTCCATCAGAAGTTTCCGACGGAATGTATTTCCGTCGAAATATAAATTTTCCGACGAAATATTCCGTCGGAAAGCCCATAATTTCAGACGGATTTTTATTCCGTAGGAAATCCGTCGGAAATTTCGGACGGAATATAAATCCGTCGGAATATACAGGATTTCCGACGGAATTTTGAGTCCGTCGGAAAACATCCGTCGGAATCTGGCCTTTTTCTTGTAGTGTAAGATTGAATACTATAATAGAAAATTGTCATACCTGTTAAATATTTATCATCGACATAAACTAATAAAATGACATCAGCAAAGGATACAAAAGTGTACCCGCAAATAAATAGGAATATATGTATGTCGTTCAATTCTTCAATTAGCACCGGTGTAAATAAAATTATTTTACATGCATGTTGTATTGACTTGAAATTTCCAATTGTCTGGCCAAACCCAAATCTTAAGATTGAATAATTTTTTACTATTGAAAAGTATATCTAAGCCGTGCTTTATAGCAAAGTTTTTTCACAATAATAGCTTGTATTTATGACCATGCAAAATCAACCCCAAAATGTAATGCAAAATAGTGTTAAATTGATACAGATCAAGTAGTATTGAATAATGAAAATAATTGTTCGTGGAAGCTGCATCTTCTCATGACGGATATATATCAAGTTAATCTATTTTGGATTATATTCCTTCACAGTTTTTTATGCGCAGCATATTTATTGAGAAGGCAATCATGTAGCATATTATGTTGCTTGCCTCTTTCGACTATTATACTTCGACACAACAGGATATTGTTTCATTTTTAACTCCTTGATAGATTAGGACGTGTTCTTGTGAGAAGACAGTAGCCCTAACCTCGCCGTCGTGTATCTTTCCTAAAAAAGGCAAAGTTTTATTTTCTGCAGTAAGAACAAAGGATTCGCGTCTAGTGGCCTTTCGAGATTGCAAAAGACAAAGCTCTTTTGTTGGCTGTCAAACTCGCCTAGCAATTTGGCTATGTAGATGTCGTCCTAGAGTCAGATTCTTAAGTCCTCATCAACCGACTTTCGAAATCTCTTGTTTTATACTCTGATTTCGATTGTGTTCTAGATGACCTCTATCTTTAAGTAGTTTATTTAAGCCCTTTCTTTGGTCTCATGTTAAAAGGGATGGTAACTATGTAGCCCATTACTTTGTTAAGCTAATGTCGTTTGGTATTGAATAAGTTTGGGTTAATCACTAATGTCCGTCGGTGATTTTCCCACATGTAAGCTATGCACTTTGTCCCTTTAATTAATGCATTAGCTCGACTTTCCCAAAACAAAAAGGGTTTATTATTATTTTTCTACGTAAGGAGAATAAGCCTAAATGTATATTTAATTGATATGAACTTATGACGTAATAATGAATAATGAATTAATTATGTATGGTACAAGACCTAAATACCTAATATAAAAGGTTGTGTGATAAGGAGCACAATCTTTATCACACTATTAACTCTATAAGCATACATTATGGAGTACTCCGTATGACTTTAATTGTATTGTACAAAAGTTTTATACCATAGAATGTACTTCGTATAACAACATATAGCTCGTACCAGTAAATAGCTGATTTAGGGTGTGTTCTATTCACCTAATTTTCACTAATTTGAACTTATTCTACTTTATTAAAACTATAATTTGTATTTGAGCAACTCTTATCAGAACTTTTTTTTTCTTGAACTAAACTTATCTGAATATTAATGAACTTATTAAGCCTGAAATAAGTGAAAATAAGGTAAAGTAAACATGCACGCTCCCAATTGATAAATTCCTTACCTTATGTTCTAGAGGTCCGAACTTTGAATTATATCATGTGAGAGTACTTGGTGTAGGAATCCCTTTACCCCCGTTTATTTCTAAGTGCTTGACTCGTAAAGACTAGAACAAAAAAATCGTTAACATTGAGATTTGGATAAGAGTTCTCATTACCACTAAAAGAAAAACTCCATACGGAGTATCCAAAAATATCATTAATTTCTCTAATTAAAAAAAAATATAGATTTCTAACCAACAAGGCGGTTACACTAAGGTAAAGTGGGCCACCCTAAAAAAATCCATTACGTATTATCATTCCTTCACAAAAAGTGACATCCTTCAAAATATCAGACACTCGAAAGTGACCTAAAAAACACACTATCCTAATCCATCATCCCCACGATCCGTGTCAACATCTCAAACAAAATACCAGCCATCGATCTACCCTCCATCGAACGGCTCAAAATCGCACCCATTTCAAAGAAGTCCTGATCCGTGTGCTTTCTTATCCACCAATCAGATCACTCTTAGTGACTCATTATATATCTCCCCAAATATTCATTCCCCCTTTACTATCTTCTATCCATCAATCGATTCTTCTTCTGTACTCTTTCTGATATTCTCTCTCTCTCTCTATTATTTTTGTGAGATTTTTCTGGAAAACTGAAATCATGGTTACTAATACTGCTACTAAGACTGTGAAGAAAACTTCTGCTCCGAAGAAAGCTGTTGCGAAATCTGCTCCTTCTCATCCTCCTTACATCGAGGTATTTGTTCTTCTCTTTTGATTTTTTTATTAGCATTTGTGATGATTTTTGATTCGAATCTGAAAGTTTGAAGGATTTTTCTGAGTTCTGATATGTCTATGATCGGTTTCATTAAATTGTTTGAGGTTTATGTGAATATTTCGCTTGATTTGAGCTTTGTTTCAATCATCGTTGAGTTTCAGAGTAATTTTATGCAATTTTGTGAATGTTTGATGATGAAACTCGTGAATTTCTGGAAAATTTTGAGGTTTTGGTGATTGTTTCGCTTGATTTTGAGCTTTGTTTCAATCGCTGTTGAATCTCAGAGTATGATTATGCGATTTGTGATGTTTTGATGATGAAACTGATGATTTTTTGGAAATTTCTCGCAGATGATTACGGAAGCTTTGGTTTCTCTCAAGGAGAGAACAGGATCAAGCCACTACGCAATCGCGAAACACATCGAAGAGGAACAGAAAGTTCGCGACCTTCCTCCAAACTTTAGAAAGCTTCTCTTCAACCAACTGAAGAAAAGCGTTGCTTCTGGAAAGCTCGTCATGGTGAAGAAATCCTTCAAACTTCCACCAGGCACGTCCAAGAAGTCTCCAACCGCCGCACCAGCCGCCGCCGAGAAGCCAAAAGCCGCCAAGCCGAAATCCAAGGAAGCTGCCGAGAAAAAGCCAACCAAAAAATCAGCTGCCGCTAAGCCAAAAGCAGCCGTCGCTAAAACCAAGTGTACTACTACTGCAGCAAAGACTAAGGCGTCGACAACGGCGGCGAAGAAGCAGAAGGTGACGATGAAGTCGCCGGCGAAGAAGGTTGCGCCGGTGAAAGCGAAGAAGCCGAAGAGTATTAAGTCGCCGGCGAAGAAAGCTACTGCCTTGAAGACTGTTGCGATGAAGAAGACTAACAAGAAGTGAATGATTAGTAATGATTTGAGTTTGTAAATTTGTCGATAGGTTTAAGTTTGTGTTTAGGGAAGGATGAATGTTGATGATCATAACTACTTTTAGGTAGTTGAAATGAAAAATTTCTAGGGTTTGTAGAAAACTCAGACTTATTTACTAGTTTGGTTTGTTGAAATTAGGTTTATCATTTATGATTAGATGGCTAATCATTTTACCTCAGTTTAGCTTAATTGCTTGTTTTTAGTTCTTCAGTTTTAATACAAATCAGAGATCTGGATTTTCGCTATATTATCATTTGCTTTGATACACAACACATTTTGCTTTGATTTTCACATTGATTGTCTTGATAATAGCCAGTAATTTGTGAAATAAATGTGTTGTTTTTCATTGAGTCACAATTTGAAGGTCTATCATTTCGAAAGGTAATCACAAATGATCTTATCCATATTTTCGAGATTATTAAACTTTTTAGTTTTATTCTCAATTTCGTTGAACGTTTAAAATTTCGAAATTTTAAATTTTTGCCAATATAAAAATATTCACATTAGGGAAATTTTGAATTTTGCGTCAAATAAATCCTCACTTGGTAAAGATCATAATTTCAAATTTTGTAACCCTGGTTACCCAATAAAGTTTGAAATGGGGGAAGGATAACAAAAGAAGAATAAAGTAGAATCATGAAAAAATTAGGTGGCTACAGCAATTTCACAGTTGATAATGGCAGTCTTTAGGTCCTTCTGAATGTTGGGCCTTAAAGGTGATAAAATCATTTCTTTCCAGGCTGAGCCCTCATGAGAAAGTGGGCTTTGGTCCGTGTGAAGTTCGTAAATGGACTCAGCTTCGTCATTGAGGCTACCCAATATGTTCAGACAATTGATTTCTTCCACATCCACTAATAGTCTGCTGTGTCCATCTTTCCATCCTATCAACTGCACATCATAAAATTCAATTATGTACTTGGTTCCTAGCATTAAGTAATGATGTGACCCCATCAATTCAATTCAAAACCTTTATTTACAACTTGTCAATAATGCTACAACATGGTCTAAAATGTGATATTAAGACGAGTTAGTTTTGTATTGACATCCCCGTCTTGTAAATAATAAGATGATGTTAACGTGACAATTTTATATCACATGCCCGTTTTGTAAGTTTATGATGATGCAATTGTACAGGATCATGCACGTATAGAGTTTGTATGAGAGGAGAATGATTCGTGACACAAACTTTTAAATGTTTAAGGGGGGTAAATAGAGAAGGAAGAAGAAATTACCCTGGGTGGACCACATACGGCGTTGGTGCAATAAAGCCTAGCATTGTCAACAAGCTCACAATAGTTTGGAAAAGCACTTGCAAATCTCTTGTGAGACTTTAGCTGTGACTGTACCCTCACTGCCCTTCCAACCATTATTGCTCTCCTGTTTCATATTTCATTCATTCATTCATAAGTTAACGAGCACCAACCAAAATAAGATATACAAAAACAAAACAGTGTATCAAGCTTATAAAAAAAACCGGAGGGAGTATGTAACTTTTACCTGATGCCTCTTACAACCGCAAGATAAGCATCACAAACAACACCAACAAGCTCAATTCTATAGGGCTTCCGTCCCTTTACTTGTTTTGAATGTGCACCATCATCTTCCACTTGCTCCCAATAATTCTCTATAGTGGTGCCATCTTCTGCTTCCTTGTAACCAAGTCCCATTCGATACCTAAACTTGTGAACGTTACGAGCCATTTCTATTGTTTGCTCCACAAAGGGCATCCATGCTAATGTCCCGTCCATTATCACATCCCTCCCTTCATTTAAGGCTGTTACTAGCAACGATTGTGCTGCATCAGTTGATGATTGATGTACCTATTTTAAATCACGGAGATGCATAATCAGCATTAGTCTAAAGTAAATGGATCGGACCAAATTGCATTGATATAACACATACATACATACATACATACATACATGACAAGTAGCAGTGCGTTGATTTTTAAGTCAGATAAATTCATTTCAGATGTAATCTTATCCATGCAATAAACTTTAGTCCTTAATCTTGATTTAGTTTAAGTTAAATCCGAACCAAACTAGGTTGATGCACTCCTCGATTGCCGCTACACGTGCATGCCACTATTAGAGAAAGAAAAATATTCTCATGACTAGAATTGTTGTTATTATATTTCAAAAGAAAAAAAAAAAAAGAATTGTTGTTAGTAAGTACCTTTTTTTTTTTCCGTTTTTTTTTATTTTTTTTTTATTTTTTTTTATTTTTTTATGCTTAATTCTTGTAGGACTTTTACAAGTTTATTTGATTGCACGATGACATGTTACAACACTATGAGTGGTTTTCATGTAACAACAAACAAATTCATTGAAAAAATCTAGATCCAATAATTATTCCATAGCAAGATCATGGCCAAATATCCGATTAAAAAAACGAAATCATGGTCGAAGCATCAAATATTTTAGGTAAACTAGTAGTCAAATCCACTCACTGAATCAATTGATTTATATGGCCAACAAATGTTGTTTTCCAGTCGTCAATACTATGTACTGTAACTTTTAAAAGTTGGTCACCGACATTTGAGCCCTAGTAAATTTCTCCTCTAATGAACACTTTTAGTGATTACAAGTTTACAACAAATAGTTACCCTTGAAAAAAGTCAAGGACATACTTAGTGAATGTGAGGGTAAATTAGTGATCTCCTACATACGACCATTTGTAATATAAGGAGACTTTAAAGGAACAAATGCGTATTAAAGATAAGAGCGACTCAATTTTAAAGAGGCGAAGAGAATATTTAAGGTAAGAATAATACGAGTGATTACCAATTCAGCAGTTTGAAGCATATCACCATGATGACCACTAGAACTAAGGGCTCTGTAAATGACATCTGTCTCTTTGAAAGCATCTGCTTCCACTATTACCGCATTTGCCCCAACACCTGACCAAAATGGCCTGCTACAACAACAATTTCATATCTTTCTTAGCATGCATAAATGATAATTTAAATAAATTATTGCACTTAAAAAAAGGTACGAAAGTAGCTAGCTAGTAAATCATTATGACTTGTTATCTTAAAGAAACTTTGACACAATCAAATTAAGTGGTCGACGAGTAAATATTTAAATGTACAACTAACTTACGTGATGCAAGTAATTAGAATATAGTAAGAATCATAAGAGAAAATAAAGAACTAGGAGGAAGAAATTACTCTTGAAGGATGTCTTTGAGGACAGTGCTCTTCCCGGCACCCATTCCACCACCCATGAGTAGGAGTACCGGACTTCTCTTGTTGTGAGCCACCGGCACCATCACCTCCGTACACGATTCTCCATTGGTGCCGTTAGATATCCCACCTATCGCCTTCATCTCCTCAACTAACGTTGCGAACACTCGTGTCACCTTCAAACTATGTATCACCCTATCGAATCTTTGTTTTCTGTATTGTAACAATGTACCTAGCTATTTTAGTTAAACATTTAATACAAATATTTTTGATACATAATCTAACACTTATTTTTAATTTGTTTGAAAAATAAACTTATGACATCACAAGTTTAACACTATTTTTTCTTTTTTTTTTTTTTTTTTTTTTAAAAAAATAAAATAAAATTGTTCAATTTTTAAGACAACTTAGCTTGTACGAGTATTTAGGATCAGAATTAATGAGTACTATCTTGGATAATAATTTAAAATTTCTTAAAGTCATGTTTTATGTGAGTCAATCCTCAAAGATATCGTGTGTCATTAATTAAGTCAGTTCAATTAGTATAGTTTACACAAAGCTTTCAAGGTAATTCTAGAAGTAATGCAAACATGAAACAAAGAAAATGAAGAATCTAATCTTTCATACAAAGTCTTCATTAGATTGTTAGTGCTTATTTGCTAACAAGTAGAGCACTAAATTATTGACAAATTTCCTCATAATTGATGTGAACTAATTGAGTGGTCTACCACTAACTACGTACGTAATCATAGAATATTATGACTTTGGAGAAACTAATTAACTACTAATGTGGAACTAAAGAAGCAAACATAACATATTTTCAACAACATACCAAAGGGAGTAAGGCTTCTACGTCGAATTTTCAAACTATTTAATTTGTTCGTTGGTTGTACAGGAGTTTTTATCTCTTTTGTAAATGGTTTCACGTTAGGCGTGACAGAGAACTAAAATTATACACCACAAGCCCATAACAACTTGCTACTCCGTATCAAAATAAGCTGGTGTAACAACCAACAAGTACGTGATATAATTTACAGATTAGAAGAAGCGTTACCCATTGAATAAAAATTTCCTCTTATATACGCGGTACATTTTCTTGTCCTAATAATGCACAAGTTCTACAATCTTTAACAAATAGTTTGTAATTGACAAAAACAATAATAATATTAACAGCCACCACTTGGTCGATCTGGTGAAATTATTAATTTGAAGTATAATACTACTTATCAATAATTGTGGCATTATTAGTTTCTGAACACATGAGTCGTGCGGATGATAGAACTGTAGTCAGTAGGTATGAAGTCATGCATGATATAATTGCTCAGCCAATATTCCCCCCTTTTTTGTTTTTATCCTCTTCGATTATATAGTATGACAACCATATATTCACATTTGATTTATATAGTGGTAAAAAATACGAAGTATTATTATACATATATATAGTTATACAAAGATCTAATAATATAATTTAATAGTCAAAATTAACAAGATTTGATATCATAAATCACATGTAACTTGTTTTTATTATCCTAAGGATTATATTTTAAATGTTTAGAATTATGACTAACCTTGTAGCTGCCATCACAAGGTCTTTGAACCTTTTCTTCTCATGATCACTATTTCCCAAGACCTTCAATTTAAAGAAATTAATTAATTTAGCAAAGCAACATAAAAATTAAAGAAATTTAGAAATTTTTCGAAAGAAAATGAGGGCGGAGGGATTATTTATTGTAAATCAATATCCGACATAGTACATACAACTTATGGGTGATGATTTAAAAAGGGAAATTTACCTGACTGATCATGGAAGGTGTTTGGCTCCAATGAAAAGAAAAATAACTAAGAATGCATTTATCAAATTCTTCAATTAATTTGACATAAAGAGATTCAGCATCTGGTTCTTTGGAGAAGAATTCATAGATAAAACTTTCACTTCCTTCTGTTTTCTTCAAATAGTCATATGCCAACTTGCACAATTGAGGGCACTCGTTTGGATCATCAAACCCAATTTGTCTTGCTACAAATATGTCAATGTACGATTAATATAATAATAATAATAATAATAATAATAATAATAATAATAATAATAATAATAATGCTATACGTAGTATTCTGTAAGAACTATAAAAGTATAACAGAAAAATAGTAAACATTAAAAATAAGAGAAAAATAACTCTGATCCGATTAAGAGGTAGAAGTCAGAAAATGTATTTAATTGTTATACTAACTCCTTTATGCCAAGTTTGAAAAAGAAAATACCTACATTAATATGAAGAAACATTGGATTTCCAAATGTTAGGTTTAATAAATAATGTCCTTTAAACTGATAAAAAGTTGTTGGAGGTGTAATCATAATCATCATTTATAATTAAATACGGAGTATGTATATGTATTGAGCCGTGTATTTGCACGTCAATTTATTTTATTGTATGGATTTTTATTATATACAAAGTATTTTTATAATCAAATGAGCACGATATATATAAATACTCGCCTTTGATATTCTAGCAAAGAATTTGTAAGATAATGATAGTAAGACATGGCAGGTTTGTTGGAATATTTGCCATTGAAATTAAAGAATTTTAAATTTTGTTAGAATGAGTATGAAATTTGGAAATTTCTTTATTATACTAAATTAGGGTTGCTATAAAAGTGTTCTACTAAAAGCAAAATTAATAGGTGGTAAATATTGAAAAATTTACGGGAGCATATAACGTTAAATGAGTTTGTTACAGGGTGTGCGTTAATTTAACTATCTAAAATTGGTGGACAATCTGTACTATATATTACTTAAAAAACAAAACAATCTTTTTAAATCCATACACGAAGTATTTCGTATGTTATAAATGGAGATCATAACGTACTATATATTAGTGTTCTATGACGTACTAAAATTGGTGGACAATCATAACGTACTATATATTAGTGTACTATGACTGCGCTGTATACTACTCCCTCCGTTCCTTAGTTAAATGTTTACTTCTACTTCTCTTTATTATGCGAGTAATAAATACTAGAAATAGGTATCTATTTAAAGGGACAGAGGAGTAGTGTATAGTAATGCCAAATTGACTTTATTGTGATTCATCCTCAACT